>NW_008239110.1:12590999-12641545 GCF_000691975.1 Corvus brachyrhynchos
AGGACAGGAGCTACACAGCCACCACTGGACTTCCTGAGGAAGAGCAGACTGTTTTACTACAGGATCACTGCTTCAGAGGACTGCAGCCACCATTCTACCAGACTGCTACCACCACCCTGCCTAACAGGGTGTCAGGTTGTACCTTGACTCTGTCAGTTTGACAGTGTTTTCTTTTACCTTTTTTTTTCCCTTTTTCTTTAATTTCCATTAAATTGTTATTCTGACTTGGTGCCTCCCACTGGTTTGTTTTCAAACTAGTACATCCTGTTATCTGGTCTTATTTTCAGTTAAAAAAATATTTCATGACATATTTATCACTGACTTTTTCAGAAGGCCAGGGTTTTCTTATTCTCTGACAAACCACCACTGAAGCTGAAAACACAAATCAAAATTTGTTCTTCAAAGAAATAATAATATAAAGAGGAAAGAAAATTATCTTAGGTTTGATTGAAAGCTTATTGGCTTAAGGAAAATGTTGCTATAAGTAATTCTAAAACTATAGAAAATCAATCTGTTTGGATCGTTAAACCCGGACTGAAAATAAATTGCTCAATTCCATACCCAAAGGAAGTAGAGCAATATTATCTCTTATGCTCTGCTTATTTATGCTCTGCTATTGCCATATAGTGAGCTGTAGGAATTTTAGAAAATGGAGCTGTGTCTTGTAAATCATCAAAAGCCAGTGATGGGTAATGAGGGGTAGTTTTCTTAGAAAGTTAATCAAGCTTATAATCCTATTAATAATTGTTAATTAATATTGTTTTCTAGGCTTGCTGATCAATCAGAGCTGTATCTGTATTGCAAGTGTGTTACTGCTTTTTCTGGGCAGAATTTTATTCTCAAATTCTAGTTAAGATAAAAAATGTGTTTCTTTTTGTATATAAGTATACATGTGAACCATGATAAAGAACTAAAACTCGAGAAGACAGGTGCAATACAGTGAAGGACAAATCTGTGCAAATTTGCCTATATGATTGCATTTAAATCTTGTCTTGGAAATTGTGTTTCTATTATTAGTTATTTCCAAATATTTCAACTAAAACTTCCATAAAACATCATTACTGTTTGGAGTACTGGGCTTTTGCTCTACATGCTCTGTCTTTGAATCTAACACTGTATCTGTCTGACAGGGACTGTGAAACCAGCATCATAACTTCTGATCATTATTGATCTGGTGTACATGACTAAAAAATCTTTGCTACTTTTATGAACTGCTTGAATTTACTGTATTTTTACCACATTTCATTAAATTTATTTCCAGTTGTTCTCTGATGGAAATGTCTGATTCAAATTGTCTTCAAACAACTTCAAAAGTTTGGTTTTTTTAAATTCTCCCCCCAAAATGCCCATCCGTATGATTGGTAGCAACATAATATGATGCTAATAAGGTTACTTACTACCCAGTCAAGAACATCACCATATGTATGGTTGTTTGATATCTATTCCACCTGCTCAGAATTCTTTCTTTCTCTTCCATGCTAGTAGATGATTCGTGAAACATATAGAAATAAGTAATACACACAGAACCAAATGTGAAAATAGTAACTCAGGCCATTAGATTTAGAGGGAGTTGAGAGACAAGAACAAGGCACAGATTAATGGCCTAAATTACATATGCAGTGTCTGTGTCTTGCCAAGCTTTAAAGCTCCTAACTTTAAAATACAGCCTTTATGTGTTGTGATCGTATCCTTTTTAGGAGTCTTTTCAGAATTTTCTCAGATTTTGAGGCGGAATTTGTTTCCCTGTGCAAGACTGCTCTGCACATCAGAAAGGAATTTGATCTCTCAGACTGAGGATGGAACTTCAGTTTCTTAACTGAACTGAATGAAGTAAAAGTCATTTGCATCATAGATCTTTTACGGCTCCTGTTCAAAGTCATGCTGGACTCACCCTCCAAACTATCTGCAGGTGATACACAACAAATACTTCACTTGTATTCTAGAACACAATGAAAATCTTACTATTACTGCTAGTACACCAATATCCAGTTTCTAACAAAATTTCTTATTCTAGAAGAGTACATTCTTCTACCAGGTTATCTCCATATGCTACTGAAACCACTTATGGGGGGAAAATTGGTAAGGATAAAAGAAGAGTAATAAAATCTTGCCTGTATCTTGAACATATGTGTAAATTCAACCTTCATGGAATAATTTATTTGAAGTTATGTAAAACTTGACAAAGAGCCAAGCTTGTTCCAATGCCTGATAATTTTTCTCTGGTTATTAGATTTCTGTATTTGCAATCATTTCTCATTCTCCTAATGTAATGCCATTTCTTGACATGCCACCCATCATCATTTAAGTTTCTCTGCTGAGAAAATTGTGCCAGTCTATTCCTCTTCAATGAAGGAGCTATATATCACAAGTTTTTTTAATCCTGATATACAATCAGACTTGATTATCCTATAGTTCTTAACATACACATTTATAAGAAAATAAGCAGATTTTTTAATGCTACTACTCCTTTTTTATTAATAGTTTGACTTAAATAATTTTTTTGAAAATTTTTTGACTGTAATAATTTTTTTTCCAGGCAACTGAATAATATTGCTGTAGAATGTGAGTGGATACATGTGTAGAATTTGAGTGGATACATTAAATTCAGAGGCAGTTTAAAATCTTGATAACCTGCCTCTTAACATGTTATCTTGCAATACTTATACTTGAGAAGTCCAATTCCACCAGTAATCCAAAGAGGTTTTGCAGTCTCCATGATTGGAGATATTCGCAATTTATTTAGATAGTGTTCATTGTCTAGCGTTGAATTTAGTCCCTTTCTGAAATGGTGCTTGAGGAAGATGATCTTTTGAGCATCTCCCCAACATGAACTATTCTATGGAACTCTAACTTTTTAACCACCTTGGTATCTAGGGACATGTTAGTCAAATTGCATATCCAGATGAAACTTCTATTGTTCAGACAGTTTTAAAACAAGGAAGTCAGCATCCAGCTCATCTGTTCAGAATACATCTGGTTTTAATGAAAGCACTCCAGTTATAAGGGCATATTCCTTGTATCTATAGATGACTTCTAATATTAGCTGGTTTAATCTTTCAGAGTATTTAATATTTCCGATTAAAAATCCATCTGAACATGGGATCTACTTTGAAGATTTTAAACTGAACTCTCAAAATTTATAGTACAGTATGCATCCAGCATCTTTCTGGGTGTCAGGTTAATCTCTGACTTCTATTAATTTAGTGGATCCTGAACAAAACTTTGGCCCTTCTCAATTCTCAAAGCATAGAAGAATGCATATTTTTATTTGTTCTTTGTGATTCTTGAAAACATACTTTTGTGACATGGGTAGAAAATTATGATCCATAATTACATTTTTGTCTGAAGCAATAACTTCATCCTCAATTTAACCCCAGTCTTTAAGAGAATAACCATATATTTGTATGGAACGATAATAAAAATAATACTTGATATAACTGAACAGTAATTTACTTAAACTATTCTCACACCTTTTTTGCTTTTATTTTCTGAAAATATTCTTATAAAAATAGACATTAAGCAAACATTGCAGATAATTTGTGGCAAGTGATTTTAAATCATAAATACAAATATTTACTTTGCAAACCTTATTATCAATATCTGTGTTTGGTATTTTGGAATATTAAACAATGCTTTGAATTAAACTTACTAACAGATTAAAAAAATAGTATCATGAATAACACATGGAAGTCCCTTAGTGTATAATTTTGACTAATCCATGTGAAAAAATTGCAATTTCGTAGAATACAACCAAAAAGTGAGAGATATGAAAATAATATAAAAGGAACAGGTTTAGTAATCATTGTCTGGTTTAGATCACCTTTGGGTAAATATGCATTGAAATTACCGAGACCTTTCCCTGAATGCCTGGAAATTTCCTGTAGAATGTTGCTTAGAAGCCTTAAATGAGAAGAAATATGTTAAAGGAAGAAAAGAGAGACAGAATTTCTTGTCAAGGCCTGAGAAAGAGAGTCCCTTGATGGAGACCCTTAGTAATCTTATTTTAATTTCTTTTTACATCCGGCAAAGGAATGTGGTGAAGAAAAGCTGTATTTTTACACGTCATTGAAAAAAATGTGTATCCTTTTAATTTTCAAATGTCAATGATTATTTTAAAAACAATCCTTGAATTCTGAGAACAAGGTTCAATTGAGATTGAGAGATGACCATCATTATATTCTCCACTAATTTGGAAAAAGAGTACTGTATAAGCTAAGGGAAACGAAAGCATTTTCTCTGAAGAGCCAAAACCACTGTAGGATCTACTTCAAGAGCAGCCAACACAGGAGCTGCCAGAATTTTTCAAGTCTCATGCTCAGGACATGTCTGATCCATGGATCACACTGACTGTCTGAGTGTATCTCTGGATCTTGCTCTTTGTTGCTTCAAAAATGATACCATAAGGACCCTGTAGGTAACTGTACATGGAGACACAAGAAAGAAACATACCAAAAGAATCTCTTCTGTAGCTGTTCCTATTACAAAATGATGGAGAAAGTATGAAGAGGAAGAGAGAAACAGAGTTACCCATCACATCTATGAACAGAACTACTCATTCTCTTGCCTTGTCTAGTCTTTCCTCTTTTGTTTGGCCTTCCATTTCTCCCTCTTGTTCTTTTTTCCTGTTGTAACCAAGGTCTTTATGTTCTTATCCTCTAAGCAGAGAAAGGTTTTTACATTTCAATCATGCTTGCCTTACTTCTGTGTAGCAAGGATAAAGCAGAGTTTAAATTTGGGGGCTTTTATTTCTGGTTGTTTCCCAATGATAAAATTAAATTCATCCTTCTTTGGTCTCATACTCTTTTTTCTGTGTCCCCTTTTACTGGCAGAGTTTGATTTTTCAGCACTTTTGCTTTAATCTCATTGTAAAATCTCAAATTGATAGGGTAGTACTTATTTGCGTATGCTGAGGTATATTGAAGTTAATCTTGAACCTTTTCTGTAACTGTCGACAATCTCTAATATTTCATTAAGCTGTGAAAGGCCACAGTAGTAATTTTAACTGACACCTCAGCTATTTTTTTGATGAACTTTTAAAGTCCTTAACCTTTCCTAAAATTTAAATCTCAGGCTCTATCATATCATTTTCTTCATCTGATAAAGGCAAATTAGATTTTTCTTTATTAACAAAACCTTTAGAATCAAATGAATTTATCTTATATTAAATTTTTATATACCTTTCAGGTGGTCTCATGAATATTTTTCTATCTTCCTATATCCCCCTGTTTTGAGAGGGAGAGCAATTGAAAAATGTGACCATATTTTAATTTTCATATGGTTCCTTTGCCAAGTTGATTCTACTTGCTGACACATTCTATTTTTTTGTTGAGCTCCTTTTGACACTTCATTGAGGCAAGCTTGACTCTTTCACTTAAGCAAGAGGTGCAGCTAAAATTTACTGAAGAACACAAGCCTGTGTGACAGGTGTTTTTAATGCCCTGCCTCCCTAGTTTAGTTGATATATCTGTGATATAACCAAATTCTTTGAGCCCGTGTTCTGTTATAATCAGTAGAATGAGGAAGAAAAAGGAAAATAATAACCAAGAACACTAAAAGAAACCTTCTTCTAGTGCAAATGTGTATAAAAGGAGAAAGTGGGATGAAAAAATTAACCTAGTAAATAGGTAAACATTAGTAGGTGTAATACCAGTATGATCCGAATGTCAAAGATTTTGTAGATACATAGGTAACTGGGGAGTTAAAATCATAAATTGAGTGAGTGTACATGGAATGTACAAGCTAAAACTAATTCATTCTTTCATCTCAATGCTCTAATTATAATGTTTATAATATACATTACTGAGATTAATTTGTATAGGAAGTAATACCTGTCAAAAGAGCAACACTAAAGCACTTAGGACACTTTCAAGCACTAAATTCATTAATCATAGTGTTGGAAATCTTGGAATGTGCATTACTCCTCATGTTCACTTTCTTTTGTTTTTATTTTGATTTGTGATTGCTAAATCAGGTTGACTTCTTGATGTCCTTGCTGTGTCTGGCACTGAACTGATGTGAATCAGCACATGTTAATAAAGGAGAATTTATGTCCCATGAGAAAAACTCAGATATGGTACCAACTGCAAGTGAAGCTTATTTCCATGGATTTAACATACAAACTTGTTTCATATATTTTCATAAACATGCTTTCAGGCTTTTTATTCATCTGCAGATGTAAAAGTGTGTAGCAAGAGAAAAAAAAGAAAGAAAATTGTCGATTTCTCCATAAGGTTTAAGAATAGAACTAACTCCTTTTATATCTGAGAATGCAATTATTAGGATTTTAACATAAGAAGACTTTAAAGAAGGTTTAGTTTTTGGTTTTGATGGCTTTTTGTGTTTTTGTTTGTTAGGGGCTCGTTTTTTTTGCAGGGGAGAGAGTTTAGGGATCTACTGAAGCATATATTTAATTGTATTTAGATTTTACTTGAGGAATTGTAGCATATTTAAATGGAACTGCATTATCTTCATATCAGGTAGGGACCAAAAGAGTAAGATTTATTGCAATTTGCATTTTTTTCCTTAAAAGCAAACTCAGATGAGGAAGTCTACCAGAAGAAAAAATGAGATATCATGGGAACCTGCAAATATTTTGTATTAAACCAGCATAAGTAAGTTACAAGACAGTCTGTTTCCATCTTAGGTTCAAATCAGGCTCAGCCTATTGCTTCTAATACCAAATTTCTATCTTTCCAAGTGCTAAAAAAACCCAATCAACCAACCAGCCAACCAACCAACCAACCAACCAACAAAACCAAAAAACCCCAAAACAACAACTATAAAAGACCCGCACAGAAAATCCCGCAAAAGCCTCAGGAACGTTAGGACTGAGGGTATTCTATTTTCCCTTCACACACACATTGATATTCCTTTTCTTATGTTTCATCAATCTCAGGAGACATCGGCTTAATATGAGGACTCCATTTTCATAGGTACCTGATGGGAAAACTAGGAGAGACAAACTGTGACGTAAAAAATGTGCACCCTGGAAAATCAAAGGAGATAAAGTATGCAGGTGAAGGAATCCCCCTTGGTATGTGACAGATCTTGGAACATGACACTTAAAACACCAAACCTCAGGAAAACAAGTCTTGTTCCTGTGTAAATTTCTACTGAGCTCAGATGGAGACTTTGTTTAACCACACAGGACCTACAGCAGGATCAATATGTTGCTGGTTTTCCTTGGCAGTAGCACACTTGTACTTAAAGTCAAGTCTAATATATCTCAGAGTAGTGATGCAAACACATAACTATTGCAAAACTCTCCATCACTCTCATGAAAGGTAACTCACTTAGGTATGTCAACTCCCAGAAAATGCTGCAAACCCCAAACATTTTTTGATACACATTTCCTCTGCAATCAAGTCTTCCTTGAAAAGAAAGACCTATATTATCCTAAGTACTAAAAAATTTGCAAAGGACACAAGGATTTAGGCATAAAATGATGGCAAATGTGGCTAATTTTCTCTCTTAACTGTACAATGAGATAGATATTGTAATGTTGACCCTTCCAGTAAGCACTTTAGGTCAAGCCATCACTGTGCACTCAGATTCTTGACAATGTTTGAGCTTCTTTTTTTTTTTCCTGCATATTCTTTTTTGTCTTTGTTGGAAAACAAAAGAATCTTCCATAAACATTTAATTATAAATTTTTTTTTTCAGTGGTTTCTGATTGTCTTTGAAACTCAAACCAATATGTAAAACTCCCAGACACTCAGACAGACTGATGCATCTTCCATTTCAACAAATCTTTGCAATGATTTAGACAAGAATTATATTAAAAATGGTATTTGAAGTAAGTATTTTGCTATGCAGTCTTTATATGTCACCTAGAGTTCTAAATCCAACTGCCTCCCTAGACTTGAAAGTAGATGGCATTTATTTTTGTCTTTAGAGGTCTGGTTCAATTTCTTCTTAAATCTTTGACATCTCTTCTACAAATTTTAAGAAAGCTATAGTGAATCCACTGTCTGGACTTAGGCCCTAATTGTTAACAGACTGCTCCACCATCTATAGTAAATACATTAATTTTAACTCTTCAAAGACTGAAGATAGAACTTAACTGCTACTGTAGAACTACCAGCTTCCAGGTATATCACTGTTAAACCAATCATAAGTGTTAGCAACAGGTGAATTAATATGCCTGATGTGGCATCTCCTGTAAAACTGCAGCCTGCTCAGCCCATGGTAACAAAATAGTAGGTAAATGGATAATAGAGTCTGGAGAAGCAGTTATCAGCACAAATATGGGCATTAAATAAAACACAGAATATGTTTCAATATTTTTTTTTTTCATCTGTTCAGTTCTAAATCTGTGGTCTTATTTTGAAGTTAAGAGCAACAATCCATCTGGTTCCTGAACCCCAGTTCTTTGAAATGCTAACATGCTTCCCTACCTTTTGGGTTTTGATTAACTATTCTGACTTTTCTTGATCTTTTTTACATGATCAAGTGGCATAGTTTCAATGCCTGGATACAGAGGAAGGCAAGCTTCCTGTACTTGCAGACAGGAACATTTACACAGCATCTACACATCACACAGGGTTTGCAATTGCAAGAAAATTTCTTGCAGCAGACAGTGAGTTAGGCATGAGAATTATCTTAATGTGATATCCCTCCAGTACTACTGCTTCAGAGAGAGGAAAAAAAAGGAAGTGAGGTAGCAGGAGAACACTACTTTCCTCTGGAGAACCCTGACAGCCGATACAGTGTCATCTTCAAAGCTGCCTCAAATCAAGCACTCTGTGAGGCTGTAACTGTCAAATAGATGTTCACATTTCTATAGTGACAGAAATAATAATTAGTTTAGGTATCAGTAAAGTGCATCTGTCAGAGCTGTAGATGGAAGTGCCATAGTCTATATTGGAGAACCTTGTAGAAAAGGACTGATTTGTCAAGAAATAAACTTAGTTTATTTATTCACAGCTTGTTGATATAAAACTTCTTAGTTCCTACTGTGAAAAACCCATAGACTCCAAAAATTACGTACGTTTCTGTGGATACAAAAAAGCTAGAAGCAGAGAAATTTTCCAGCTTTCTGCGCCATCCTGTGAAAGCCTTGCTTTCTCACTCAGGGTTGCTGGAAACAGTTAAGAGGTTTTTGTAAGCAAAGACTTTATCTTGCACCTGTAGCCTATTTTTCAGCCTTGTTATGGTACACCGAAGAAAATATTTTGAAATGGGTGTTGTAGAGTCTTAGCCAGTCACTCCAAGAGGTGGCTGGTCAGAGGACCAATAGCCTTAGCCATTCTTGTGAACCAAGTTATATAAGCGAGTTTATAATTAATGAAATAATCCTATTTCTCCTTGGACTTGAATTCTGTGTCCTTCTTCTCGCTGTCCCTGGTACAACAGCGACAGGTTTCAAGTTCAGTGAAGTAGAGAAATAATCTGATAGTACTAATAATATGTCAAATTGTTTACATATGAGACTTCATAGGTTTCAAAGGACATTTTATGATTTAGACAAGGAAATCTCTGTGGATTTCTAGAACAAGGCTATTTGCTGAATACAAATACCCATTTAGAGTGAATATGTGTAGTACACCTTGTGACTTCACTAGATAGACTTCAGGGTAAGAGTATATGTATGCTGTTAATACTTCATCATGGTTAGAAACAGCTCCATGCTCAAGGTGCCTGCCGGTATTTGCTATATTTGCATTTACAACCAGCATCAGAAAGTATAACTAAATACTTTTTAATTCCATTATACATAGTTGAACATGATTTGATGTGTTCTTTGATGACCCTCAGTCAGTCATTCTAAGCAAAGATCAATCAGATGTTATAATTTTAAAGAGAAAATTTTTTTTCACTTTTCAATGCCATGACTGACACTAATATAATATAATGTCCAACTTTACTAAGCAAACAAATAATATACCACATTCTGATGGGATTTTTTCCTTTTTTTTTTTATTCTATACAATTTTCAGCTTAAGCCTGTCCTCCTTGTATGCAAGAAATTCAGGCCTTTAGTAGTACTGCCTTAGCAGTACTAGTTGAATAGCTGATCCATAGTACCTGGGTTTTGACTACACAATAGGATTGTGCTAAAGAACTTAAAGGATTTTGATCTGAAACTTTTATAGTTGTCCTAGGCACCTCTTTTAAACCCAGTCACCCACATAAAAGGAGATAAGTGGAAGCTTAGTGTGATTGATCTAGTTATGAATGCGGCGTTTTTCATATACCATAACTTACTCCAGCTGCATTCCCTACAGGATACCACATGATACACAGATAGAAGTTTTAATGTAGACTTGATCAATTTTAGTTTGTTGCTTGGAGGAAAAGCTGTCAAACTGCCATTAAACTAAGTCCCTCTTTTATTCTGAAGTACAAAAATGTAACACTTCAAATAATATGAGTTTCAGGCAAAGTGAACTTACACAGTAATAGGGAGTAATGTAAGTTAAGCACCCCAGAGTACAGGTAATTGTGATGAGAAAAAATAAAAAATGCAGATGAAGCCTGTCTTTCAGAAAAGCATTCATTTAAGTAGGCAATAAAAAAGACCCCACAGTGGCAACAATCAAAACAATTCATTTTCTTAGCAAATTCTTAAAAGTTTTACAAACTAGAGTTCTGCAAATCGCTCTCCAGTGCTTTGATGTTTCTCCACCAAAAATTTCACCATGATTTTTTAAGCAATCTCAAACATTCTTTTATAACAATTAGTCACACTGCTGCAGAGCCCAAGGAAGGTGAGGTGCAGGAAGAAGTGGGATAGTTCTTGAATAAGGGAATGAAACAGTTTGACAGCAATATAAATATTAAAAAGAGATGGGGCACTAGGGATTTCAGCTGTTTCACTTTTAAGACAAATTTTGTTCCACATTTTAGTCTACCTTACTTGAGGCATTCTTGGATATTACAGTTAATATACATTTAAAAAGTAAAATATCGAAGTCCAGCTGGTAGCCAGTGACCAGCAGTGCTCCTCAGCGGTCAGTCCTGCCTTAAGTCTGTATTAATGGCATGGGTGGTAGGACAGATGGTCAGAACATTTGAGGATGTTACCAGATTGCAGGGCAGGGCTTATATTCAGAAGGAGCTGGTCAAGCTGTAAAAAATGGAGAGAACTGAACCTCAGGAAATTTAGCAAGGCAAAGTTCTGCCCCTGGGATCCCATGCAGCAGAACAGTCCAGCTAGAAAGTGACTTTTCAACAAAGGACCACCACTCTTGATTGACAAAAGTTACACATGATTAGCAATGCACTCTTGTGTCTGGAAAAAAAAAAAATCATCTTATAGTGGTCTAGAGTCACCTGATGAAAGAGACACAAATGGAGATTCTCACAAGGATATGCAATGGAAGGGCAAGAGGCAATGGCACAAACTGAAATACGGGAAATTTTGGCTTGATATAAGGGAAAAACCACTGTGGCAGTGTTCAAACACTGACACGTTGCCGAGAGAGGTTACAAGATTACCTGTCCTGAAGGCTTTTAAAACTCAGCTGGAAACTGCCCTGAAAAATGTCATTTAGCTAGACATGCTCTGAGGAGAGAGGTTTCACGAGATGACAAGAGGGCCTTCCAATGGATTCATGATTGATCTTCGTTGACCTGCTGCACTGACAGGACATAGAGATTTGCGAGATAATGAAAGGCTTGGTGGATTTATTTTTTATGTATTCCTGTTGTCAGCAGAAATATCAGTGACTCATTCATTAGGTGGCTCAGTGGCTGCGGAGAACAGCTTCCATGATGTCACAATATGAAGAGGAGCACAAGTATTGCTCTCCTCTGTGCTTTCAGTTGTAGAGAACAATGAGGGAAGAAACAGAAAGGTGCAGCAGATTGATAACTTGGCTCCAAGCCTCCTGTTACCAGCAGAATTTTGGGGGGGTTGATCATGAATTACTCTGCAGGCCTGATGGTGACAGATGGGAAACACCTATCTTAAAGGTGGAAAATGATCTTTGCACAGGAGCCAGCAGGGCTCATGGAAAGAACTTTAAACTTGATTGGAAGTGGGAAAGGGGTAAAACCAGACTGGCTAGGGATGAGACTGATTTGCAGCATGACAATATTTTAGGGACAGTGTGAAAGCAAGGTATCAGTCTGCTGTTTCAGTGGAAGTAAGGGATGAAGATCCAAGGGAACAACAATGACATGAGGGTTATCAGTGTGTTAGAAAAAACAGAAGTATCTGAGGACAGTCACATAGGAATTAGGGCTTCTCCTCCCAAAATTGTGGCAGGATCAGCAGCCCTACTGAAGTACGTTTACACCAATGAACACAGGATGGGCAACAGACAGGAGGAGCTGGAAGCCATTGTGCAGTGGGGGAAAGTTGCCGTCATGGAAACTTGGTGGGATGACTTGCACAACTGGAGCGCTGCAATGGACCACTATCAATTCTTCAGAAGGGATAGGCAACAAAGGAGGGGTGGTGGATTAGTCCTCTATGTCAGGGAGTACTTTGTCTGTCTGGAGATTAACAGTGGTGATGTCAGAGTTGAGTGTTTATGCATAGCAATCAGAGAGAAGGCCAACAACACAGGTGGGAGTCTGTTATGGACCACTCAACCAGGATGAAGAGGGAGATGAAATATTCAATAACAGCTGGGAGAAATCTCAAAATCACTAGCTCTTCTTCTCATGGAGGACTTCAACTCGCCAGATGACTGCTGATAATAGATTACAGTACAGAGGAAACAATCTAGGAGGTTTGGCTGAAACTCAGGGAAAAAAGCAGAGCCTATGATGTTTTGAAGATGCCTTGAGGTTATGCAGGGGGAAAATTAATATAAAAAGCCCAAACAGAACTTAATCTGACTACTGATACAAAAGACAATGAAAATCTTTTCCATAAAAACATTAGTAACAAAAGTAGGGCTAAGGAGATTCCCCTTCCCTTACAAGGTGCAGAAAGAAACATAGCAACAAAAAATAAGGAAAAGACTGAACTGCTTAATGTCTTCTTTCCTTTTTCAGCTCTAGTAAATCTGCCCTTGGCAACTGAGAAGTGGCACAGATTATTTTATTGAACACCGTATTAAAATCACCATACAATCACCAGATAGCATGAGCAAGAGAGGAAGGGAGGAAGGGTTGTGGGTCACCAAGTTGACCGTTTTTTTTTTTTTTTACAAGAACAAATTCATATAATCCCTATCAGAAATTTAAGAAGTTTGAAGATGTGTAAATGATAACCTTTTCAAACTTGACTTCCTCCTAACCAGTCATAGTTTGACTTCATCCTTATTTGGTGTTTTTCCATGGAGAGACTGAGATTTTGTTGTATAGATTTCTGAGTAAATATACCCTTCAACACTTGGTTTTGTATCCTTAAATACTAACCATTAAATGTGTTTCAAAGCTAATTTTCAAATTATGCTCTGCATGTTCATTTATTGAAGCAGTTCATGAGCAGGAAAACTCTTCCTTGCAATGCTTAGTCCTGTTTTAAATATAAAATTCTGTTCTTTCTTTTAAATTAATTAAAAATTACAAGTAACAGTCCTACAGAGGTACCGCTACTATGACAGTGCTGTTTGGAGTGATTGTATCAGGCCTTTAAGTCAATGATTGAATAGTTTCAAGCTGATTTTGAGATTACTATCTGATAAAATAAAACTTCCTTTTGTTTTGACATGTTGGAGAAAAGTACAGAAACTCAGTGGCAAATCTTTTATTTCTCCAGTGATCTTTATGAATTATGAGTACCTGGGGTCTAGGAATGCTGAGGCAGTTAATAAAGGACAGGAGCCCAAAAAGTGCGACAGTGAGCCCTATAGACAGGAAAATAAAACTGCTGCAGAGATCATTTTCAGCACAGGCTTTCTCCCTCACATTCTACATTTCATTCTACTGAGATCAAAACCAATTTGACTGGTTTGGTAGGCAACGAAAAGATGGCAAAACCATCAAATGTCCAAAAGGTATCAAAAACATTGGGTGACTTTTTTCTGCTCTAGGTCCAAGGAATTTTCTTCACCAAGTATTAGAAAAGACAGCTTTGTGTACTATAACAGCTAAACAGCACTTGGCTTGCCTGAATGGTAGAAGAAGTAGTGCAAAATATTCTCTTCACCCTACTGAACAAAGAATAAGTCCTCAAAAGTGAATTGCCTAGAGATGCTACGCAGCTAATTCAGATCAATTTTCTTTCCTGGAAAATAACTGCTGAAGGTCCTCATTAGGCACCTATTTGCATCAGTATTTAACAGTGGTGCTGAACTGTTGAAGTCATAGTTATCTGGTGTAGTACCTGCACTTTGCAGATTTCTATTAGTCTACCTGAGAAACCCTGGGATCAATCAGTACCCTCTAACTCATGTGCTATAGGTGGCCCATAAATTAATTTGTTTGAGGAAGAACACAGACATTTTTTCTTTAAGTGTCCAGTTTGGACTGAAAAAACACCTAGCTCAAGGGAACTTCAGAAGTCTTTGGTTGAGTGATGCTTGGTCTGGTTATTCTCCCTGCTAGAAATATGTATCCTATTATTTGATATAATATGTTTAGACTGATTTTTCCATTTTAGGTAGTGGTTGGATTTTAGGCATTTGTCAATCTGACTAAATAGCCCTCTCATACATTTCCTGTTTTTCATACAGCTACTGATATAACTCTTGGTCCTCTTTTTATCAAGCTAAACACCTTTGAATAATAATTATTGGAAAAAATTATTATTATATTTATTTCACAAAACTTAAGTTGTTCCATACATCTTCTCTGTATCCTTTAATTTATCAACATGGTTTTGGGACTGTGGACACCAGAAAAAAATGCATTACTAGACAATTAATCTGCTCTTGCTACCAAGAGCAAAGGGAATATAAACTTTCTGATCTAATGTATTATATTTATGGAGCAGATGAATGCATTGCTTCTTTTGAAATAGAAGCTAATGTTCATTATGCACCTCTAATACTTTTCAAGATTTTTCCACTTTTTACAATCTTTGTGGCATCTACAAACATTAATTCGGACTTTTTGTTTTCTCCCAAACAGTGACAAAAAATTTTGCACAGAATGCAGCCAAGAACGCAGCCTTGCAGAACCCAGCAGGATGTTCACTCTGTTCACGCTCTAAGAAGATTTCCCTTTTTACTTGCATCTTGAAACCTATCAGTCAATCAAGTTTTAATCCATTTTATATCTACAATGCTCATTTGCTGCTGACTGAGCCTCACTTTTAATAACCTATATCCACAGAAGAACTCAGAAATTACTTCAGCAATGAACACTTTTATCAATCTCACATTCTTAAGCTGCTTTTTAAGTTAAGAGAAGCCTCCTATAAAATTTTGGGATGTCTTTAAAAATAACCACTGTTATTGGAAGCTGTAATTAAACAAATATGCTCAGGAAAAAAAAGAAACCAAATTGGTTTGTCAAGGTCTATTTTTAGAGAGGTATGATGAACAGTGATGTTTCTATTATTAATACCATTTTTACTAGCAACTGTATTATTGGTCTGTACTCCTAGCCAAACAATTGCCAAAAAATAGGTCTCAGGATTTATCACATTTTCCTAATACTTATGGAAATTCAACATTGAATCTTCTTGATTGAAGAATACCACATATGCTTTAAAATTCTAGGAACTAAACTATATAGATCCACTGATGAACTTTTTGTCCAATAATATACTTCTTCCTGGAAAGTGTTGTATTTTGAAAGTATTACTGTATTATGAAAAGATTTTATTGTTTACCAAAAAATGCAATATTTATTGGAAGAAAACATCCTTTGGACAATTTCTTTTGTTTATTTTTATTAGTTCTACCACCTTAACCTGTAAAAGCCAAGAGCATTCACACCTGAAGTCGTGGCCTGAACCTCTGGATGGCGGTGCAGTTTCTGGTGCTGATGATGTACATGCAGAATGGGTTAGAGAAAGCAAAACTAAACTTTTGCCTCCAGCAATGCAGTTGTGTTCTCTTATTGCTACATGCAGATTAATTCACCTCTAAGCCCCCTGTCTAGAGCTGATTCTCCTGTGGTGATATCATCATGGTTCTGTCACTGGCAGTGGAGCTTTCCCTTGAGACTCCCTGAGGCCTCCATAGAAGGTCATGTTCCTACTCATACTTCAGAATTTACTAATGAGCTTGACTTTGCATGCTGGTGCAGTGACATCCGTGCAGAAATTGAAGGCTATTAGTAGGAAGGGCATGTGTACAGGATATCAGAGTGCCCTGTGCTGTGGGCTTGAAGTTATTAGATTGGAATGATTTCACTGGGACAGTCTCAGGAGTATGCTAAGGTCATGGGGGCTGTAATGCCCAGTTGTAATTAGCAGCCTGAATTCATCCTTCTGTGTACATCTTTATCCACTGCACTTGGCTCACCTGTGTTTACCTTCTTTAGTCTGGTGTTTTTGTTAGATTGCTGACAATGGCCATTTCACATCCATTTTCAACAGTGAAGAACAGGATTTTCCAGAAGTAGTTTTAGTCAGAACAAGGATTTTGTACCCTGATTAGGTGTATGCCATTGACAGATATAAATTTATCCCTAAGGGACTAAGATGAGACATGCTATCTATTTCTGAGCTTCACAATGATTGACTGCAGCCCCAATTAAGCCAAGGCATTCAGTTGTATTTAGTGTACAGTCTTCAAGGGCAGCCCGAAATACCCTGCACTCTTAATTCTATTGAGTATATGGTTTATGGTTTAATTTCTTTAATGCAGTACTATCCTTCTGTCACAGAAAGGCAAGTATTTTCCAGAATGACTTTATGTAGGGGTTAAATCTACCTCAGACATTTCATTTTGAAGTGACCTTGTTTATGCTGGGTGGGAAAAAACATTTATTATGTGTTTGTTAAACTGCAGCTGTGTGTTCAGCATAATAGGAGTCTGGACCTCTGCCCCCAAAGATTAATACAGTTTTGATCTGAAGCCAGTGAAAATCTTAAAATGCTTTTGGTATTGTATTATTAAATTTGGCATAAAATTTGGTCTACTAAAAAAAGGAGCCTCATTTCACAGAAAATGTGCAATTTTCCTCCTACCCCTATTTTGTAGAAAATAGGGGTACTAAATATTGTAGAAATCAACTTAGAACTTGGAAAGCAATGCCTGAGGGAAATAAATATACAATAAAAATATTGTATTTAAATAAACAAAAAAAAGAGCAATAAAGTATTTTAAGGGCACTGTTTGAACATCAGATGTGAATGAGATTAATGCTTTTTGAAATAACTTTACATAAGGTACACAATTGAGGACACACATATCTTTGGCTTTTATATTTTATTTTTATCAATGTAACTGAATCTTTTCTTTCCAATTTCTGTTTATGACCTTCTGGGCATATTTTCTGATGATTTAGTATCACTGGTGTGGTCACTGTGGCAGTTTGATTTTAGCGAGTTTTAAACAGGTATTGCCAGTCTGAAGGTGAGCTCTACGGGTTATAATTTAGAGTTATCAGATTTACTCTGTATTATACCATGAAAGGAAAACATGACATGGCCTGAAACTATGACATTTAAATGAAGTCTTCAGAAACACCAAGAAGTGGAGTTTGGCAATATGATATGGGGTTTTAATTTTGCCTGGTTTAATCAAAAGTTCACTTTGCAAAGTTTAAATCTGAATTCACAGTCCTATTTCAAGAAGGTTTTTCAGAATAAGGAGTTTAGTAAAAAAATGTATTGTGGGTTAAAATATATTCTTTCAATTCTCAAATAATTTTACAGTCCCAGGACATTTTTGGTGGCACAAATAAAAAAGGTTTTAATTTTGTCAAAGTCAAAACTACAGTTGTCCAGGAATATTTGTGTCCTAAGTTGAAAGAGAGGAAGGAGAATGACTTCTGCCATGTGAAAGGCAGGGATCAACATAAATTGCGTTGGTTCAAATCCTGTGATCCAAGAGAAGGAAACAAATAGGTATAAAACAACAGAAATTAACTACAAGCTATTTCTTAAATGGAACCTTTCCTCCCAGCTTTGTTTTTAGACCCCTATATCTAATAAGCTATTTCTTTGTTTTGTTGTAAAAGAGTCAGTGTTGATATTCAAAACAATGATGAACTTTATTTATGACCTCATAAAGACAAACTTACTACATATTAGTACTGTTCCTGGTTGTATTTCTTTAAGATGAGCTTATGGGCCAATTATTCCTACAGAGTGCACACACTGTAGTCAGATGGCATTGTTAACTTTGCCATTGATAAAAGAGCAAAGAGAATTTCCAATCAGTGCCTTGCAGCCCTCTTTTAACTGTCTGCCGGTACCTTGCTTCTGGCATTTATCAGTTCTTCAAACAGCCTTTATTGCTTACCCATCTGACCACCTTACCTGACTGATTTTGAAGAGTTAATGATGTCTGTCAGCCTTACAGATCTGTATTTCTGGGAAGAAAAAAATTATTTTTTGAAGGAACATATGGATGAGCTGGTTTGTAAATGATTTTATTATCTCCTTCCTGAGCAACCCAATCATTAAATGATATTGTATGTTACACTTTTTTCTGTAATGGCCTTCCTGCAGTCTCAGGCTCCAGACTCCAGAGCCTCAGATGCTGTAACAATATTCTTTCCATAGTGTTGATAAACATGCCAGCTAGCTCATTATGACACATCAATCAATCCCTGATGCCTATAGTTAAACTTTTCTGTTCCTGATGCCAGGAGTTATGCACAGAGCTAGTCATCACTGACTTCTTTTTGCTAGCTGTGGTGTCTGACACATCAGTAGAAACAAGCTATGGTTGTATACAGACTGAGGCAAAATGGTTGTACTAAAGGATATTTGCACCCTCTGGAGCATTAGGCTTCAAGAGAGGGCTTCCAGGCAATACATGAAATATTCATTTATATTTGAGTTGTCATTTGTCTATGTCCCTTTATATATTGCTGTGCTGAAGCACTGAGTGTACTGCTCTGTATTTTATCTCTTTTTATTTTACCTAATATAATCACTATATTTTGAGTTAAAATATTATCTTCTCTAGCTTTTTCCTTTGATCAGTTGATTTGTGGACATTAGAAACTCATTAAGCATTCACACCCCATGCTGATGGGTGTAGTCTACACAATCAAACAGACAGTTTATTGGAAATGTGTATAAGGTGCAATATAAAACATATTTAGATAGCAGTCGAGTGTAAATATTTCATAGCAGAAAACAAGTGCCAAGTCTCACTGCTTGCATCCAAAGAACTGGCTGCATTTGTCAAATTAATGTCTCTTAAACAGAACATAAACAATTTTAAAATAAAATCAACTTAATGCAGTCCTCCCATGTAATTCTCGGTTTACATATCTATGCAAATTTACTCTGTAACTAAATCAGATTACTGGCTTCACAGACAACAAAATGCATAGGAACTTGGCATACAATAATAATAGATTTCAAATTATCTCTTAGGCTAACAAGGGGAAACCTTTTTTTGGGGTTTTTTTTTTTCTTCTGCAATGTGAAATAACAAAACATTTTCTGAGGAAGTCCCACAAAGGACACAGCAAAGTTCATATCAAATTATAATTACCCTAAATGAGTTTCTTTTTATTCTGCATTGAGACAGTATTTTCACTTGTGAAATAAGGGCATTACAAATGTATATTATTACGTCCTTGCATATCAGAGCAATCTAAAGTCATACTGCAACTCTCAACATGATTTCTTTGAAGAAGATACATGATTTCAGTTAACTCAGTTTACTATAAGTATGCTTATAATTGTTTCTGAAGGAGTTAAACAAGTACCTAACAAAATATAATCAAAAATATAAACATTTTATAGTGATAATTTAGATAATTCATGAGGGACAACCACTCTGTTAGCAATTTACTCAATAAAAATATGTAAGGGGTGTAGCTTTATATGCTATATAGAGAGGGAATGAACATTAATAATAGCATTAACAATTATATTATCGCTGTTGAATATCCAACCATTCTCCCATGTTACTTATTGCCTAGCTTTTAATGCAAAAAAAATTTTAAAATGCTACATCCTTCTCCTTTCAATGTATGCTCAATGTATTTCCATATTAATAATAATCTTAACCTTCAAAACCCATGCCCCTGAAACATCTCGGGCAGCTTCTTTTCTGGTGTTTTTTCTGTGTCCTGAATGCTTGGGATATGAAGAGCCTGCTGTGCAGGGAGACCACATTGGTAACTTAACTGTTCTGAGAAATGTCCAAATTAGCGTCACCAGTGATATGAATACTACACACAGGAAATCAGACTTCTCTTTATCACCTCAAGCAAAAGCAAAATATTTCCTAAATACAGATGACAAGTCTCTGTATAGCATTAATTTGCATCTGTCAAACTGGGAAAACCTTTAGGTCAAAAGTTTACAAGAATGCATGCATGTTTTAGCTCAAGATTTTTAAGAAAACATGTGCTTCTGCTTCTGGATTTGTATATGCAAACCCTGTTAGACTGGATGAATTTCTTGCATATTGGTATGATGGGTTGTACCTGAAGGTATTAGTGTGAGCTATTGATTATGTGCAAAAGAAGTTCAAGTCTGAGAATTTTTCAGAATTCTGAAACCTACTGAATAAGTAGGTTCCTTTACATTCCAATCTGGCTGTGGGGATTTTTTCGGCACCGGGGTTCCCTATTATTTTATTTATAACAAGGGTATTTCAACTGCTGCATAAACTTGTTGCCTCATGGGTTGTTGCAAATACACTGTAGTTTCAGCATGCATAAACACAATACAGTTTTACAACAAAAGTGTGTAAATTAACATTCCCATACATCTGAAAATCCTGCTCTTCTAAGCAGGAACTTTGAGGAATTTAATTCCATATTAGCTACATTTCTTAGGAAAACAAATTTTCAAAAGCTCATTTGGCCATAAATAAAATGAGAGTCTGGTCGGATTTTTGATTTGTTTTGGTTTTTGCCCTGGTTTATGCTCACTTAAATTTTTCATACATGAAATCAATACATGAGCAAATCTTGAAAATAGTGACCAATGTATACTACAGAAACCTGAAAATTCCTATGGAAATGAGACATGCCTAGATCAGACATTTCTTTTTTCCAACTTTTTCCATATCTAGTGTAATTCAAGAAAGGACAAAACCTGCACATCTAATACATCAGAGATTTTGCATCCATTTCTTAAATCTCTTCAGATTCAAATAATCTCTCTGAACAGCTTAAGCCTGACTACAGTGGCTGCTGCACATCTCTCTGTGTGAGACAGCAGCAAGGATAAATCACTTCTTGCAAAGAGAGTCACGCTCAGACAATGAACACAGTGAGAGTCCAAACAGTGATCAAAAGGCAGCATGGCTCAGAATCATACTGCTCAGCAGTTCCAGGCTGTGTTGAGCAGTTAGAAATGGTAATGAGAGGCACAGAGAGTGCCAAATACTCTCTATACTCACCCACCACAGAATAATAAGTTACTGGTGACCTGGAACTACATAGTCCAATCATGACTTAAACATTAGATCTTGGTAGTCCTATAAAAAGACTATATTCTGATAAAAAAGGAAAAGTAGTCAGCAATGAACAGGAAAAATGTGATATCACTGACCACAGCTGAATCCAGCTTGACACTATATTATCACTGCTGTTCAATTTCTGAAGCTAGCTACACTGGTCAGTTTGTCTGCTGTACTCAGCAGACTAGAATAAACTTAATATTTTTAATAACATAATCTGAAATTGAAGGAGTGTATTAATTATATCAGGTAAGTTAATAAGCCAGTTAGATATTCATTTATGGCTCTTTGAAAGAAGTACATCTAAGCCATGCTCTAGTATGTACGAAGAGCTGTGAAGACCGAGAATCATTTCAAGAAATAGACACAAAGATTTTGTTTCATACACTGTCACTTTCATAATGAAAAATTTGAAGGACTAAAGTGTTTGTGATATACCACTAAGACTAATGGCTTCAGAATCCTTTCACTTATTGATGTGAACCATCACTGAAGAAGACACATCCGTTTTAAAGCAAGGAAAGCAAACAGGAGAATGAGTTTATCTTACCAGGAAAAGACACAAACTTGTCCTCTGTGAAAAATGTAGTGTCAAGGAGAAACCCAAACACCTGGGAATTTTGGCTAGAACAGAGTTGTTAGAAAGTACAAGGTCAACATAACACTTTATTTTTTCATTTTCTCTTGGTGAGAATTTTTTGTTTAGACTGTTCTGAGGGAGTTGAGAGATACCTCTTTGCTTTTCATTCTTGATCTGAGGGATTTTGTTTTGAACAATTCTCACTCCAACATATAGTTCTCTTTTGCATTCGTAGTATGCCTTATTTTAATGAATGAATGTCTGTAAGAAAGATCTTGAGATGCCGATCTGGCTTACTGATAGGATTTCCTTTGAAACCTTCATTGTTGACTTGCTATACAGGAGAGTTTTCATATAGAAAACAAACTCTTTTTTACAGGTTTTGACAGTTTAAAATGTACATTTAGTATTGTTTTATTAAACAAAACTCATAACTTTTCAAATAACTTATTCAACAGCAGTTTGTTGAATACTATGTAGAAACAACCTTTTTTCTTAGGGTTCTGCATATTTTCCCTAAGGCAAAAACTCAGTCCTGTTGCTCGTGCCTTCTTACTCATACCATAAATAAAACATGGATTCTCATTATATAAGGGAAAAGAGGCAATTTTTCATCAATTATAGGATTTTGGTGAATGTGAAAAAATTTTAGGTTATTTTATAAAATTACACAATACACAGGGAAATTCAAGGAATCATAAAAAGAGCTGTGTTGTTTTAGAACAAGTGTTATTTTATTAAACATTTCAATCTTACTAAGTTTATGAACTAAATAATTCCATAAATATTTCCTAGTAACTCATAATTGAGACAGTACCTGCTTTGTGTGACTTCAATTAAAGCAGAAATTTGATACGTGTTTTAGAAGAAAGATAGGTCCTAGTGAAATCCAGTCCCGGTGTGTGTCCCTTTTCATGTCTCAACACAGGGTTTTATTAATTTTTTACAATTTTAGTTTCCCATTTTCTACACAACAAGAAACTTTTACTTCGTTTACAATTCACTTCATGATTTTTAAAGATTTCATAATACAACTTCTAAGCGCCTCTTTTTTCTCCAGAAAGACGAGTGCAAGGCTTTTAGAAAGAAACTGTCCTGGCATCGTGAAAATCTGATTTCCAAGCTGAAGATTTGACTCTAATGCTTAGTTCTTCACAGAGTCTTATTGGATCATGTCATTGAAACATTATTAGAGAAGTGTATTTGCTTTGATACAAAGTTCATGTAATGCTGAAGAGAAGTGAGGCAGTTAATTCTGAGGTGTAACCACAGGCTAGGCATAAGACAGTGTAAGACCTTTCTTACTTTAACACAGTATTTGAGCACTCTCAGTAAAGGTAAAAGGACTGCCTGTACGAAGATGAGAATTACTGTGCTTAAGCAAACACATTTCTCTGGTAAGTTAATTAAATGCCAGTGTTTAAAAGTAAGATCTGCAAGTGAATGTGAGAATAGTTTCAGTGCTTAGTGCAAACTTTTCAGTTTGTTTTACTCACTAGCCAAAGAGACATGCATGAATTGGTCAACTGGAAGCAAGAGCTGGACCAGCTCTAATCGGTACCACCAAATTCAGTGGTGACTTCCCCACTTTCTGTAAACTCAGATACTCGTAGTGGAACTGTTAAATCTCAGTCAACCATCTGCTTTGCACACACTTGGTAAGCAGGAGCATTTGCTGATTATATACCCATACATTCCTTTGGGGTTTTTCTCATTACGTACAACTTTACATAGATAGCTCAATAAACTGAGAGAAAAGCCTCAGAAGAAAAACAGATACATAATAATGAAGCAATGGAGGAAAAAACAATTCATAACAGGACATTGTCTTTTTGTTTTCATAGCAGCCAAATCATTCATCTACCTTGACCTCTGTTAAATCTTTGACATAATCCCACACAACATCCTTGTCTCTGATTTGCAGAGATATGGGTTTAGTGGTTAGACTGTTACATGAATAAGGAATTGGATGAATGGCAACATCCAAAGCATTGCAGTCAGTGACTCAATCTCCAAATAAAGATCAGTAACAAGTGATGTCCCTCAGGGTTCTGTACCGGGACCAGTATCTTTATTAATGACATAGACTGTGGGATTGAGAAGCAAGTCTGAAGAAAACATCAGGCTGAGAGGTGCAGTTGAGGATGCCATCCAGAGTGACCTTGACAGGCTTAAGGAGCTGGACAGTGTGAACATCATGAAATTCAACAAGGCCCAGTGCAAGGTCACCTTAAGACTGAATAAAAGATCATAAAACTGGTTTACTGTATTTGTAACCCAATACACCAATTCTCTTTATGAGACAAAAACATATAATGTACTTTTCTTTGGTGACTAAGTAAATCAATTGAGAATTTAAAAAATCCCACAATGGATAGGCATATTCATAGGTCCATTCATAGGTCTATTTATAACTAAGAAGTCAGTTCTTGTGCTGAATTTACCATAGAGGCTTTTAAGAGACAGCTGCCTGCTTCCATAAAGATATACATATGGATAGATGTAAATTGCATATGCAGTACATACATATGTAATATGGTATGAAAACCATACCACTCAAAAAAGTATCACTGAGTTTATACATACAAGATTCTGAAGCAGGAAATCTTGTACCCCATTACAGCTGTGCAAGAAATTTCAGGCAAGAGATCATTTCAAAGATAACTCAAGCATAAATATTCATGTACACTAATAGGAATGTTTCAGTGTAGATAAGTAAATATGTACACTTAATTGTAGAGTCCATCACCCACTGATACTACTCAGGAGAAATTCTATAACTAGTCAAGAAGTTATTCTGGCGATATTCAGACACTTATTATATTTTGGAAACTTTACTGAGAAACGTACTTCCTCTTCCTTCTTTGTTGAAACATAAATAATCAGGACTGACAAGTCATAGTTTTATTTTACTCTGCAGAGATTATATGTATCCAGATTTTGATTGTACTGTCAGTTTGACTTAGGACTGTTCTAATCTGGTGACATTTCATACCTGGTGGGTAGATAGTGTCCAGAAGAATGAATATGATCCTTTCTGTATTTTCTCCAGTTTGTTACTTCAGGTGGTCTAGATCCTAGGAGTTGATACTAGGTCACCCCAGACACAGGGGCTGCATTCCTGAAAAATAGGTACTTGTCACTGAAAAGGTTCAAAAGCTAAGCTTCCACCTAAGATTTTTTTAGACTAATTTTATATTAGATGGCCATGGAATTGAATTTCTCACAGGAGTATTGCTTGGTAGATAGGCAGCCTCCTCCTTGCTACTCTCCTTGTGCAGGGACGTTTTGTTTCTTGCCTGCAAAGCAGCGGGTGTTCAGCACACAGGGTGAAGTGAGAGGAGGCAACAGTTGGAAGTGGAATAGAGTTTTGAATGTCCTGAAGGTAAGACAGGAATTAAACAGAGCACTTCCATCCTGTGTCTGACCACTGTAATGAAAACCACCGCACCATTTCAGGAGTGACTCCATCTGCCTTCGTACATGACTGTTCTTCTGTGTCAGACGTGCTACAGATAATGCCTTACAACTTGATGTGTTTGCTTGTGCTCAGGCATTGAAGCTAGCTGGCCAAACAAATCTCATGCTGACAGGCAAGTGCCTCAGGAGCTTTAAGTGGGTCAGGGAGAAGGTGACTGCAAATGACTGTTTTCCAGGTAGATTTTTTTTGTACTTATGCACCATAATTTCATCAAAATTTTATTTTAAGCATGAATGAAGGTGCCCTGAATCCCACTTCTCATTTGTCTTAAAGTATGTCCTTGTGCTTTTCCATATAGCTGGTTATTCACTTGGGTTTGTCATCTCAGCTCCTGCTTCTGTGTAGTCTGGTTGCAAATAAATCAAGGCACAAAATTCTTACCCTGGCAATGACACTGACTTTTTTTTGGTTCAGGACAACTTAAATAAAGTTAAGATGACATTTTATTGCAAATCATGGGATGATTCTCATAATTCAACATACCACATTTTATCAAATTTGCATTTTCTTAGTTCAGGAACTATATTCTTATTCTTAATAAACACTGTTAGGCTGCAGGATCTACCACAGGCAAAGAAATGATTGTCTGATTTTGATAAGAAGACAGAAATTAGGTTTTGTTTTCAAACACCATTTAATTTGCCAAAAGAGAGAAGACCAACTCATTCCTACCTTTTGTCTCTCTGCTCTCCATATGCAAACAAAAGATAAACAAAATGACTCCTACAGAATGATAAATGGAAGTTGCTAATCTTGGTGCCTGACCTTTGTGAGTAAGACCTGTGCTGGCTATGCTGAGTGAGCCCAGGGCATGGGACTGCTCTTTGCTGGTGGCATCCGTCCCCACAGTGCCAGCTGGGTTACGATTATGAGGCTGGAATATGGGAACAAGGCAGTGGAAAGAAAAAAACAAAAGGGGGCCTGAACAGGTTTCCCCTGCCACTAAGAAAGGAGGATAACTGCATGATGATGGATCACAGCTGATGTACCTTTTTTGCTTCCCCTCCAGGGTGCTCTTGTTCAGGCTGGAGCCAAGCACTGCCAATTGCTCATCCACTCTACAGGCTCACCTTGAGAAGCAGTCTCCTGGCACACCACTTGCAGTTCTTGAGCTGCATCTCCACTTGTCCAGGCCTCTTTGGCTTCCTTGGTCCAGTGGTTGCTGCACTACCATGGGAACTGTAGCAAAGCCCTAAATCATTGCATTCTGACAGGGAAATTGTTTGCATTTTGGAGTCCATCTGTCCCTACTGAGCTGTCTGCTGTCTTTCTTCCTCTGGTCCTAACTACCACTGTGCTTTTGAAGAATGACAAGGGGAAAGTGGAAGTTAATTGCCAACTATGGGCAGAAGGAGGGGATTCACTTCTGTAAAATCAAACAATGTTGTGTGCTGAACCTGGAACGTTATATCTGGGTAGAAACTCTTTCTCTGAAAATAGTCTTACATAATAAACTATGTATCTGATCCAGATATCTGATTGCAAGATCTGTGCTCAATTCAGCTGTCTTTCTCTCAAAGGGTAAGACATAAACCAGAGGTTTGAGGCTTCAGGAATAGTCTATTAAAGAAACCGAGAGATATAAAGGAGTTCTTCATACAACAGTCTTCAAGAGTTCCTGAAGTAGAAGTGGGAAAATCTCAAAAGAGATTAAATACATAGCCAGAATGTGCTGTAAAAGTTCTCCTCTGCTTTCTTAAAAAATTATTAACAGTAAAGTTAATGTGGTGACTTCTGCATCATGTGGACTTTTACAATGCTGATACAGGAAGGATGAGCTCAGAAAATAGCTAAATGCAGAGTCAGGCTGAAGAGAAATATGTCCTCACTGAGTACTCTGTAAGGCCTGGTAATGGTCCATTACCATCATCCTTTGCTGCTCACCACCATGACTCCCCGTCTCAGGTTTCAGCACACCGCAAATGAGAGGGATAGGGAAAACAAGGGAGCGAGGCTGAAAGCCAGAAGTGCCCTCTGTTGCTGCCAGGGAGTGAATTTCTGTAAACTTGTTGGGTCACTTCTCTTACATGATCTATCAGATCCTAGGTGTTCCTAGAAGGATCAGGGTGCAACAGTAGGAAACCCAAGGGTCAGGGACATGTTCCACTTTGCTAGCCATATGTTACTAGGATATTATAGTCTTCAGATTTATTAATTGTGTTGTTGAAAACTTTATTAAATAACCTAATTAATACTATTTCTTTCTTAGTGCAGTGCCAGAAACATGGTTAGGGATAGTGGGGGGAAAAGTGGATTGTAGTTTCAAAAATTTCCATTAAAGTATTTGATTCCAGTTTCAGCTGTTCAGTGAGTACCAGACAGGTTTCCTGCAATAAATCATCTTTCCTGGCAGGAATGTGGTTTCTTTTGCTGGTCCTTGTTCAGGCCCCTCATTCCAGAGTCCTGTTCTGAGCAGCCAGTAGGAATGCAGCCTCCAAGCTGTAGGCTTCAGGACTGTGATGATGCTGTGGGCTCCAGGACTGTGACACTACTGTTGGTAGCTCTGCATGCTTTCCTGAAGAGTTTTAAATCTGGGGATCTTTTTTCCACCCCAATTTAAATAGAATCAAAATTCTGCACATTTTGAACAGTAAGCAAAACTATCTTTCGCATTCTACATCTAACTGCTAACCCTTTTTCTATGTTTCTCATATTTTTTTTCTTTTTCTTTTAATTATTTTTAATATATGTTTTCTCCTTTTCATAGCTATAATGATTCAGGCCTTCTCCTCAGTGAGATTCTCTCACAGGCTCTGATTTTTCCTCTCTGTAGGCAGTACCAGGAAGAATCCAATTAAAATCTTTTTAAGTCCTCTGAGGAACATTCCTTGCCTTCAGTGATTTAGACTGCCTCTGTAAATTTGCCCATTTAATACAGTCCGAGTTTTGATGATATGAACTTTGTTCCCAAGGTTTTAAAAGATTTCTTAGTCTTTCTTTTTATAGTTACTAATGTGATTTTAAGAAGCATTCCAGTGTCTCAGAACTACCTGTTAAGCAAGCCTCTTTTTTTTTTTGAAAGTGAAGCAGTTAATCCTACCAGTAAAAGAAGGTTAAAAGGTATATTGAAGTCTATAAAGCAATGTGGGGCTTGTGCACAATTTCTTATTGCTAATTTCTAGCTATTGTACATGTAACTTTCTTTTCTGTTTACAGAAGCATTGCATATATGCATTTTAGTAAAACATAGAACTTCCATGAAAATTACCTGGGAAACACAGTATATATTCTGTGAAGAAATAGTTAATATTTTTTAGAACATTTGGCAATTATCATAATCAGCATCGTCAATACAAATGAATCATCTTGACTCAGAAACATCCTTCAGAAAATACTCAGTAATCTGCCAGATTGAATTAAG
This sequence comes from Corvus brachyrhynchos, assembly GCF_000691975.1. Classification (NCBI taxonomy): domain Eukaryota; kingdom Metazoa; phylum Chordata; class Aves; order Passeriformes; family Corvidae; genus Corvus; species Corvus brachyrhynchos. The sequence continues at coordinate 12,619,817 of NW_008239110.1, forward strand.
TAACTGTCAAACAGAAACTGAGGATGCAGTTGCATCTCATGTTATTCAGGAGACAGAAATTATATTCTCACCTTTCCCATAAAGATGGGCTATAACAGGGTAGAAGTCTAAAAACTGCCTGGGCATCAAGGGCTCAAGACTGCCGGGTGTTCATACAGTTAGAGCTGGGCTAGGTGGCAATTACTGCTGAGTCTTACTAGAAGGTGATCCTGATTATTTCTAATGCTAAGAGTGGACAGTTTCTTTGTTGGAGGAGACTGACATTGATGAAGAGGTTCAGTGGACAGCAACACAAAAGCTGTGGCTGAGTTGTGATGGAGGTGTTAACTCTTGTGTTCCAGTCACTCAACTTCTAACGAACTGTGTCTTTGATAAGGCTGGAGTTTTATAATGGAGTTGCCTATGGAAGTAGAACTGTGGGGTAAGTCTTTCATTGTGTGCTATTAACTTCATTTCAAATATTCAAGAAAAGCATATAGTGGCAGAAACTATGCAAATAAAGTATGTGTGTTCAACAGCAGACTAAAAGCAACTAAAAGTAGCGACTAAGAGGTTGCTATTATATTGCCACCTAATTCCAGTTAGTCAATAACAACGTGCAGTATAGAGATGTCTTTAAGGAAACTTTGGGTTTTTTTCTCTGACAAAAATAACAACTCTTTAGACTTGCTAAATGGACAGACAATCTTCTTCAAAAAAATACTACCTGGAGCACCATAGCGTTGATCTGTTCATATATTTGGATATACTTTGGGTTTTCTTGAGACTTTCTGCTTTAAATGTTGACTAGTCCTTATGAAAATTTGATATTTGTTTATCATAGGTAACTTATAAGTAGTTCAGCTATTACTTAGATTAAATTATGGATTAAAGTAATACAGTTTTTGATTTTGAAAACATTTCCATTGTCATATGTTGACTGATTTGATGAATAAGATGTAAATGAACTGTGTCTCACACACAACTAAGTGTTGCATAGACACCAATGTGGGGATTAATGCTCAAAATTAATTGCACCCAGGAAGCAAAGATGCAAGTGAGTCTGAAGTGAACATAGGGACTCAGAAATAGAGAGCTTGGTTAGCAGGGTAAAGCAGTAGAAAAAAAGGAAAAAAATAATGAAAGAAGATTACTTTCTTATGCAGGCTGCATCTTTAGACTGTGAATACTCTCTCATTTTGATTTAAAGCTACCCTAAGATTTTTACAAACCCTTGGTGCAATGGGTGCAAATGCACAATACTGCACATATTGAGAAAACCAAATTCTATATACAGCAAGTCAGGGTACACTGCCCATGTGGTGTTGGTATTCATCACTCTGAAATATTTGATTTCACACCTGCAAGCACCAGTAATTGTTCCCAGTGCTGCCTTTCAAACCACGTTTTGTGTAGCCAGTATATAAGATGGTAGAATTTCAAATAAAGGAGATTACATTCTGCTTCCTCTTGTTCCTCCTTGAAAGGAAACGTTGATATAATGCTTTGCTGATGAGAACTTCCAGGAAGAGGGCATGGCAGACTAATGAATAGAGAATCCCTTTTCCTGTGAGGGCTGCAATAGCATGGGCAGGGATGGGAGGGGTTTTGAGGATGGACTTGAAAATATAAACTATTCAGTGGTATAAGATATTTACTATAGTTTTCTTTAAATTTATGAATATTCAAAATTAGACACCACTGTTGGTGGCGAGGGGCTTTGGAGACAGTTGTGTCTTCCTCTATCTGGAAGCTGGGGAAGCCCTCTGCAAGAGTGAAAACATATGGGAAGGGATAAATATGAGGGCACTGTCCTTCTGTAAGTCAGCCACGCAATGAGGCCAGCAGTGAGAGCTGCTATGTGCAGATACCTGTGATCCACCACTCTTAAGGGGAAAAGAGAGATTTGGCTGCTGACTAGAACAGGGCTGAGCAGATGATATTTGATAAAACAGTGCAAGGAGTATATGTGTAAAAGCTGCTGTAGAAGTAATATCCTTTCACCATAAGATGAAAGACATTTCTGTATTTAAATCATTTAGGAGGCTCATCACAGACAGTTCCATACACATCACTTTTGTATCCATGTCAACAGAGACACACTTTTGTGAAACATGATCTTCTCCCTCAGTCCTGGCTCTGACTTGGAGTCTGTGTTCACAAGAATCAATGTTCAAGGTGTGCTGATGATGGAATTGAAATCTCGTCTTTGTCGCAGTAAGGATTTCCATTCAAAATGCAAGAAGCACCTCAAGTGTGTATGTTTCTGTGGTTGTCTATACCCTAACTCTTACAGAACTGAAATAAATGGTTTGGACAGAGATTCATAATTTCTATAAATGTCATGGCAAAGGCCTGAAGGTTACAATAGATCATCTTGCTTAGACATCTGCCTAAGCAGAGGTTGAAATAAACCCACTGGTGCTCAGCACCACTCTGGAACTTCAATACACAGCATCTGGAACCTGTAACTGCAATTCATGGACAGGGAAAAAGAGGAAAGGAAGAAAATGATCTCAAAAGTTAAAATATATTTTCTGGAAAACCTGTGCAACACAGAAAACAATGAGGCAAAGACTGTAGCCCCACTGTTTAGAATACATGTTTCTCAGCATTCTCTAGGTAAATATTTTCTGTATAGGACAAATCAAAGTATAGTCTTAAGGAATGAGCATGTCTATATGCATATATGTCTCATATAAGTTGCCTACTTATAAGGGTGTCTAAGGGAAAGGATAACCTTTCCCAGGTATCTGTATGGGAGCATAATCCTGCTGATGGAGAAGCAGGGAGGATGAACATGAATTTTGTTCTGCAGGGTTGTATAGTCTGAAATCTTGAACTGACTCTTATGACCAGATAAAGCATCATGTCACAGTTCAGAAATCTTGGCTTAGGTTCAGTAAAAACCTTGTAGCTGAACCTTCTCATCTGCCCTTGCTTGTCAGGTTCCTCTCTGACAAGCGGCAAAGAGCTGTCACCAGCTCTGGGCTGGCCAACTGCTCCTGTTCAGAAACTGAGTAGACATGCCATAAAAGCTGTCACTGGGGTCTTCCCAGGCTCTGTTCCAGGGAAAAGCTTTTATGTCTTGTTCCATCAGTACACATTATGGTAGGAAAATCAGGTTATATTCCTCTCTTGTGGAGATTAAGGGAATGACAGTTTAGTTACTCTGACTGCAAGCCAGATGGCTCAAATGACACATAAAACATGAGACTATAAAAAGCTGTCCCTCTCCTATGGTCATTTTTAAGATTTAGAAAAGTAAGAATGCTTTTTATTTTGTTAATTTTTTCCCTGTAAACTATCAATTACAGACTGTTCCTATTTCCTTGATGTTATCTCAGTAGAGATGGAAATAATTGTCTTCACTATCAGATTTAGTATATTGCATCCATACTATATTACAAATCCTGTACACGTATTATACAGCAAGTAGATTGCTATTGTGGATCCCTATTTATTGTGGGTATATAATTTATTGTGGGTATATATTGGGTATTTTGGACCTCTCAACCCGAATGCGTCTGCAGGCAAGAAGACGCCAGTTCCCTAGGAACAAGTCCCATTCAATATTTCCATATTATATCCCTTATATATGGCTACAATAGTTAGAAAAGAAATAAAGTCTTAGTACTAACAGAACAAAATTTTACTTAAAAATATTAAACGTCTAGATTGGTTGAGACTGCTCAAAGACGGTATTGAGATTAATTTTAGATCCCAGAGAAAGCTTGTTATGCAATGGCATATTTTGGGGCTGAAGGGGAACTGAGGTCCCCTACGTCCTGGTCTATTTTTCTCCCTGAAGCATACATAGTACTTACTCACTGTGTCTTAATCCTTGTGGGCTCTATGACACCCTCTTCATCAGAGTCAATTTATATAGCATTTTTCAGTTTATATAAAAGTAGAGCTTATTACTTGCACATTTAAGAATAGATTCAAAAACAAGGAAAGAGTTGAATTATTTGTATGTGATGGAAAGTAACTGAGTTGCATTTGGACATTACTTTCCTCGGAGCTTCTGAACCCTCTCTGAAGGGAAAAGCTTGAGAAGTGAAGGGGTATTTTACTTCAAAGTTGGACAAGTAGTCTGTGCTTGGCTTGAGCACAAGAGCTTTTGTTGGTAAGTTATTATCACAAGATGTTTTTGTCAAGATACTGCTTTTAGTTCTTAGACTGCATTAGTCCTGTTCTAGCAATGAGCCAGGGGGAACAGAAATCAATTCCTTCCCCTCTCTTTCTGTCTTTTTTTTCCCTCCTGTCATTTGAAGCTGTCATTTGAAATACAGATGATAATAGAAATTAAACTGTTTTTGGCCAGTCTGCTACACAGCCACACCGGTTTATAGCTACACATATGTGTGGTTCTTAAACTGAATTCTTCTAGAAAACAAGAAATACTAGAATTAAGTGCTATACAAATAGTATATGAGAAAGTAATGCCTACTTCTCTTCTGTCAGGGTTCTCTGCCACTTCCACTTACCAAGCAGGAAAAAAAGTCCATAGAAGTTGTACAAAGATAAGGAAAATGAGTGATGGGGAGTGACATCCATGTAAGAAGGGAATAGTAAAGAAAAGATTAAAACTTGCTTGATTTAAAGCAGGAACTGGAGTGTGCAACACAATAAAAATAAAAACCAAAATAATAATAATTTTTAAAAAACCCCAAAACTAAAAAATTCCAGAGTCTCCTTTGCTTCCACAAGTAAATATTTGTGGGGGGAAAGTGTCAAAAAGATTACCCTTTGCATCCTTTTATAACAAAATAACATGGAAACATTCACTGAAACTGAAAGGCATTCTATTTAAAAGGAACTACTTTACATCAGTGTGTAATTAAACCACAAAACACACTCTAATAACGTCATTACAGATACAGTTTTATGGAGCTGTGAATATTGTTATCTGTATAAAATATTTTTTTAAAGAGTCTTTCTTTTCAAAAGAAAGATCAGTGATCATGCTTTAGGGCACAAATCAGACTCTAATGAATGGGACTTTAAAGCTCTCCTCCTCTACTAGTTATGCCAGATAACTTTATTCTTTTCAGCTGCTCCCGGTATGGTGGTTCCAGTGCATTTTTGATCAGAACTCCATTAACTCTTCTGATGGACACACTTCATTTTAACAATGCAAGAAATGTCTAGGCAGAGCAGAGTAAGTTTATCTGTGGAGTCTTAAGCACTACTGAATATTTGATGAGACCAATGATCGAAAGGAACTTGATATCTTACACTGAAGACCTTAAACCTGTGTTGAATGGGAAAATAGCACAATAATGATTGAATGTCATTTATTATTTGAAATTTTCCAGTCTGTTTCTCTGTGCAGACACAAAAAAAAATCAAACCCTAATCAAAACCTGATGCAGAGACTAGAAGCAATCATTTTTCCATTGCAGCCAACAGTCTAGCTAAAGAAAACAAATCTTGATTTCTGAATTAGTGATGACCCACAGCATTTGGTTCAGAGTGCACAGTGAAATGACACATGCTGTGATATGGAAGCAGAAAAATGAGCACCAGTGCAACACTGTGTGATCACAGGGATGCTGCTTCTGAGCCTACATCATTCTTTTAGAATAAACATACCATGATACCATTCTGATGGGCCCAGCCTTGGCCAGCAACAGGTCTATCTTGGAGATGTCTGCCATTGGCTCTACTGGACATGGAGGAAGCTTCTGGCAGCTTCACACAGAAACCACCCCTGTAGCCCCCCTGCTACCAAAACATGGCCATGCAGACCTAATACAAGCTTGAGACATATTTTAGCCATAGTATATGCCCTAAGAAAAATTGCATGTGGGGGCACTGAGCCCTCTACTGTCTGTTGGTTGCAGCTGTGAAACTGAGGCTGACACCAGGTAAAAAACTTTTCATGTTGTTTTTGTATTTTGTCACTTAATGAAGAAGGTAGAAGATTTAATCCCTAACTGATTTAGAGATTTAGCAGCATGTATGTCCCAAATTAACCTAACCTAGTAATTATAGTGTCTCTTATCAGAGAATGATCACTAGAGCTTGTTTAAGTGTGGACAATAGCTCTACTACCATATCTTGGAATTCCTCTCCCAAGTCCCATTCCAGTGAGCAAGGCAGCAACTGATGCCTCCAAGGAGGACCTGTGTCTTCACAGGAAAATTTTAAGGGCATTTAGAAGGTGTTTAGGTAGATTATACTAAAATATATGAACATAACATATATTACAGTCAGTGGAGATCAAAGTTTTAAGAATGTAATTATCAGAACTGGAATTTAACCAGCATAGAAACTGATTTAATGCTCTTCTTTCATTGAAGTATAGTGACACTTGAATATTTGAAAGAGTTCCTATCTGTTATGACAAGTGTGTGGAATTGAAGTGTTTCCTTTCAGGCCAACAGTTCTTTCTTGAAACCTGCATCTCCTTCTCATCTTGATGTTACAAGCTGTCAGGGTGAAAACTTAGAGGGCAAGAATGTAGTGTCTGAACTATTTTTTAATTTTATCAGTAAAGTGCAATCCTTCTTGAGTTTCAGTAGGTGTTTGGGTTTGCCCTGGAGATTTACTGGAGAAATACATTAATATAACTTGTGTAGGTGTTTGAAAAAATCTTCCAAAGACCAAACAGATGCTTTTATTTATCTGGGGACTCACACATTTTAAGGATGATAAAACTGCATTAACAACAGTTAAGAAGTTGAGACTGTGTAAGATTCCATTTACCTGGGCAGTCTTTCCAATTGTGAACAAAAGACTGTGCAGCATGTAAGTATTAACTGGCCTCTAGCTCTGAGCAGGAATTGTTCCATTTGTTATGTTCTACTCAGTTCATCAGCACTCACTGCATGTTCTTGCATCTGTTTCTATTTTTTCTGTTCTGTCTCTCTCCACATACCGAAGAACAAAATTGTAACAACTGATAATGGGCTTGCACCCATAATTGAGCTGAGCAGAGATGAGAGGACTTTTCTCCATTGCTTACTTACTTTCATGCAAGAAAAATATTTTCTTTTGGTCCCTTCAAGCACAGTGGGATATCCTCTGGTACATAAATATCAGTATAGCTTTACTGAAAGTGATTTTCTCTAATTTCTTGCCCAAAGACTTGAGAAAGGGAATGAATTAAAAAAAAAAACCAAAACAACAACAACAAAAAACTAAGACATCTACAATTCTACACATCGGTTTTACCTTCATCTTGGCTTTAAGGTTCCTGCCCTGAGGAGCTTCAGGTCACCAGGAGATCAATGCAAGCCATTTGGAGTGACTGAATATGTCAGACACCTGGGGTGACTTGGGCTGTGCTGCTTCTTGCAGCCTCTGTGTCTTGAAGAAATCCCATGTCTCAGGGAGCTGTGAGCATTGTGACATGCAGTAGCACTGGCAGTCTCCTCATGGGCCTCTTTTATGTGATCCAGCATGCAAATATTGTACTATCAGCTAGGCATATTTGGTATTTCTCCCATTGGAATGGATGCAAGTGGAGATATTTGGCTTTGTTTTCATGTCTGTAGTTATGACAACTAACCTATCTAGATTTTAATTTTTTTTTGTTCTTTTAAATTTTTTTGTTAATACTTGCGTCCCCTCCTCAACCCTTTCTTCTTGATCATGTTCTGCCCTATAGTAGAGGAGGATTTTTCTTGCCTTCACCTGCCAAGCACCTGCTACCTCTGCTTTCAGATATCCTTTCAAACAGGCTCAATCATTTTAATCTTCATAAAACTTTGTTCTCTGAATGGCTGCCATCTGCTTTTGCTCTGCAGAACTGTTTCAGAGCCTGAGTACAGTGACATGTACTGTCATCATCATAGGTAGCAGTTCATGAGACTGGATTTGAATGAAAATTGGAACTTGGAGAGTGCCTGTGTATTCAATGAGAAATCACACCAACAGTGGGTTATATCTGAAACAAACAAACAAACAAAAGGAAACAAAACAAACAAAACCCCCAAATAGTCATGCAGTGTGGTTACTGGTATGAGCATGCTTACTTCTGACACTTAGTATTATGTCTTGATTAAAGAACCGGCAACTGCTAGGGGGCAAAAATCAGTGGGTATGTATTAAAGTTCATGAACTTTGGCATGCTTTCACCAGCTGTCCTTAGGGCTATGTATTTCAGATTAGATGGCAGTGGTAAAGGTCAAAAATACTTGATAATCAACTTCAGCAATTAAATTCTTTGGTTTGATCTTGAGGGAGAAAGAAAAATCCTTTCTTATTCTCACTTGCTCACAGCAGAACTGCACCTTAAAAGTCCAGGATGGTTTGTGTACTGGTTTCCCATCTTATTTGCCACTCAGCTGGGTACAAAACTTTTTTCTTTGATGCACTGAAATGTAGAAATAAGCCTGACAACTGACACTGCACATCTGCAGAACTAATGCTCATCTCCTGTTGTGCTACTTCCAGAACTCTTCCCACAGCATCCTTCTCTTTGTTCTATGCCAGTACCTTGTGGTCTGTTTGTATTTCCAATTCTAAACACTTTTTGGGCCTCAGCTGGAAGCAGGCCTTGTGAAGTCTTCACCTGTGAGGAGAGAAGGTGGGAATCTAGATGTGAACTCTCTGGACTAAATTCAGATTACAGGATGTAAAGTAAATCTAAATAAATATTAGGGGGTCTTGGTTTGTTTGTGGGGTTTTTTTCTCTTAAACTGTACAAACTAATATAATTTCAGATTCGTTTTCTTTCTAATGAATAAATGTTTGTGTAATTCTAAAGGAATTTGTAGGTGCCAGCTATTTAGTACGTCACCTTAACAATGAAAGAGATCTTGCATAAAATATTTAGGGATTGTTTGCAAACCTCCAAAATGAACCACCATCCCTCACAGTCCCCCCAAATGACCTCAGGCTTTGAAGGAACATGTAGAACTGACAAAGAAATGCTGTAGTGATGAACAATTTGGGTGATGGAGCAAAATGTGTAAATAAACAGGAACTACTATAAAAGTAGTTAAATATTGCCAGTAGTACAGCATCCCTTTTCTCTTGGTTACCTCTTCTTTCTTGCAAGGTAGCAAGCAAGTGCTGAATGATTCCTGGTGGTAGTGATGTTGTCATGCTTCAGTTAATCTTATTGCTTGCCCTTTTTCTAATTTAGAACTTAATAAAGTGAAATCCCACCAGGAATATTTATTCTGAATCTTATGACCTCCAATATGTGAAGTGTGCTCCTTATCTCAAAGGAGGAAAACTTTTTACCAATCACTTTCCGTTATATAAACCCTGTAGTCTTCCTCACTTCATCGCCCAAAAAAAAAAAAAGGAGACATGAGCTTACATTCATCATGAAGCCCCTTTTGTTAAATTTCCATAAATACCTAGGTATCTTCAAAAGATCTGCTGCCATTCAGTCCTAGTTCTCCTCCAGGCTGTATTGAATAGCTTAGGTCTAAAGTGGACGAGTTTGAAATGGTAGTTTATCACCATGCAGGCTTTACCCTTTCACTGTAAGTATTTCAGACACAAAGCTAATAAAGTATTTTAGTAAATGTCTGTTTGGAATTCTGCCAGTCTGGTAGCACAGTACATTATGATGCAAATACAGCTACTCATTTTCCTCTACATTTATGCTAGAATAGGTGATATAGAACCAGGCTTAATTGTAGAAGGTAATTGACAGGTCTTTCCTGAAGCTGAAGAGGGAATTAATTGTCTCTCATTGTTACTTCTTGCTGTCTAAGCGTATCCTCAGGATTGCAAACAGGTAAAAGAAACCGTGCTGTTGTGCATGTGCTTTTCTCTCCTCATTTAGCTCCTGTCAGACTTTGTGTTACTGCTTCTGGTCCTTGAGATACGGAACATTCTTGGGATGATAAACAGATTTCTCAGCCCTGTACTTCTCTTGAGTGTGTCTTTTGCTGTACTGATATAAACTGTGTTAAGTATCTGTGGGAGGGAAAGCAGCTTCATTTTTCTCTTGGAACCAATTCATTGACTTGCCTCTAAGAAGCAGGCCAGGAGGAATACTGAGAAGCAGCAGAAATGCAACAGACTTGATATACTGCTAAGCAGTAACTATTAGCTGGGAATATGGTGAGATACTTTAGCCTTTCCTCTTAGAAGACTTTTGGAATGGAAGTTTTTATCTGCATCATTATGTCTAACAGTCGTAGGTGGGTTTATTTATTTTTTTATAATTCAATACTTCATCAATTGCTTCTTAATCCTTTTAATATTTTCTACCTCAACATCTTATATTTGCTGTTTAATCTGCCTACAGTTGTGGTTTTCACCACAGAACTAAAAACCATGGCTAGAGAAACAATATTTAGTTATTAGTCTCAAAATCATTTCTGTTATGCAAACACAGGCTGTTTAATATTCCAAGATTTGATGATGTCAGTGGAAAGCATTGCTCTTTATGAAGTTATAGCAATCTCATCTCTCCTTTTTGACCACTGTGCTATTGCAGTTTATGATTACAAGCGCCTTTCCATTTGCAGCTAAACAGGACAAGTTTTTTCTGCATTCACAAGGTAGTGACTATCTAGTGGTCACTGAAAGTGACCATAATTAATATTTGCTATTTGCCTAAGCAAGAGATTTGAACTTCATAACAGTTCATTATAAACACATGAGAATCTGCTCTCTTAAAGTCATATAGGTAAGACAGGTGAGATGCTGCTAAAGTAAGGCAGATGGGATGCTGCTTGGTACATTAATCTTTATATTCAGTCTTCCTACCAGTTAATGTGTCATATTGAAAAGAATTTTGGAAATAGATGGGAAAACAGAGTATGTGTTCAAACAGAGATCTCACAGCCTTACACAGGATATTTGAAATACTAACAATACTCACCTGTGGTGACTGTGCTGTCAGGTGGGGCTATTAAATGTTGATTGACCTCAGGACAATGATGCAATTAATGTCATTCATAAGTACTCTCCCTGCAAATAATCCTGGAAGAGAGGAGGTGAATGATGAGGAAATGGCTGAGAGCTCTCCTTAGGGAACCAGTGTCTATGAGTGGGATGCAGATATGTACTACACCAAAGGTTGTGTGAGGGTATGTATTAAAAGCAGTTGCTTGTCTTATTTTAAGAGATCAAATCATGGTATAGCTTTGCTCTAGGTTTTTAAAATGTGCATTACTCTTGTGAAATTTGTCATTTGGTTTCTTGGGTAGCTAGTGAAGATGCAATTTTTTTATGTATATTAATTCTGGGGATGAGATGGGAGAGGGGGAGAGAAAGAGTATGGGAGTGTGGGGGTCTGAATGCCCTCTTATGTTAGTATAAACTGGTTATAAATAGTATTAAACTCCACTGATTTTCTGTCTAACATACAGCTGGAAATGAGGTCTGCATCTCTTTCTTTGTGTGAATGTGTCTTAGTTCTTGTACTTCTGTGAGTGGAGGAACAATAATTTTCATTTATGCAAGTTTTGAGGTAAAATTTTAAATTTAGTTTTGTATCATAAGCTATACCCAGATGCTACTAAGCAGAAGAAACTGGGAAAGGTAAAAGTTTAGACAGACTACAAGTCCACAGAATTGCAGAATATTTTCAGTGGGAAGGGACCCAGAGGGATCATTGAGCCCAAATCTTAGCCCTGCACAGGCTATCCCCAAGAGCCACACCATGTGCCTCGTCTGCAATTTCAGAGCTAACAAGTGTAATTTGGAATATTTTGCCTGTTATGCTGTCAGAAAAAAAAAAAAGGGCAAAAATAAGACTGAATTAATGATGGTTATCTATAACGCTTAGGCAAATAAGGAATGCTAAGTAGAACTTGTGGCAACTGAAGTCCAAGAAGAAATTGATTGGTGTTTAGTATATGGCAAATGAAATATCTTTAAGAGATTTCAAGTACTTTTCACTTGGAAGCACAACTGTGAAAACAGAGAAATGAAGGAAAACAAAGATCATCTTTGAAAAAAAATCTTGATTAAAAAAGCCCCCTTGGGTTCTTTCTGTCTTTATCTAGAAATTCCGTTCAATCCTTTGGAAAAGACCTGGATTTGTAGGCTGGGAATTGCTAGGAAAGGTAGACATGAATTTTTCTCAAGTGTTAAATTGATAGATGTGTTCAGGTTGCTGACAAACACCTGTGAGAATAATACATATTTCATTTGGGAAGGGAGGAAAGCTAGAAGGAAGGGAGAAGTATATAAAATACCCAGAACTAAAAGATTTATAGTACTTTGATGTGTCTTCTCTGGATTGTTATGGCTTGCTCATGTTTTGGAAATGTGAGGGTCTAAAGGGTCTAGTAAAAGTAAATTTGTGTAATTTTAAAATTATATACAGCTGAAAGATCAACTGTTGAGCATATAAATATAAATCCTGAGGAAGGAAACTGGAGCATGAAGAAAATCAAAATGAACCATGAGTGAGCTTCAATAAAAAAGAAAAAACAAAAATCAGGCCTAGTTTTTGGTATGGATAAACACAGAAGAAAAGATTGTTGTGGAGACAAGGGTCTTTCTTTTTGGGAGACCAATTCAAAACCAGAGATTTCAGTGTCCATTTTAATTTAAAAATAGTATTTTAGTTTTAGGTATCTGCAAACATGATATCTAGCTAAATGTGTTGTTAGGTCTTCAGAAAGAAGACTTACTGTGATTGTTCTCAATTCTCCCCTCAGTATTGCATCTGTTGTTGCAAAGAAATTTGTGCTTAGCCCTTAGACAGGACAGAATTCCTCAGCTGCCTCAATAGGAATTGAGAACTTGTACCTTGTTAGATGTCTAGTCATCATACCATAACACACACAGTACAGATTTTTAGCTCTGCTGATTACAGAACTTCTTGAGTAATTTATCCAGAAGCTTGTGGCAGAGTGTGCCCAGAGCAGGTTGCCTAACCTGTTGGAAATATAAGTTCTTGTTCTCCAGAGCACATAATTAAATGCATATCAGTCTGATGTGAATTCTTCTAGGCAGATATTTTTCCAAAAAAAACCCAGAGCGTTTGCCACTTCTTGGAAACAGGCCTTGTTCTGAAACCAAAATTTAAGGAATAACTAAAAAGACTCTGAATAGAGCTGTGTCGGGGTCCCTTCCCCCCCTGCCATGTGGTCCTGGGAGAGGGGCCCTGGGGGACAGACACGGGGTTTCCCTGCCCCTGGTCAGCCTCGTTCCCCATTGGTTGTTTTGTGTTCCCCTGCGCGGGCAAAGGACCCTCGGGTCCCGTGATTGCAGCAGTTCCTCAGCAGATCTCGGCCATGCGGCTGGAGAAATAAACATCTCTCTGAAACATCTATCAAGAATCAGATCATAGATATTTCTTTTCCACGGGCCTCCTTGTTTGATACGTGTGATGCAGTATCCGCACTGTAACAGAGCTGAACACTTTAACTTTTGTGGAATAGCTTGCTGTCTTTTTTCCTTCCTGATTATAATCAGACTAACCTTTGGGGAAAGGGTCTGAACATCCAGGGAACTTGCATAAAGAATACTGAAGCTCACATAAAGCATACTGAAAAGGTCACCTTTTGTGTAATGTTGAATTGTGTAATTCAAAGGATGCAGTTCATAGAACGGCATTCAAGGTAGCTCATCATAAGGACTGTTTTCCATTGGTTATGGAGAGAATAGTCCTCCCTAAGGTATTTTTTGTCTTTTCCCTTCCCTTTTTTCACACTTCCACATACATATTAGTTTGGCATGTACAGTTTTACAGTTATACCACATGTGGCAGCCTCACACTTGAACAATGGAATAGGTTTATTTTTATTGGGTATGTACCTTGTCCTATTGCTGTGAGCTAGAATAAGACAGTTATAAGCAGGCCACAGACAGCCACATAAAAGCTAATGTGCACTAATGAAGTGGGATTATTCTTACATCAGCTAAAATAAATTTTTGTGACTTACCATATTGTTTAGTTGGACATTCCTACAAAAATAGAAGAAAGCTCAGAAAAATATCAAGATTTCCACAGCTGCTGGTTTATTTTTATGGTTTGTTTTCTTCAGATGTTGTGACAAGGAATAATTATATAGAAGGGACAATGCAGGTCCAAACCATTGGGCCAGTCTGACTTTTGTCTTGCTGTTGATGAAGCAGAGAATGGTGTTTCTGTGTTTCCAGGAAAACTGACGTGAAACTCAAAAGGTTTGGGAGATCACTTGAGCTTTTATATCCCAGTCTCTTTGATCAAGAAATCTGACTCAAAACTCTCAGAATAAAATATTTTCTCTTGAGACTTCCAGTGATCTTCAGAGGCTATGAAAGTAGCTACACTTCCTGTATTTTGATGATTTAGGTGCTCTGGAGAAGGCAGAACTATGTTGTTAGGTTGGGGGAAAGCACAAGGTAGTAGTAATACTGTTCCCTCCCGTAAACTCCAAAAGGTTCTGCAGTTAAGCTTCAGGAAAAATTCTGGTTTTGTTTTAGCAAATAATTGTATTCTATCTGTCTTGGGCTTAGCAAATCAGAACTGAGGCATAAAACTATGAAATCTATTGATTCTAAGGTGTCTGGTGTATTAAAAATCTGGGAAATTAAGATTATTCCTCTTATGTATGATATTATTAAGCATTATGCTTGTCATGGGTGTTATTAAAGTTTCTAGCCTTGGATAAACCGGGCCCATAACTATTAAATATTGAGATGACAATTTTGTCCTTAGACTAGGTGTTGGGAATGATATGGCTGAAGGTCAGGGCAGGAACCAAAGTCTGACTGGCTGTTGGAGAACACTTATTCCAAGGACAAACACATGTCAAAATACTGTTATCGGACATCTAGTGGCAAGCCATATTTCCAATAACCTATGTGCACATGGTGGGGAACTTTCAGTGTGACTGTTTTTAAGGCTTCAAAAGCCTTTCATAGGTCCTCTAAATTCAGCTATTTTCACACAGTCACTAATTTCCCCTTAAATCCTGGTTTTCTGAGTGGAATACTGTTCCCAGGCAGACTTTAAAAAGCCCAAAACGACAAACAAAAACCACGCAGCCCCAACTCAAAGAATCAGTGATCTTTGCTTCTCAAGTAGCAAAATCTACCTTTGCTTTTGGTAAGAAATCTAAGAGCTGGGAAAGAAAGAGTAAGTTTTCTTTTCCAGGGTCAGCTTTCTTGTTTTTCTTCTTTACTCACAACACTTAATGTGTGCACATCTAAATCAAACAATTGTAATCCTCTATTTAGAGCAGTGTCTGCTTCCAAACTTTTTGCAACTGGTTTTTATTTTTCTTTTTTATGCTTCTTATTCTGTTGAGAGCCTTGCTAGCTACTTTGGGTGTTCGTGGTGTTAGTAATGGGAGAGTTTATATTTTAATTAAACAGACTTACTACAAAATATTCCAGTGGAGGCTGGGAGCATTTATCTCTTGACTTTATCTCCTTGTGGCACTCTGAAAAGTGGTTTTTGCTGTCCAAATCCTACAGTGTGTCCAAGCAATGCTCTTCCTTTCATCAGAATATAATGTTTTACCCTTTTGGGACAAAATTTGTCTGAAATGTGTAACTAGGTATACAGTGGAAACAGTACATCTGTTTTTCAAGTACAGCTTTATAAATCAAGGTTACAGGGCAGCTGTTTTGATTTTTATTATTTTATTTTCTTTTGTCAATACTGTGAACAGTAATGGTGGTAAAAAACTTTTTTTTTCCTCCTCTCCCTGACCCTTCAGGTGAAATAAGGTTACTCTTGCAAGAATGCTTTTTATAATTGTCAAACTATTGCATCATCTCTACATGTACAAGGTCTTAATTTTGGACATACATCACTGCTTAAATTGCTTAGTTCAAAGTAAAGTGAAAACTCTGGATGCTTTCTGAACTTTTAGTAAGAAAAAAAATAATAATTTTTGCAATCATGTGTTCACACCTTAGAAAAGAATTAAAATGGAAAGCACAGATAAACTGGAAAACCAGTAAAAATTAAAACATCAACATTTGTTCTGTGAGTATAAAGCAATGAAATGGGGAATGGCAATAATCATGAGAGGAATAATTTAATTTTGAAGCTAAGATGTTTGCTTCTAGATTCCCCCCTGAATTGCTCCATTTTTAATATATTGCTAATTTTTGTATCCAGTCACATTGTTGTCTGATTTGATGTATGGTGTTAAAGAACTTCTGCTGTGCACAAATATTTTGTGTTAAAGCTTAAGATTCTCCAACCATGCACCTTATTAGTAATTAAGATTATTTCTGCATAATTTACTATGCATATCATTCTGCATTTTTTGATGACACTGTCAAGTTGCAGGTTTACTATTGTAAATATTTTTGTGATTAAAGCTACAATTTTCTAAACCTTTTTAATGATCTGAACACTTAGATGTCCAGATTCTTGCCTTAAACACTCTAAATTTGTTTTCACAGTTTCTTTAAGTTGTAAAATATTTTAAAATGGGAGAATTATTTAGACAGGGCATTTTTTTGGGCTGATTAATTCGAATTTAACGGGCATATATATAATGATAATGGTGCCCAATGGGAACTCACTTCTCTCTTGCCACCCCATAAATGCAGCCTCCAAAAAAGGTTTGTTTTCCTTATTACTTGCTATGTAAAAATAATAAATTTTATTTCTGTAGCATGCTAAAGTGGGGATCAGCAGAGAGTAGGTGAAATGAAAACACAGGAAAAAGTTCATGTGTATGTGTAGTGACTTGGTTCTCAGTATTGTTTTAGCCAAAAAAGGGCAGAGGCACAATATTTAACAGTCTTTATCTTAATTTTAAAGCAGAATATCCTAGAAATAATCCCTTTAATGCATGTTTGATTTCAACTGACTATATATTTATTGAACCACTTATGGTGTTCTGAGTTAAGGCTCATTGTAGCTTCAGTGATGGTGTTAATCTCCTTCAGCAGGCACAGATGAAGACACCAAAGTGCTGTTTTGGCAAAGCCAGCTGATAGGTATGGTCAATAGCAGTGCTTAATTCCTCAGCAGGATAATAAAATGCTAAATTCAAAGGATTAGTTGAATTGTGTGATAATTAAAAATGGCTTTTTTGATGTTCTTGGATGCTTCAGAATGAGACAAAAGAAGCTTAATTAACAGAGCACTTGTTCTTATCTCTGCCTTTTAAACAACTGAGTGCATATAATATCTTATTGTTAGACTTCTGCACTTAGAGATGACAGAATTCTTTGGTTGAAGGCTAGATATACTCCCAGCAGATCACTGACATGAATTTAGTTTGTCTGCAATAGAAGGAAGTGTTTCTTAATGTTTAGGTTTAAAGTGAGATGAATTGATTCTACAGGATGAAGTTGAGGCCATGCTCTCTGTGGAAGAAATCTGTTCCTTCTGGCTTGGAATATGGAGCCTTGGAGTGGCCTATTCAGCCTTAATCATAGTTATGAATTCTTAGCTCATGTTTATGGCTGGTAGAATTACTGTGATATCAATTGATGGTAGTCTGGCAAAGGAAAGGGGAAAGCATCACAATACTGTCTGTCACTTTGCATTCCTCTACTTTTACACAGCTGCTGTGCAACAAAAGGCAATTTCTGTTTTTTACTCACCTTCTCCTTCTGCCCAGTCCTTCTGTTAGGTCATCACATGTTTGAGACATTAGTCTGTTGCAAAGGAAACTGTGGTATGAGATATTTAGGATCATTACAAATTCAGCACAAGTTTCAGTAAGTAAAGAAGGTAGGCTGTTAAGTCTTCAGATGGAAACTCATCACAGCTATTATCAGAGTATGTCAGGAATAGTTATAGAGAATAAGTTGGAAGCAGATTTGTCTGAAACATTTAAAATTCTCCTGAAGCATGGAAACCTACATGAAGAGAGTATTCTCTGAGGGACTGACATGACCTTGCACTTACTCAGAGTATTTTATAACAGCACTTACTATGCTATTTAAATGCTATTTAAGTGCTATTATCTCTTGTGACACTGGCATGTCCTTTGTATTGCTATAGCAATAACAGGATAAAATACTGGGTTTTGCAGTTGTTTAGCACCATCACTGACTCATACTGGTATTCCCTGAATAAAGTAGACCAAGAAAATTATCTTTCTTCTCCAAATTGCTCATTTCTTATTTTTATACACCAATTTAAATGTCATTTCCAGTCCTCAACATAAATCTCTTGGCTCTGTGACTCTACAGTAATTTCTGGAAGCTGAGTTTTTGTTTGCCACGGTGCCTGTGCTGCACAGGTACCTTGCAGAAGCTTGGTTGGCAGGAGAAGGCTGACTCTGGGCTCTGTGGTCAGAGCATGACCTGTCCCCCAGCACAGGCCAAGAGTAAGTGGATAAGATTTCTACAAGACTGGGGCAGCCAAGCAACCTGACAGAGGTTCTCTGGGTGTTTGCGATGAAGGGGTTGGTTTGACAGATTAAGCTGTTGTAAGCCCTCTCTTGACATCGCCTCAGTTTCCAAACCCTGTGGCAAGGAAGTTTAGCCAGTCTCCTGTGTGCCTGCCATAGCAGTAGCTTGGGTGCCTCCTTTCCCTGGGGGTTGAGGAGACAGGTATAGGGGCAGCACAGAGGCTGAGGAAGTTACTCTCCTGTGGCCCTGTGTGAGGATGCAGAATGGATTTCCTGTACAGCCTGTGCCATGGCTCCAATAACTAGAGGAGTATATGTGCAGCTGTCACTGCTTGTTAGCACTTCTGCCCTCTTGAGAAAATGCTGGTGACAAAACCCCCTAAATTATACGGTCAGGTTTGAAAAATAAGTTGATGTGTGCAAGGATGTTATTGACCTGATTCATCTGACATAAATATAGACATGCCTTTGAAAACTGATGAACTAAAACTGCTCTCTGTTTTTGAGAAAAGGCTTGAATTTCTTTATATTCAAAGGTTAGCTTCACAAGGTTTATACTTTTTGTTTGTTTTGAGAAGACAAACTCCTTTTTTTTGCTCCAAGATCACCTGTGGACAGACCTGTCTAATAAACAACCCCCCCTACTTTCTCCTTCAAAGGGATGGCTAGTAGTAGGAAGGTTAAATGGCTAAAATATCCTTGTATTTCCTATAATCAGGTAGATCTTAAAAGCTTCTTCAGAGGAAAATATTTCAGCTACCAATAAAAAGATTTAACACCAGATGTTTTAATTCCTACTAATTGCAGTAGTATTTAATTTTATTTTTTATTAAAATTGGTGGGAGCCAGGTTGTGGGCTACAGACAGTTAACTTGTTTTGATATACAGAAGTATTTTCTATTCTATTCACTGCAGATGGGAATTATAACTCATTTTGCTTATTTTTCTATGTAGATTGAGGAGGCAAGAGGGATAAGAATAGTTTGCAGTGGACATGGTTTACTGCTTGCTTGAAAACTTCCTTTCTTTTTTGAAGCAAATGGAGAAAGCACAACAACGTCTTTTTAGCGTTTTACTGAATATTTACTATTATGAACAGCTTTTTTTTTAACAATATCAAAAGTGTTCCACAGCAGATGTGCATTTACACTTTTCAAGGACATCATTCCTCACAATACAATCAACAGTTGCTGGGCATTAATGGAATCCTCTCGGGGGAAAAGTTTGTTATCTCTTTGATGGAAACAGATCTTTTATCAATGATGATTGCTAATACAGTTGAGGGAGACCAGAGAGGCTGTTAATTATTCTGTTTGGGTGTGCTTTAATGGAGTTATCAGCAAAGTACATCTGTGAACTTTCTTTTACAAAATAAAACTTGCAATAAATATGAAATTAGATTTTAGGGGAAGAAATGGCATTTGCCTGCAGATGGATGGCAATATTTGTGAGCATTGGTACATTTGTTAGTTTAGCAGCAATCTTCTCTAATGTGATTCATGCAAGATAATTTTTGTTTTAATAATAACCATTACTTTTGCTGGTAGCTTATTTTCCTGGTAAGTACTGTCTCTTCACCTTGTCAAATGTTTTAGCTGTTGGTATTTTTTTAGATTATCATGTGTTTCTTCAGGGCATTATCAGCAACAAAACAGATCTGACTCAGAGAGGGTTCAGGGTGGATCCTCCAGTAGCAAAAGCTATTGATCAAATTCCTAAATTCTGGGACTGCCCTCCTGCTTCTAGATGCTTTTAGCAGACAACACTTGTGCATCCATGCCTGGTGAGCCTGAACTGAAAACCCAGTTGAAAAAAGGAATAGGACATAGGCTTGGGAGAAGAGAGCAGTAATATTGATGTGGGAGAGACTTCTTTATAGAAGTATAATTTTTTTAAAAGATTGGCATTTGGAGGTTTTGTGCTTCTGTTCCCTTAAGTGCATGTGAATGGGAAAAGAGGTGGGTAGTGGCACATAATTCCTCTATTCTCATCTAGTATATTCTCCCCATGAGTTACTGTCAATCAGTGGAAAAGTCATGTGCTTGAACCACAATTGCTGTCGATTATTTTCTTTTCTTTTTTTTCTTAAGCCAGTTGTTCACCAGCGCTATTCTAGCTTTTCTACTATACCACATGGCTTTCAGACTCTCACTCTTTTACAACTGTGGAAGCAAAGGCTAAATAGATAAATGTCTACTGACTGGCAAGTCTCCTGCCCTCTCCTACCTCCAATTTCTGTCTATTCTTGGTAGTTTCAGCAAAAGTTTTTTTGCACTGCTTCCTACAGAATTATTTCTGCATTGCACTTCGGCAAAAGTCTTCAAACTAATGTTTATACATCAGATAATTGTGGTGTCTCCCAAGGCTCATTTTTCATACACCCAGAACATCATCTTGTATATTTGCTAATATAAAGGCTTTTGGGAATTTTGGCTATGTGAAAGTACTCTCTCCAGACATCTCTTAAAGATCAAGTATCTTGAGGAGATGCAGGTTTTTACCAGAACCAAATGTAAAGGACAGGGCTTTGCCAGTGAAAAAGAGGGTTGATTAACCGTAAGCACAGTTTCTAAACAGGTTTGGATTCCCAACAGGAAAAAAAGTATCAGCTGACTGGCACTTAAAAAATTAACATGAATATGTGGAGCCGTAAAGTTATTGTACATCTTAATACTTGAGGATAGGAATGAACTTCAGATAACAAGGCTTGTTTTTCTCTTGTGACCAATTAAAAAAAAAAAAAAAAAATTGAAGGAGATACTGAGGGAGGAGCAACTGGTTTCAACAGAGACCTGGTTGTACTTTCCCCCTTAAATTTCCGAGATGCTCTGCTTTTTCATGCATTCTTACTGCCCTTTCAGAATTAATGCCACATTTCACTTCTTCTCTTAGGATGTCTGTAGTTATAGTTGGTATTGAACACCAGAAGACAAAATCTCTTCCTGACTCTCCTTTTTTTCTGTAGTGAATTCCTTCTCTATATGTAACTAACAGTAGGAAAATAACTCAGTTCAGCTTTAGGGATGGTGTTTGGGCAGCTATACAGCCCTGTTTGTTTAAATCCTTGTTGAAGCATATCATTACAGAACTTCAACCCAGGATTATGCCAGTCAATGCCACCTCTTCCTTTCATACACCTGGGTTAGCTTGCAGGTTAAATTCATTGTTCACCACTAAACCAATTGCAAGGTTACAGGTTAGAAATTTGGTGAGCAGTATGCAAAAGGCTTGTGGTGAAGGTTATTCTATTGTGTAATGGATAACCTCAGTTACAGGAATATTAACGTTGTTCAGAAATGTGGTGAGTTGAGTCACTGAATTGCACATGGAAAAATAGTGGGGAGGGTGTTCAAGAAAAAAAAAAAAAGATCTTGCTGAGTAGCATGGCAGCTTGTTTTTCTTCAAAAGGGGCCTTGAAACTTTGCTGATGATTTTGGGTTTGCCTGTTGATCAGGTTGAAACAAAAAAATCTCACTACTGCTGCTAGCTTAGGTCTTGATCTTCTTAACCATTAACTGCCATTTTAACTTGTAAATTTATTATTAGGGTGTCTCTTTCA
>NW_008239110.1:12641608-12659499 GCF_000691975.1 Corvus brachyrhynchos
ACTGAGAGTAATTTCCTTCCTGTATTCTCCCTCGCTTATAAGCTTTGAGAGAGAGAAATATTAATGTCATTTTTAATGTTTTTCTCCAAAAAAATTGCCAATCACAGAATTTTTTTTTTTTTTTATTTTAATACATATTCTGCAGAGGCTCACACCAAATGTAGCATTAATTTCTTTTATATCTTTCGGGACATCATAGAAATGCTGTGAATTTTCTTCATCTTGCCAATGAGAAGCATTCTGCAGAAGGTCTTTCACAGGGATGTGAAGAGTTTCTAAGCTCTTCTGCTCTGCCTAGTGTTAATCTACTGTGCTTTGGTATTTCTTAAAATTTATTTTAAAATCAGGAGTGACTATTGTATTGTTTAAACTGATCTCTGTATTACTAAACCTTAAGCTTCTTCACATTGAGCCTGATAGCTTTGGTTTGACTGAAGCATATGGTAGATATGACTAAAGCACGTTTATCAGAAAATGCCCCAGCTTATGTGCATATCCAGAAGGATACAGAATTCATCACTCTCCTGGAATATTCGCTCTTGAATCCCTGTGCCACCCAAACCTTGACAGGTAAACCCCATACAACTAATATTGCAGACAGCAGTACAATTGTCTCCCTATATTTCCTGTCTCTGTTGCTCTTTACACATCCCAAAATTTCTTGGGCCCCCTGACCATAGCACTGGGCTGGGAGTCCTGCCATGATTAATGGTTTAAATCTTTGTGTGACACCCTCTGCTCCACAGCAGCCCTTTGATTGTACAGCTGGGGTATAATTTTTCTAAGGGTTGTTTCGAGTTTGTCAGCAATAAAATCCCTTTTTAAGAGATTGGAACTATTTAAAACAAAGGTTGTGTATGCATACAACATTGACAAACTATTGCTTGTACTAGCTGAGGTTGCATTATGTAATTTAGCTGCATCAGCATGTCCCAAGCACTAATTGCAAAAGCCTAATGAGGGACAGAGTGTGTAGGTCTGGGCTCCCACCTGACCTGCAAAGTACCATGACACCGTATTTCATATTGTGACTGGCCTTTCATCCTAACTATTTACTGTTTCACCACTCTTTATGCTTCACAAATTTTTAGAGGTTTTATGATTCTCTACAGATACCTCATTAAAATATGAAATTTTAATGGACTTATTAGCATCTCCTGTGGGTGCCACCTTCTAATTGGTGATTCCCTGTGGAGAGTTACTTCTGAAAGGATGAACCAAATCTGAGACACAAATCTTTTTTATAAGATCTTAGATGTATAGCTATATAATTGTCTTTTTATTAATAGTAGATGAGGACTCAAAAGGTATCTTAGGAAGAGCTGTTGACCAGAACAATTTTCCACAGAAATTCGTATTATATGAATAACATATTAACTGTTTTCCTAAGGACCATTAAGTACCACAAACTTTAAAAGATTTTGCACTTAAAAAACAAACAAACAACAACCAAATAAAAAACATCCTTCATTTCAAAGCTGAAGATATTTAAATTAAGAAATTAAAACAAACTACTGTTTTGGGCTGATTACATTTGCAGCACTGAAATCCTGTAACCTCTGAGGGAAGGTTTATTTTAGTCCCTCCTATAATTCTGCTTTGAGCATGAAGCAGCCGAGACTTCATCAAATTCTATCCTCTCCCTGCCAGCACTGCAATTTGGATACTGACCTGGATCATAAATTACTCCTTTGTACCTGAAGTAGTCCAGTACTTTAAACTAACTGGATAGATGTCATTTGCTATGCCTTTGACTTGTCATTTTTACTTCAGCTGTCAACAAAAGGGTTTTTATACAACAATATACAATTCTGAGCTAGGATGGAAGGGAAAGCTAGGGCTGACATCAGTTCCCTGGTGTCCCCCTTGCCTTTTTCACTGCAGTTAAGTTGTTCAGCATTCATTCTGTAGACTTTTACTGTCATCAAAAATATTTGACTGTTTTACTTTTGTGCACCTTGCAATTGTGCACAGATACTTCTTACAAAAGTAATTTTCATGTCAAAGATACCCTGAAAAGTTCTTCTATCTGTCTGAACTTCAACTTCCATATGTACTGCAGACAACATAAATTAGCAGAACAACCATATCACAAACAGAGGAGCACCTGACTTCCAGAAAACCATCCTACTCTGTATTTTTTTAAGGTAAACTTGTAGGCTAATTTACTGCTTGGAAAGTTACTTTGCGAGCTAAATTCTGAAGGGCTGATTTCAAGTTGTTGGCATGCTGTAGACTCATGCTTGTCTTGTATATTTTGTACTTAGCAATAACGTGTATTTCCCTGGCTTAGGCCTTGTTTACAAAGCACTTCTGCTTGGCTTTTTTTTCCACATAAATGTGGGGATCCATTTAAAAGAATCTAAGGTTACATAAATTCCCTTACCTCTTCTTTCTGCAGCATAAACTTACCACAGAATTCTTGGTATCAAGTATCTGATGTAAAAGATGGGTAACTTAGTAATAAGCTCAAAGAAAGGAAATTCGTCTTGCATTGAGTACAGAGACAAATTAAGTGTTGAGGAGAAATAAATGAGTATTTGTAGGCCTTAAATGGAAATTATGTTTTCTTGGAAGGGAGGTCAAATTATTCAACGTTTTTAAAAGAAATAACAGATGAAATTATTTAAATAAACATGTAAAAGATAAGTTTGTCTTGTGAAATTATTGTCTTGCCATCTCCTATTTGCACTGCATTTGAGCAGTGGGCAAAATGTTTACCTAACCCCACACCCTGTAGCCATTTATAACATATTTTCTTTGGAGTAATTTTCTTTTCTCTGTTAAAGCCAGAAAGGTATATTCCCTCAGTATGAATTTAAGGAATGTAGGATTAACATGACCCAGGGGCAATAAATAATTCTGCCACCTGAACTAGAATGAAATTTCTGATGTCTTGTTTTTCATCTCTGCTACTAGTGTCTGATATGCTATTTTTTTTCAGACTATAATGCATGTGATAATATAGCCTAGCTTTATTTATGGGGTACACTGGTGTGTTGTGAAGAAAGCCACCATTTTTGTGTTATTAATCAAATTCCAGGCTACATATCATATTTCTGTGGACTTGAGACCCTTTTACAGATGTAATTTTTTTTTTCAAATATTGCAAAGACCAATAAAAGTGTATGGGTTCCTTCCCTGGAAGGTACACATGATATCATGGAACCAAAACTGAAGCCACGAGATACCGGGTCAATGAAGAATGGGTGGTAATAGAATTATCCCAAAGTTTCTTGTAGCAAAGAGGGAATAGTGGAACTGTACATTAGCATCATGAGTGTCTCCAGACCAGCTAAAAAAAAAAAACGCAAGATGGAGAAGCTTGTTTTCAGCTAAGAATGTAATTATTTTTTATGCTTCCAAGGATTTTCTTTCTATTCTGTACCATGTTATTAGATGTGGAAGTTCTTGATATAATTGCTTGTGAGAAAACAGCTGTACAAAAATATGTACTGGAGTTTTCATGGCTGGGAAGGGAAAGAAGGCAAGATCTGTGTGTGCTTCTAAAAGCACACTGTACACACACATATATAACCCTGCTGTGTGCGGATGTGCATGAGCAGTCTTCTTAAGATGGAGACTTGGCAATGAGTTCTCAGTCTTCTCAAAAATATATAAAAACAAGAATGATGATTAATATTTGGAGATAATGGATATCTCAAGAATTAACTCATTAATGACACATGACTGCAAAGGCTGGTGAAACAAAGATAATCAGCTTCTTATTTCAGAGTGGATATTTCAAAAACCCAGGTGATATATCTGTGGTGATCCAGGGTTTTTTGGCTAGACTACAAAGCAACTTTGTGGAATAGAACAGGTGGGGTTCTGGTGTTGACCAAACAAAGCCAGATTCTTCTCAGCAGTATCCAGCCAAAGGACAAGATGCAGTAGCTTCAAACTGAAATACAAAAAAAATTCATTTCTTTTACAGTGATCGCAATGATGTGACTGTAGGACAAGTTGCCAAGATAGGTTAAGGAGTCTCCATCCCTGAAGGTATTCAAATCCTGACTGAATATTGTACAGTGACTTTCTGGATGATGTTTTTCTGAGCAAGGGTTAGAACTAGATGGTCTCCAGAGGTCTCATTCAACCTTAAAATTTCTGTGATTCAGGTAACAAATATATTGGTTCTGGCTATGTATCTGTAAGCCTTTTGAAGACAAAATTAGGGGTTTTTTCTTACTAGTTTAGTGCTTCTGCAGCAATATGAGCTCCCTTGTTGGAACAAGTGTCTTGAATGTTTTAAGATAAACTGTTAAGAGGTTTGGCTTCACTATTACACCAATCTTACTCTACAGGCAGTGTAAAAAAACTTTTTTTTTTTTTTTTTTCAGCTCATCTTTGTCTTCTGAGAGGTGAACTAAGTTTTCTCTTCTGTTCTCTACTGACGGGATCCCAGGTAGGTAATCCTTAAACATCAATAAGGAAGCATGTGCAGTTAATTAACCTGGAATTTGTTAGCAGGGATTATGTGAGGGGAGGAAGACAAGGGAATAGATAACACATAAACATAGAAAAAGTCACACTTGTCAGGAGTTTAGAAGAGAGCAGCTCTCTTAACTTTTGCTTTCTGACTTGTAACAGAAATATGGTGTTCGTGGTTTATTACCAAGCTTTCAAAAATAGCAACTTCACCTGAGAGGTCTCTGAATACAAAAGCAAATTGTGAGATTCCTAAGATAAACTGATTCCTGTGAAATATCTGTGGTCTGTCAGCCTTATCAGCTCTCAGAATTTCTAATTGCAAAGGAGATGAAGCAAAGTGCTGCTGACAAGCCATCTGGACTACCTACATAATGTAACAATGCACGGTGAAGAAGATCCTCTCCCTTTTTTGGTGGCAAATCATTGTGGGATTTCTATGCATTGGTTGCTGTTGGCAGCACGTTTATTCCTCCTCAGGCTGGATGTTGACTTGGAGGGTGGAAGGACGGTAACAAAATGCTGAGGAGTCCAGATTCCATTACTGATATCAGTAGTATGTCACCATGGACAAGAAACTTCAGCGTTCTGTTCCACTGCCCCACCTACAAAACAGCAGGACAGCCTCTTCACTTGGTCTTTGAATTACATCCATTTCCTTGTTTCCCTAATAAAAAAAAGAAAAAGGCCAAGGAAGGTCCTGTTCAGCCTTTTTATTAAGACATCAATACCTCCATTTTATGTCAGCAGTAGTTGTTAATTTTAGAAATATTTTTATTTTGTTCTTATTTCACTAATGAAAACTGGCTCTGAAATAAAGAGCACACACTTGTTTGGCCTCTTTGCCACTTTCACAGCAGAAAATGCTGCTAGGTTGAGAAAGATGATGAGCTCATACTGGTACTGAAATAGTAAGAAATCAGCCCTTTACCCACAGAGTTATCACTTTTCTCTTGCCCTGACCACTGTTACAGTCTGCACCTCTGTCCAGCACACACACAGCAGGAAGCTGGTATTCACGATCCATTAGGTTATTGACACGTCCTGTTCCTCAGGAACCTCCTGGGATCAGAGCAATTGAGCTCAACAGTTGAGTCTCTATAGAAATACCCCTGACCTTTTGCCTTGCAGTCAGTGGGGTGACTGTATGTGAATGCCAATTAAGAAACCATGGGCATTTTGACTGAGGCAACTGGGTCAAGCATAGCTTTGAGGTTATATAATCCCTTTTCCTATTAGCTTGTGAAAGTTGGAAGTACAGAACCATTCCTTTCCTACCTTCCCTTTACCAATGAATTTTTATTAATATTTGAAAGATGTCACCTTTTTTTGCAAAAGCAGATCATCATAATCAGCTACTTTCAAATCCATCAGTACAATATTTACCCTTCTGGAAGATTCATTATGATAACAGAGACAAAAATATTGTGAAAATGGGGATCTTTTTCCTTCCTTTTGAGAATGAAAATGAGAAGATGAGTGCACTGAGGGTGATGGTAAGATTGAAATGAACACCTGCTTACAGTTCTGCTTAGTTCAGTTGCTCCCTTAAGGTGAGCCTGCTTTCTGAATTGCAGCTGTTAGATTTTCTGATTTAAGTGGGGAAATTTCAGTCGTATCAAGCAAGAAAGCACAGTGGCAGACATGGAACCAGATGAGCAAATGTCTGAGGAAATGAGGAAGGAGAGTTCCCCATCTCTAAACTATAACACCTGCACAGCAGTAGGATTGAAGCTTGTGCTGCACAGAGTAACTCCTGTACCAAGCCAGTGGATTTGCACAGAGGAACTGCTGCTATCCACAGGGGCCAGCAGCAAAACAGCTTTAGTGTTTCCTATTTCCATTTGCTGAAGCTTCGTCAGCTTTGCCCTAGGAGTCTGAGAACCCACTTACACATTTCCATCCTGCATTATTTTGTGATATATTCCTTCAAGTTTTAAATAATACATGAGTAAAATCAGGTTGTTTTGTTGTATTGCTGGTACGGTGAAGGTTTTGCTCATAAAATGGAAAATGGTACCAAAAGAAATTAATGTGACAGTCTTTCTGGCCTGTGCTCTTTTCTTGTTATGAGCGCAATGTACAGGGAGGGGTGGAAAAGGCAAAGATTTCTCTGGAAAACATAGGAGAAGAATGGCAGGGTAAACAATAAACTAATGAAAACGGAATAGTTCAACTACTGTGTCGCATAGTAACACAGACGAAAAAGTCTGCTGAAATATTCATGATGAAGAGAAGTCTCAAAAAAATATGCTGCGAGGCATTAAGGGAGCAGAAAGAGATGTGTGAGGGGAATTCAGAGGGTGTGAATGGGCTGACACTGAGCATAGAGAAGGCTTCATTAGAAGGAAGCAAGTAAGAAAATGGAAATGAAGGGGTAGGCAAAGAGAGCTTTTTCACAAAAAGGTGATGCAAATCATTACCAGATAATGGGAGTTGATCTTTATGGGAGAATTTTAGAGTAGCTGAGGAAACTTGAGCATGCCAGTTATTGGAGACTAGGGCTAAAGGTGAAGGAGGTCAAGAAGACCTACTTTCAATGTGGGAAAAGCTCATTATTGGTGAAATTACACATCCCACAGAGGTGTGATTTTTTTTTTTTTTTTTTTTTTTTTTTTTTTTTTTTTTTTGGCTGGAGATAAGTGTTGGAGTCTGTGAAGGATTTCAGTGCTCTCAGAATGTTTGGGGTCAGAAGGGACCTCTGGAGACCATCTAGTCCAACACCTTGCTAAAGCACGTTCACTTGGAGTAGGCTGCTCATATTTGCGTCCTGGCAGGTCTTGAATATCTCCAGAGAAGAAGGCTCCACAGTCTCTCTCTGCAGCCTGTTCCAGTGTTCTGTCACCCACACAGTAAAGAAGTTTTTCCTCATATGCAGATGGAACTTCCTGTGTTTCAGATTGTGCCTGTTGTCCCTTGTCTGGCAATAACTTAACCTTGTTCACAGGCTGCTCATCTGACAAAGTTCTGAAGCACTGGATTTCTGTTGCCTAATCTTTCATATAGCCCTCAGAAAAGCTGCACTATGAGTGAATTTTCAGTTTGGAGTTAATGAACAAAGAATTTACTTTGATAGTGTATCATTTTGCTCATACTAAGAGAGAAGATTCTGAAAGCATACAGTAATGCTTAGCTTGCCAGGAAAAGCTATTTCACTAATTCAGAAATCTCATTTTAGAGGTAAGTTCACGCCAGACCATTACTGCACTATTATACTCAGAGCACGTATGGGAGTGATTATATTTTAATCTTTGGTCTTGATGGGGGTCTGCTTCCTACAGCCTTTCAGTTTTAATTGCAGCTTGGAAAACATACAGGATCCCTGTAGAGTGACATTTATGCTGTTGTTTAACTTCTTGTCCTTGAGGCTGGCAGCTTGAGTAACACTGTTTTCCTAACCTGACATCTTGCTGAGAAAAAAAATCTGAGTTTTGCCCCAGGAGCAGAGAGGAAACACGATGCCCTGTACACAGCAGTGTTCTGACTGCTAGTACACTTACAAATGAGAGGAGCAGCAAACCCTGCATTTTCTATGCTTCAGTGATTTCCTAGATTTTTTTTTTTTCCCTACTGTGGGGTCATGTAAGTTTTATCTGGTTTTGTAATTTATAAGTAATATGACTAACACATTCATGCTATGCTTGGGGAAATAGACCTGTGTTTAAAGGATGGGTTTGGCAAATGAAGACTGAGGCAGAGCCCCCATTAATTTTGAGATTGCACCACTTTCTCCTGTGTATGGATGCTGGGGTACAGAATGGTTAAATGACTTGTTCAAGATACTATTTGTGTTTACAAGCACACAGCCACAAATCACTTCTAAAAATAGCATTTACAAGTGATATTGACCACAGCAATGAGAGTGGCAGGCCCAGAGATAGGAGCTTTTCTCAGGAGAGAAAAGTCCACAGGATGTCATCAACATCATTATGAGACGACACTGTGAAAGATGAAGGTGTGCCAGGTTTTAGGCTTGTGATGATATTTAATACTACACTTTTGGTTTTCAGAGAAGTTGTGAATACCCCACCCTGACAGTGTTTGAGGCCAGGTTGGATGGGGCCTTGAGCAACCTGATCTAGTGGTGAAGGGATGGGAATTAGATGATCTTTAAAGTCCCCTACAAACCCAAACCATTCTGTAATCTGAAATGGAATAGATAGTGCTGGATGCAGAGACAGTCTATGCATTAGGATCTGTATACATATTGTGTAGATGATGGGGTGGGATGAGAGGCAGAGAAGGCCTTCACTTTGTGTATGCACTGCTCGGTAATAACTAAAGCACCAAATTATCAAGTGTTTTGATCACAAATCCAAAACACAGCCTGTATCAGCTTCTATGATAGGGAAAATGAGAATAATAAGCAAAATAAAGGGTGACAGCAGGAAAACAGTGAATAACTCAGATGTCAGTTTAGTGGGAGACAGTTAACGGTGGGAACAAGTGACTTTTTTTAATTAGCAGTGCTTTTTGCAAGTTTTAATTTTTTTTTTTTAATACATTTAAAATACATTTGTACTGTTCCTTTTGGGGTAGATGATGTTTAGATTATACAGATTTTAGAATGATATTGGACTAGGTGATTTTCACATGTTCCTTCCAACTAAATAATGGTATTGTAGTCTATGTCTCTCTGTTCATCACCAGACTTTAAACAAGCACCAAATAGTTATGTTCAGTAAATCCTCCTGCTTAGCATATCACTGGATACTGGATTTTTTTACTCAAAATCCAGAAAGGAACATACTAACCTTACTTCACAGCTGTGTTTTAATAGCATTTGCTGCCAGCTGCTTGTAAATACCTGTAAATTGTAAAATGATTCTCATATATTCACCAAGATGTTTGAAGAATTATGACTGAAAGTGCAAACAGTAACCTATCCTTAGAGAGGGAGACACATATAGCCAGAAACATATGGTTTTAAGTTGAAATGATCCTTCTTCCTCACCGTGAGAAAGCGTGCATAATTCTAAATTATGGAAAAAGAACAGGCAGTTCCTGCCACACTGAGAGCCAAGTTATGAATAGTTAATGACAGCATGTAAAGGCAGGGTTGGTTTTCAGTTTTAGGTGGCTTACCTTCTTTTTAAGTGGTTTTCCTGGGAAAAGGAAGGAACTCAAGTAATGTGAATGTAAGAAATGGAAAAAAGGAAGACCTGTAAAAACAGAGGAGAAAAATTTTGAAAAAGGCAATAATAAGTATTTAAGTATCTTGATGGCTTTTTGGTACAGAAATAGTCCAAATGGTAATCTCAGTAAAATCTTTGGAATAGAATACCTTTATATCTGTTTTGTAGACTTCAATTCTTTCATTCATCTGGGGACTTTGATTATTCTTGTAGGAGTCTGGTATCTGTTACTATTCCAAAATCTAACAACATACAGAAAGTCTGTTAGGAGACAGAAAACCATATTTTAATTAGGTTGGGATCTACTAGGAACCATAAAGATTTTCCTTCCTTTCCATTTGGTCCAGCTTCAGGAAATCCCTAACAGAGATCTTTCTGCTATTCACAAAACACTGAGGGATGTCAAGTCAGCTGAGCCCTACTTTGTGTTTTGTCTAATTCTGTCTGATCAGCATTGTGTAATTGCACAAATGGTACAACCAATTCCATCATCCAGTTTTTGCCAATTCCTCCTGAAGATAACAAGCAGTTCCTTGCATTGCTGAACTGTGATTCCCTGTAATGAGACAGGACAGTGTGTAAAGTGTAAAGCAAAGCCAATGCAGATGAATGGTGTGGTGATGTTGCTGAGAGTAATGGAACCACATCCCACCTGGACCATTCAACAAGGCTGTGCCACAGGACCCCTCTCCCTGTGAAAGATACAAGGGAAATCTGCTTCTGCTGTGAGTGTACAACAAAAACTCTTCCCTTCCTTTCCTGACTCTCTGGCCTCTTTTACAGTGGTGGTCTGTAAGGATGCTCAGATGTGCCAGGCAGTTAGTCTGAAATAAAGGAAAGAATCACTTCTGAGCGGTGTTCAGTCATTCAGAAGGTGGATTCAGCACTTGCTACCTGCCAAGTCTTTTGTGTGTATTTCTAGCTTTGAAAATGTAGCTGCACAAATGGTCCTATGAACTCCCATATTTATTCCTTCTAAAGAATTGTCAAATCACATTCAGAACTGTAATGAAATATGGTGAGTTTGCATTTTTGTCTTTATATATGCCTTCTAGCTGCCAGTCTTATGTATTCAGCCTGGATCCTGAGAAGCTGTCCAAGTTGTTTCTAATTTGTGTTGTCAACAGAAATATTTTGCTTATGGAACTTACGTGGCCCTTCCTCTGCAAGGCCAAAGACTGCAGTCATTAGGAAGCAGCTACTGCTCCTCTGGCAGATATGTACAAACAGGTGAAGATTCTTTCTCCCTAGTATATCAAGGACTACTTCTTGAACTTGTCCTTTTCTTGATTGTCTTCCTCTTGACACAGTTTTACCAATTAACTGCAAGTGATTTTCTGTAACAACTTATTTTAAAGGCCAAAATCTTTGCATGTCAGTCTTGTTGGAACTCCACTCCAAGGCTGCTTAGAAAACATCTTGTGTCACATGCCTCACTGCCAGGCCACATGTCAACTTGAGGAGACTCACTTTTTTTTTTTAATTTTTTTTTTCGGCCTATCACTGTCTGAGTTTGTCTAGACCTGTTTGTGCCACCTATGTATTCCTCTTTTTCAGTGGTATATAGTAGTTTGGGGTTTTCATTCTTGCAAAAACATTTCTCACTGTTACGATTTTAAGTGGAAACTTAAAATATCAACAAGATCGGGTATTCACCAAGAGCTTAAAAATCTTTAAAAAAAGATATATATATTTAATACAATTAAATTAATTAATATATGTGGGGTTTTGTTTTCATTAATATTATTTAATTATTAATTAATATGTTTGATAATTAATACTTACTAACACTAATAAAAATATGTAATTGAGATGGAAGACCAGCTAGAGGTCTAAATAAACAGTGGGCTTAGAGGAGAAAACAGCAGTCAATATTTCATTTTGCTGTGTGTATCCATATGTACAAAACATATGTACCCATTTCTCCTCGTTTTGCACAAATTAAAAATTTCATGAGCTGAAGCATTAAAACACCTCAGAATAATTTGGTTCTTAATGGGCTAGGACTTGGAACCAGTTAAAAACGTATTATTGCCAGAGATGCCATTTTAATTGCTTTTTGATAGTGACCTGAACTGGACAAGACTTTCTGTACATTGTGGAAGAGGGAAAGGTTTGGAAAATTAGCTATTCTGTTTGGAAGTCCAAAAGTGCTCTCTTAAGCCCTCACCATGGCACATAAGATAGATTTATAGAAGACTTTTGGCTTTGCCTTCTGTTCAAATGCATTGTGGTTTAGGAAGTATCTTCCTCTTAATTTGCCTACTCATTACTACTTACCTCTAGTCTCAAAAATTTAGAGGTAGCCTCATAAAATGCTATTTGGTTTAATTATATTGAGAAAAGTTAGGACAGAAATACTAGGGTCAGGAGAAAGAGAAAGCCAAATTCTCCATCTGAGGTGGAGTTGTGAAAGTATGGATGGCAGAGAGCACTTAGAATTGAGAACTTTGTGCCTGAGCAATGGCCAGGTGGAGAAAAGGGTGAAATTTGCCTAATGTTTTCCTCTAGAAATGGTTACCTAGCTCTTGTGAGTGAGAAGAGTAGGGGAGAGAAAGTATTTTTGCTATCATGAAGAATCATCATCAGTGTTTGCTGGCTTGTTTTCAGCATGAAGACTGAACTATGGCAATGCCCAAGGCTGTTGGACTTTGATTAGTGCAGTTGGTCAGAGCATGGTGCTAAAAACACCAAGGTCATGGCTTTGGTCCCTGTACAGGCCATTTACTCAAGGGCTGGACTCGATGATCCTTGTGGGTCACTGTCACCTCTGAATACTCTGTGATTCTCGTGCCTTTGCTTTGAAGTTCTGAGGGCTTTGTGCAGAAGGCTTTCTCTGAAATAGAGGATTTAAGTTGTTCTACAAGTGAAAACGAACCTTGGTGGCAAATCTGCTGTTTAATATTACTTCAATAATTGTATAATTTAGCACCTTTCACCATTGTTCTCTGGGTACTATATGAAATTAATGATCATTTGCTTATTGAAAAAGAAATTTAATTGTAGAGATAGAATTGCCCATTTTTATTGGCAAGTTCAGTAGCTGCGAATTGAGAGCTGAGTTCCTGATGTCTATTAGGGCCTCTCATAAAATACTTTTGATACTTTAATCAGATTCTATCTAAGAGTAGTAGTAGTTCATAAACTTGTTGAAACTTTTTGCACGATCGATTTATCTTTTCTGAATAAATCAGGTTCACTTTTTCAGTCATTGTTGAAGAAATTACTCAAAGAATTT
The DNA here is from genome assembly GCF_000691975.1 of Corvus brachyrhynchos. Classification (NCBI taxonomy): domain Eukaryota; kingdom Metazoa; phylum Chordata; class Aves; order Passeriformes; family Corvidae; genus Corvus; species Corvus brachyrhynchos. The sequence goes on from NW_008239110.1 coordinate 12,654,413, forward strand.
CACATTGAAATTCAGAAACTTTTCATGGGATACACTTTAGTATCCCATTTAAGGATACACTGTAGTATTGAAAAGTGGAGTGATCAGACATGCCAAGTTTTTTAAAAAAAACCATCACAGTAGGCCTTTTAGACAAGTTCAAGTTGTGTTGAAAAAAAGGAGTTGTATTGCAGGTGGGATTTTTACCTATTAGTTGATTATTACCTTTTATATAATTATTAATCATATATTCAGGATTCCTATTGTTCAGACCCTTTATGTAAAAAGACAAGGTTAAGGTAAATTGGAATATTTCATGAAAGTATAGGAGAGAAAGTAAACGTAAATATAGGTAAGTCTGTACAACATATACAAGTAAAGGCAATTGAGAGCATTTGCTAAAAAGTGTAGCAAGTACTCTCCTTGTTTGTGTATGCTGAACATAACTTAATGGGAATGACATGCCTCATTTCTTCCCTGTGCTCTAGTTTAGACATAACTCCTTTGTTTGCCTTTTAAATAGTGCTCAGTTTATTTGAATTCCTTCTGATTGACGAAAACAAGACTGCCTTAAAAAATGATGGAGGTCACTCATTTAATTGGTATTAGCTAGTTTTACTTACTGCTTGTTTTAAATCTCAGCATTTGTCATCATGGTTAGACCTGGAGGATGAAAATCTTTCATTCTCAGAGGCAGAAAATAATGCATGGATGTGCTCAGTTTTTGAGAAGTCCCTGTCCCTCTCACAAATTACAGACATTAAACACCTAAGATGAACTCCACTTGTAGCTGAGCAAATGCATATGTGGAAAGGATTTACATGATTTGTGTTAATGCTCCTCTGACAATGACGTTTCCAAGAAGAACCTTTCCCCAGATGAAGATCTGGGCTGGTGCAGAGCATGGATGAGTAGGCATGCCAGATTTACCTGGCAGGTGCACATTGACTCTGCTACATGTTTCACTACACGTAGTGGGCCACAATTTCCAGCGATGGTCATTGATCCTGACTGAAAGATCAGGATCTCTCTTACCTCCCTAGTTCAGTGGGAATACAAGCAAGATTCCACCTTAACTTCAGTAACTGAGTCAAATCCTGTTGAGTTCTAGGTGAGGCTTCAACTTTTTCCGTGCAGCTGAAACTTGAACAGAGAAGTGAAGGTGAACAAACTATATGTAGCTGGGGAAGAAAGAAAACAAGGACTTTATTTCATTGAATTAATACCTGGGGGCTCACATACAAATCTTTTACATTTGCTTTTCTCTATTTTACTGATTTGCTCTGATTCACAGATGAGCATGTTTGATTGTCCTTACATATATATGTGGAACTTTGAATTACAGTAAACTCAAGAGAACAACACGATGGGAAATACTTGTGCAACCCATATCAGAGAAAGTTGCTAATATGAGTCTAAAATAGCCTCAAACTATTGCAGTTAAAGTGAAGTGCCCTAGAAACTTTGTGACTTCACTTGAGTGACCAGCCTGAAGGAAGGTCACATCATGTTGGGAGATGATCTGGCCTGACACACTGAAACCCTTTTCAGTCTGAAAAATAGAAATGTTCTCAGCAACTGAAAGCAGAATATAGTTTATGCTAATTTTCTTTGTTTTGCTCTCAGTCGTGGGCTCACTTTTTTATAACAAATTGTCCTTGATCCAATACCTCAAAACTTGTCCATCATGAAGACATACAGCCAGCACTGCCATTTTTTTTCCTTAATTTCTTTGTATAGAAATATATAGTGTATGTGTACATATATGCATATGTAAATTTGAGAGTGTATGTATACGTATACATATTTTGTGTGTGTGTGCATTTACAGAAATAAAATTGTGCCCTGTTACAGACTGATTTGTAGGGAGAGTTTATTTCCATTTTTAGGATATTTGCATTCTAGATTTCACCACATTTTAATTTTGTCACCTCGTAGGCAAGCAGAGTGCATGAGAATAGGAATGCAGATTAAGAACTGCTTCAAGAGTAAGGAAAAGGAAGCTGATTTTGTGTTACCCACACATTGGGGAGTACAGTTTACTTTCCACCTGGCCACAAATAATTTGGATATTTCTATAAATAAATCTTAGTGAATGTGAAGAGTACTTGTCAGTGCTGGCTGGGGTTTTGGCCTTGGAGGGCTTGCTGTATCCAGCAGTACATAGAGCCAATGCTGCTCCAGCTCCATGTCCCAGGTCCAGCCAGTAGGGAGGCTGAACATGTGCCTCCAGTAGATGCACATATACACACACATGTATTTACATATACATATAGCCTGCCACACAGATCAGTGCAGACAGAGACACTCGACACTCAACACTCACACAAACAGCACTTTTTCCCTCATCCTATTCCCCTCCTTGGCTGACCAGGATAAAAGTTCATTATTGGTAAATAAATACATATCCCCCAGCAGTGACCCTGTAGGTGATCTCAGACAGGGTATCCTGATGACTCAGAGATGGATGTCACTCCTAGTCCTTGCAGCTGAAACCCTCGTGGGATGTCCTAAGGCACCCAGGGCAGGGAGAGATGTCCCTCACTGGGTGATCAGGGTTCCCTCCTGTAATGACTGAGGTACGGACCCAGACTGGCAGGGAAACTGAATCATTTATTCAAAAGAAATGAGCTGGTTTTATACATTTTTCAAGGCACAGTATTTCCTTACATGGTAATTCTCACTGAATGACCTATCCCATGTTGCCACATCAGCAACACACTTTCTAAATGTCCTTCGATGGGGTGATCATGCGCTGTTCCCCCACCTGTCAGCTCCTGGAAGGCTCCTCTCTGTAGGGGTCTGTCGTGTGACACCTACTCCCGCCAGCGTCCGGGGGAGACAAACCTCTGTGTGCTGCGATGTGCCTCTGCAGGCACATCCCACAGCCTGCAACCCAATTCTATCTTATCTCTCCCCACACCCTCCCTCACAGCTCTGGGCTGGTCTGCTTCTTCATGCCTGGAGAAACCAGCTTTTTATACCCATCCTAACAGGGCTGATGGTCAGGTGCTGATTCACTGCCTAAGGGATTAGCAAGGTTAACAAGTTTCTCGAGCAGTTTTCAGTTAAAATTATTATCCATCTTTTCAGAATTTCCTATTTTTTAAATTTTAATTCAACTATTTTTCATGACCTAAGCAAATGTACTGAGGTGCAGTGTGGTATTAACTACTTGCTTTTCTTCCTCTAAGATGTGTCTGCATGGCTCTGTGGTACTGTAATAATTTACATGTGCTCATAAAACATTTCAGAGCCCTAAAAGTACTGTAAAACTTACCTCTACATTGCCTCTTCTTCAGATGTTCAGAACTGACTACTTAAGAAAAGAGTTAACAACTACTATTTTGTGTTTAAACTCAGTAAGGAAGATGAGGGACTTCATGGTCACAGGCTTCAAGTCAAGTGCTTGTAGTCTTCAAAAACAGCATTATGGAAATAAAACAAGAATGCAGTCATTAGCACTGAAGGAAACCTTCTTTCCCCAACTCCTCACAATAGTGTTTTTTCATGCTCACTGCTGTAAAATAACAACCTCCCTTAAATTACCCTAAGAATTTATCTTTTTTGAGATTGTGTTCTGATAGGCATATAATTACAGTCAAAACAACAGCAAAATACTGTGATTTCATTTTGAAATTTAATTGCCTTACCTGCATAATCATTGCAGTAGAAATTAGGCACAGGTGTAGAGCAGACAGAAGGTTTCTTTTAACTAAAATGATTTCCTTTCTCTTGACTGTATTGAACATGTGCATTTCAGGGCTCCAGACTTTGAGAAGATCTTACTTTATGACTGAAGAGTGTGTATGCATATTTTTTTATGGATATAGGCAAAGATTTATTGTCATTTTTCTTTGAAATGTCTAAGTAAAACAGTCCTTTGCTGGAAATGTCCATTCTGTGCTGCTGCTGCTTCTGCAGCTTATTTATTGAATCCTGGAACTCAAAGTTTTGGTTTTAATAAGGTTTGCTGTTTAAATTAAGGCAGCACATAAATAATCTTGTGGCATTAAATCAAAGTAGTTGTCATGCTTGTCAAATGTCTGTAGTCTGCACAATTAAAGGCCCTCTAAGGGAAGCAGGGGTGGGGGGCAGTATGGTTTGAAAGAGAATTTACAATGAAAAAGAATCTCCTCTTAAACAATTGACAGGATGGTAATTAGGTCAGAATAAGCAGAAAAGAGTGGATATTTTTGCTTGGTAGCTAATGCAAGAATGCTTAACCTTTATCAAGAAGGAAATGGGAAGATTAAAAATCTGCTTGCTTCATACGCATGGAGATTGGTCCCTCTTCAGTAGTCTATCCTGCTTTCCCTGGGGTAGCTGTTAGAAGGCGACCTGTCCCTAGAGTTCTTCATTAAGATTCATCCCTTAATCTGAAATCTAAAATTATATTCTTCAGAGTTTTTGAGAAGAGGGAGAGGGTTTTCATTTTTGTTTGTTAATGATCTGTGGTTTTTTTAATCTAAATCTAGAACTAACTTTCAGAAATCATTACAAAAAAATGTATTTGATTTTATTTATGAAAAGCAGGCAAATGAAATCTTTCATGGTTTGTCTTGAAAATTCATGTCTACTGGAAAAAAGAGGGCTTTCTTAATGTGGCAGCCCATTTTTCAACATATAGAATGAGCAATGAATATTTGTTCTTCTCATTTTTCTTGCCTCAGGGATGCTGGGTGATAATACATTATGGAGCTGTTTTATGATCTTTTAAGGTGTTTGGGGACAAGTACATATTTAATCATTCAGTTGTCTGACTAGATATGGCAGAATTAAATGCGTTCCTAGAAGACATGCCTTCAAATACCTACTGAGTGTTAAGCAGGAGAGTCTGTAGAAGAGGTGGTCATCTTATTAATAAATAACATCTGAAGAGGATCATCTCCCTTTCATAGGATTGACTTTTATCATGTGGTCCCCTCCCCTGGGGTTCTTACTCTTTGAAGTGGTAGAAGAAAAAAGCTGTGTCTTCCATTCAGATTTTATTCTGTTGCCGGCTTGTTTCTTAAAAATTTCTCTCTTTCTTGGGATTTTATGAGGCAGACATTTCAAGATACTTTTTGAATCAGATAGATGGAGAGGAACACAGTATCTGTAGGGAA
>NW_008239110.1:12659521-12771752 GCF_000691975.1 Corvus brachyrhynchos
GAAACAAGAAAGATGGAGAGGACCACAGAATCTGTGGGGAAAAAAAAAAAAAAGATTAAGTAAATACAGAATAATAGTTTGCATGTACAGAATTCAATGTTATCTTTTAGGCTTTTCAAAGCACTATGTGAAATTGTTGCCACATAGGTTCTGTAAGCAAAGCTCTGCATGACTGATAGAAAATACTGAACTGCTGCTGCTGCATGAGGAAAGGCATACTGTTTAGGTTTAAATATGCCCTTTAATTTTTTTGTCTTGTTTTCTCAAGAGGTCATATTTCATCTAAATATCCAGAAGACAAAGAAAAGAGAGAACAACCAGTCTGCAGTTGCAAATTTGGCTTACTAAAGCATAACTATGTTTCTGAAAATTGTTTCATGCATGTTCAATTCCCAGGTGACTTACTATACCTGTAAATATTAACACAACTATTTCCTAGGGAATTATACTGCTGTAAACCAGGTAATAAGACAAAATGTTGCCTGTGGAAAGGTCTTGTTCAGTACATTTGTACCCAAATGCCTACCAGAAGTTTGCATTAATAAATCTGCTTATAGTTGGAATGACTTGCTTGCTCTTACTAGCTCGGTGTTGTCCAATGTGGGGTAAGACAATTCTTGCAAGCTAAAGTGATCTGGTCAAATACAACGTAGAAAGCTCATTACTTTTTCTCTCAGATTAGTCATGAGAAATAAGTGGTTCAAGTCTGTGCTGTTCTTTGAGAATCCAAACCCTTTTTTTCAAAGCCCAAAGGCCTGCAGTGCCTCTGAACTAATTTAGCAAGAAATTGTGTGATCTACCAAAAGATTTTCAAAGACACCACTCTATCCTGTCCCATGATAATAGGTTTCACTCCTACTTCATTTGGAATGAACAAAGTTGATTTAATCAATCTTAATCCTGAGACAATCTCAAAAAAAGAAATTAGATTGTCAAATGTTATTGGATTGAAAGAGAACACACACCAGAGTATCAGTCTACAGATGTCACTGTCATCAGCTCATTGTCTTACAGTTCTTCCAAGCAACTTTTTTACAAAGTTGAACACAGAGCCTGTAACCCCCTTTGGGACTCCTCTCTGTAGGACAAAAGTTTGTTCAAACCATCCTCAACAGCCCTTTGATTAGAGGCAACAAGGCCATCTGCAAGTTAACTTCAGGTCTGTTTCCTCTCTAAAATGGCTGCCTGCTCCTCCACAATGTTGGATAAAATGGTTGGCAGTACAATTAACTTGATCAATCATTAGTCTTTCATCTAAGAGGTCTTGAAGAGGTTTAGTTTTGGTATCAGAACGTGAGTAGTTGTTTAAGAATAGCTAAATGTGTTTTTCTAAAAAAAGGGCAAAATCCAAGAAAACTTGTTTCAGATGAATGCTTTATGAAATACTTTCTACTAGGTAAAGTAGGGGAGGCTGCAAATGTGAGTGGGGAGATAGACAACAGTAGCTAAAGTGACACTTTTGTTGGGAGCATATTTGAATGTTGTTTATATTTTTAACTCAAGGATTTATATATCAGGAAGTATTACCAAGAGGTTGTTTTGTGATGTTTCAATACACAAATAAGTATGACTTTGAACTTCTGCTTTTTAATTTTGGATACCAATCACTTTCTGTCAAAACTGATCATAACGGAAAAGTGATATTTTTTAAAATGAACAATTTCATGCTTGTTTTCTTCTGTCCATGGAACCACTTAAGTGATGAAAATCTCCCAAGGATATATTCAACTACATTTTATCTTGTAACTGAGGAATGCATCTTGAGAGATCTACTTGAGCTTAGAGGGGCATATGAATCACAAAGTCCATTCTGGATAAACATTTTTATTTTACTTAGGGGTTTGTTTTCATTTGATTGTTTATTTGGTTTGCTATGTTTGTCATTGAGCTTTCCTAAAGAATATGCTCTTTCTCTATGGTCAAAATGCATATTCAGTGTTAAGAAAAAGGGGCAGATATTTTGGAAACATTTTTAATTCAGGCATAAAAAATTACTTCTGGTCATCTATCTAAAATAATACAAAATAGAAAGCCTTAGGAAACTAAAGTTGTGAATTACCAGAAATTTGAATCCATAAGCTGCCTTTTTCAGGCTCCAATGCCTCTAATCATTTACCAGTCTCTCCTGGCATTGGCTCCTTTCTTTTCTTTTCCCTTCCTTTTTTGTCCTTTCGTAAGTTATTTGAAGAGATCACCTTCTTAGTTATTTTCAAGTGCTGGTATTTTTAAAGGCCAAAATTTTTCTCTGAGGGAAGGGATTTTATCTTGAAAATATGGTCCTAGTAGAAGTTCTAGAGGCTATTTTTGTTTTCATTGTGCAATTACAGCTAGGCTTGTGGGCATGTTTAAATATGGTCCTGAAAAATTAGTGATCATTGGGCTTGGTGTATGAACAGCTGACACAGACAAGCACAATCTTGTGTCAGGCATATTGACATAAATTTTCTTAATTAATGCAATTTTTTAGAACTGGACAGGCCCATTGGGGATATTCAACAGTATGAGATCTGTACTCTTAATTCCTAATCACAACTGCATTCTTCCGTGTTTGATGACAGATTGTCAAGTGAGCAGGTGCAAAAAAGCAAAAATAGATTATGTACTCTGTGTTTGTAAATGAGTGGATGTGTTTTGTCCTTGTGTTGATTGATGAAAGCTTTATTCCAGGAAAGGTTATTCTCAATTTCTTACTTATACCTTGGATGATCAGCATAGCCTAGAAAATGCTTTTCCAAATCATCTTTCTCTACAACCAGAGCCTGTACAAATGAACTTTCAGGCTTTAAAAGAAAAGGGAAAGGCAGACAAGTGTCCAGCACGGATGTTCTCATCAGTGTGTTTTCAACCAGGAACAACCCCCTCCTTTGCAAGCACACCTTCACAGGACATAGATAAACTCACTGGTTTCTGCTCTATGTTCCACCTCGGCTTAAACTCTGAATCCATCCACAGCTGTGGTCTATGCACAGATTTAGAGGTTTATACCTCCCCATGTCAGTCCACTGGAATGAGGAACTTCCTAAAACACAATGAAAGAAGTAGGTCCGTTGTTTGTGTTATTGTGTAGAAGTAAATTAAACTTAGGACTCTGATTTTTTTTTTTTAATTTTTTTTTTTTCCTGAAGCTGAAGAGATATTTTTTATCATTACTCATAATTTCTATAACTGGCCTTTTTGTTTTCTTTCTGAACACTGACTAAGTGTTCAGTCAATGACTGCAGTAAAACCACTTAATTTTGAAACTCAATAAGACCATAAAATTTAAATATATTTTTGATACTGTAGTAAAATTATATTTTATGAGCTTTCTGGAAAAGAAGAATGTTTGCTCAAGGTCCTTAGCTTCATATTTTGACTATAATAACTTTTGTTCTCAGGATTTATTTTCACTCATACATGTTAAGTGAGCCAGTTCAAAGGATGGTTGTGTCACTGAGGTGCAAGAGCATGTATGAAGGGGAACAAGCTCAAAATTCCTGTTACTGTTGTTGAAGACCTTGTATCATGGGGCTACCACCCTGCTGTATAATTGTTTTCTTTTAATTGGTGTTCATCCCTGTATGCAAAAGCAGAAGGAAGTGGTTGAACTTGGTTATAACCAAGTATAAAAGCTATAGAAACTAGCAGTTCTATTTAGAGGCAATGTAGTTCAAGTCTAATTTGCAAAAAAACCACGAAACCTCAGACATTTGCTCTTGTCCTGTATCATATAAACAGCTTTGAAGGATTTTTTTGTGTTCTGCTTTTGGCTTTATTTAGAGTATCAGCTATTCAGATGCTCACTTTCAAGTCAGGTGCTTGAGGTGGCATTTTCCCTTTCTGGTTTGTCATGTCAAACAGCTGAAGACTCATGTGCAGATGCTGTTTCTCCAGCAGGAGGACTCTGACAGTCTGGAATTCCCATTTATGCCCAGCTGGCTGCCTTACCAGCTGTAGTTTGATGGTTACTGCAATTAATTTACACATAAAATAAAGGCTTCACTGTGCACTGCTGGGACAATTTACACCTAGCTGGCAGAACAATCACCTTTGTATTTACAGTGCTATTCCTGCACTGCCATGTCTGATCTTGCTGATAAATCTGTGTCAGACAAGTGTACAGGAACTGGTAATTCACCAGCTGTCACCATTGTCAAACTGAAATCAGAATTGAAACCTTGATTGATTTAAAAGGGAAAATTCTTCATCTTAATGACTCAAAGTTAGCTTTTGGTCAGGGAGAAAAGAATAACATTGGGAAAATTGGCCTTCAAAGACATAATTTCTTGTGGAAGAATGTATTATTTTTTTGTCTCCTAAGTATTAGTACTGGTTTAGTTAATGATAGGTTTATAAATAATGGCTTGAGCCTGAATGCAGATACACACACCTGTAAACTACCATCTATATGCCCATATTTAAAACAATCTAACTTGCTTTTCTCTAATGTAAATATTCTGGATTTGGAAGGAAGAAGTGCTGCATATGATCACCTGGTGTCCTATAATATAATTAGCCTAGATTTAACAAGAAACTTGTGTGACTATATGGACTTGAAAATGCTTGGCTGAGAAGAATCAGTGTTACAATGTGGTTTCCAGAGCATTTGGGTAAGTTACAGACCATATTTATCAGCACTTGATCACTATGCAAAAAATGTAGAGCATCCTGGAAGTGAGAGAAGCAGCTACAGCTGGATGCCTGACTCTATTCATTAGGGCACCTGCCGAAGATACTCTTCATTTACACATGTGCTTCTAGAGTAGCTCTCCCTCTTCAACATACTTCTGTGACTTTTTGATGCAAACACTACTAAGGGAATCCCAGAGTTATTCCTCAGGGTATGCCTACTGGATGCCCTCAACAGATCAGGCATCTTAAGAGGGTGGTTCGACCCACATATGATCTGCACTGCTTTCTAGATTGTATCTTACTGACAGGAAAGACCCTGATTTTCTCATTTGCTTAAATTTCTAACTTCTATGAGATCTTTCTGTGTTAGACATTTAACCCTGCATTTGGCTTTCTACATAATGCCCTGACAGAAACCTCAGAGGCATAAAATGTTCAAGAATCAATTCAACAGTGCTCCAAAAGGAGTTAAGTCTGACCAACTAGAGCCAGTTTGTGCTAGGTTTCAGGCTCTTTGAGAAAAAGGTTCTTTCAATAATTATTTCAGTGTTACCTAGTAGAAAGTCCGACCTTTGCAAGGATTTCTAGATCACCTTTAAGACCTTAAATGTCACTAAAACCATTAAAAAATTCACTAAATAAGATGTGTATTCTCAGAATCAAAATTCTGGAAAAGTGCTTGTCTGGGTTTCCTATACTGGGAGTCACTGCTTTGCTATGTAGAATCTTTAATAGCTGACTTCAAAACAGAAGAACTGAATTGGTATGAATTATGAACAGAGTGGAAAAGCTATCAAAAAATGCACAAAAATCATGCATACAAAAAATGCATGTTAATTTAAAATGCATTAAGTATTCAACATGTTTCTGATGGGAAATTATCCCATTTTATCCCAATGCATTTCTGAAATAAATTTTATTTTTTAAATCATAATACATGAGGAGGGAGACTATTTTTGTTAGAAGACCATGCTATTCTGAGAATGCCAGAAGAGTCTGCTTTTGATTTTCAATCCACTTTTCTGTTTAAGTGTGTTATTGCAATTATAAAATAGTAAATGGTTTCACAGCAAATTCGACTGCAAGTTAATCCATCAAAAAAATTCAAAGTATTTCCCAGTTCTAATAATATTCCTGAGTCTTGATAATACTATTTCATTCTTTTATCTTGTGGATGAATACATTAGCTCTGTATAAAAATTTCAAGTTTTGAAATATGTGCAAGAGAATCCCCAGATAACTGAGGCAAGAAGAAATATTATGATGTAAGGAAAAGTTGTGGAAGACAGGTAATCCAAGAGCAATGATGTTTGAAGTTATAAAGATGAAACAGAGATACTGTGTCATTGGGGAGAGGTTTTCTTTGCAGTCTTATTGGTCCCACACTGCTTTGCTTCCTGCTATCTGAATAAGGTGGAAATCACAGAACTGATAGGTTGTCCTGCTCTTAGTTTAATTTCATAAAAATGCCTTTAAAAAAAAAAACAACAAACCCAAACATATAATGGAGTTCTACAGTGAAGCCCTTAAACATGATAGAAAACTTATTGTCCCACTGTCCCATTAATCAACGGTCACAAGTAGTATCTAGTATTTACAAAATTGAGCATCTTATAGAAATGTTGGAGTTCTGAAACCTCTGTAGAAAATTATAGGGATATTATTTTCTATGAGCTTCCAGAAGATGGACTTTTACTCTCCCATGCACAGACTGCCTGAGTCATAGGGCTTTTAATTAATTATTGAAGTTCTTTCTTCAGAATTTGCTTTTCCTCTAGTATCTTATTGTATACTGGCTGCCATGAAATTTTTCCATAATGTACAGTAAGGATGCAGATTTTATTTCCTAGTCTCAAATTGCCAGTTTAAATTAAGTTGTAACTATGTGCCAGCCAACAGCTATTTGTATTTTATCTATCAAATCACCTGTCTAAGGTCCCATTCAGCAATCACTTCCCTCAACTTGTTTTACATAAGCTGTGGAAAAGCTATCAGACACTGAAGTGTGATTTTTGCTGCTGCATTTGTTTTGACCTCAACTAGTTAGTTGGATGCATCACATCTGTTCTGACAGAGTATTCAAAGTATTCCAAATGGAGCAAGAGCTCACAGACTTCAGTAATGTAGCTAGCAATTATCCATTAGATGGCGCAAACACGTACTTTGTAGTGAAGAGAGGTTTCCTGTGCTATTTCTTAGAAACATTTTTGATCTAAATAGAGCCAGTAATTGATGGCTTTCTGACCAACTTGTGCCATCAAACTCAAGGCAAGAGCTTTTACTGAAACTTGATGAGCTGCTCCTGACTACACCTTGAATCTGAGGAGAAAGGAATGCAAATTCCCATGCAAATGGTGAGGGAACTGTCTGACTAACATTATGCTCCCAGTGAGTTGTACAAGGTCTCAGTGTGATGATGGTCAGACACACAGTTGTTACAATATATACATACATATATAATATATTTATAAACTAACGTTGCTAGGTCCTGCACCTGGGTCAGAGTAATTCCAAGCGCAAAGACAGGGTCGGGACTGAAGGGTTTGGGAGCAGCCCTGAATAGAAGGACTTAAGGTTACTGGTGGGTGAGAGGCTGGACATGACCCAGTAAAGTGCACTGGCAGCCAAGAAAGCCAATGGGGTCCTGGGCTGCATCCAAAACAGTGTGGCCAGCAGGGCAAGGGAGGGGATTCTGCCCCTCTACTTCACTCTGGTGAGACCCCACCCAGAGTTCTGTGTCCAGCTCTGGGGTCCTCAATGTAAGAAGGATGTGGACCTCCTGGAGCAAGTCCAGAAGATGTCCATGAAGATGCTCAGAGGACTGGAGCATGTGTTTGGGAACAGGCTGAGAAAGTTGGGGCTGTTCAGCCTGGAGAAGAGAAGGCTCTGAGGAGACCTGATTGTGGTCTTTCAATACTTAAAGGGAGCTTATAACAAAGAGGAAGAGATTTTGCCAAAGCCTGGAGTGACAGGACAAGGCACGACAGTTTTAAGCTCTTGTATTTACCCTATAACTGACAGTCTCCAGGGGACAAGGTGGTTTTGCACAAGGTTTATACAACCTCAGATGCATCAAAGAGCAGGACTGTCTGATGCTTGAGGATTTGCAGCTTCATTATCTTTGTTTTATCTCACGTAAGTGCAAACTTGGCTAGTTGCAATAGAAGAATCCTGTTTAGAGTGCTGTAGATGAAGTTTTGAGGAGTTAACCTACACACCATTGAGTCTACACTTTGAGTATACACTATGTGGAGAGATATTCCCCCGAGAAGTACTAAAATGACCTCTTTAGGATTGCACCAATTTTTTTCCCTTGTGTTATACAACTGGAAAAGCTAGAAAGTGATCACTCTCAAGTGTTAATTATGAACATCTTAATTGAATCTCCATTAATTTGTCTCTGTCCTCACCATCTAATTCTCCAGGTTAGAATCTCCTGGCATATGTAAAATAGGCACAGCAGAAGAAACTTCTGCAGATATTTGCAGATAAATCAGGAGGTAAAGGTTGCATTAAGCTTTTCAATTAAAACAGACATAAATTTCTCTATTTCACACTTTAATGATCAAATGTAATCTTCAAAGGTTCTAATAGCTGTTAAATTTTTATAGAACATTTATAAGCTAAAACAAACTGTTCCATTAGTAGCAGAACTAATGAAACTTGCTTTCCTATTGTCACCAGTCCTTGCACACCAGCCCACACTTGTATATTTTGTCATGAAACCACCACAGCAAGAATGTAGCTTGTCTGGAGCTGTGCACCTGCTTAAAGGATAAAGGATTTCTATTTTTGTTCCTGTATGTTGCCTCCTGCCTCTTGGAAAAGATTTGGACTGAGCTCTTTCTGATTTTTCATTACTAAGGGGATAAATAGTGTCTTTTTTCTCCCTAGAATTAAACTTCTAATGGGGTGGAGGAATAATTTAATATCCTTAAAAACTTGTCTGCTTTCAAATGTGAATGAAATAAACCCATTGAGGGAACAGTGAAAGTATAGTCACTTGATTTTTACTTTTTAAGAAAGCTCATTAAATTTGATATGGTCTCTAAAAAACTGAGATGGAACCTGGTTTTGAAATGCAGCTTTAGGGACATTGCTTTACTTTAAATATGGTCTAAGAATTCCTAAGGTGAAATTCTAGCTTGTGAAACTTGGTATAATTTTTCTGTTCTTTGTGAAGTGGAGAGAATTGGATGCCTTAGGAGGACTTTCAATTCAGCTGATTTTAATGTTGCTGAACATTTGCTTTGAGATGGAATTAACTCTGACTTGTTCGCTTCTGACTAAAATGGTTGCCTGTGTTGAATGATTCAGATACTGTTATTTAGTCAAACATATATATCCACAACCATTTAAGTGCTGTTGTTTCTTTTAAAAATAACATTAAAAAAAAAAAATTCCACTTAACCTCATTGCTGTAGGCTTGATCCAGAAAAATTTGTGTAGCAAATTTGTAGCAGTTAAGGTCAAAGCTAAGTTCTGAATTTGGGAGACATAGTTAGGGTGCTGTTTGAGAATGGATCTGTGAATGAGGGGACTTTACCACGCATATTTTCGTAGGAAGGATTTCTTGTGCAACAAGTAGTGCTTCTGTGAGGTCTTCATGTTAGGGTTGCATGATTCTTGGCAATGATTCCTAGTTCAGGTTGGTGGGGCTGCATTGATGATTAGTCTTTTTTACTAAAACCCCATGAAATCTGTTTTTGGTTACATTGAGAAACCAGAGATGTCTCTGACCTTAAAGAGTAATTTTTAATTCACAGTTCAGCTCTATTTTTTTTAATGTGAAAATACAGGATTTTAAATTAAGCAGGTCATAAAACTACAGTGGTATTCCAGTTTTTAAAGCGATTATTCCTAATTTGAAGCAATCTTACTATTTACAGATAAAGAAGATGCTAACCCTCTGCCTTCCTGCTAATGAGTGTGGTCTCCCAGAATATTAACTTAAGGGCTTCTTTTTGGCTTTTTGCTGTGGTCACATGACTTTTTCCTGTCCCCTCTTTTGTCGTGTCCCACCTTTCCCCTGATGGATTTAATTATAACTGAACAGAAGCTTATTTCAGTTGCTTATAAAAATCACAAGGCAGAAGGGTTATGGTCTGAAGGAAGGGATAGGAGGGAAACTACTACACCTGGTGCCTGGCAGCACACCTGGGGAGGAGCCACAGGGGTGTGGATGCTGTTGAAACTCTGGTTTCTCCAAGAAATTTATTCCTGCCTGAATCAGTGACTCTTCTAATTCAAATAACAGTTTGTGCTGCAGTAGTTACTTAAAATCAACAGTGACTGCATATGAAGTAAACTGATAAGAAAACCAAGGATTTAAAAGCCAGAAAGATGAAAGAATCAGTTTTCCTGAAGCCTCTGCATGGTAAAATACAAGTGCTGGAACAACTGGCTGAAGCTTCTTGCAATTAGCTTCCAACAATTTGTAGATACACAGTGCTGTATATGCAGTTGTTATTTTCTCTGTGAATGTTTGTTTCTTTAAAAAATACAGCAATTAACAGTGATAATACTGGGGGGGGGGGGGGGGGGGGGGGGTTTCTTTTTTTGGGGGGTCCTTGGGGGGGGGGGGGGGGGAGGTTCTGTTTTTGTTTAACAGAAAACATCCTTTATTACTCTAGCAGGTGTATGAGCCATTTTGTCACAAAGTTTTCTTTGAAAAAGAATTAGCATATTCAGTTGCTTTGCAGAAGGCAAGTATGATTTGGAAGATAAAAGCAGTTACGTACAAAAGACCTTCATTTACATTCAGGCATCATTGCTTGTACGAGTACGTGAAAGAAATCCTCTTTTTAATATGTATTTCAAAACTGAGGGAAGAAAAGCAATCCTACCCATGCATTTAAAATATGCTCGTTAGTGTTGAAGAAGGACATAATTTAAAACAATGATGAAGTTTTAAATTCTCTTAAACCTCATTTGCTGATGCAATCTCTAATGACAGTGCTCAGATGGGACATTGAGATTTTAAAACTTCAATATGGATGGGATATGAAATTTTGTGTTTCTCACAAACTCCTGTCAGAGATAGATACAAATGAGATTGGAAATTTAGATCATGAGAGTGAAATGCTTGAGCAGGAGATACTCCAGACTCTGGAAGGAGAGAGATAGGAAGAGATTTTGACTTGGATGCCACTCTCAGACAAAAATATAGACTGTGATTTTAAGATTTAGGATTGCATGTGATTAAAGAATAGGAACTGTATTTTCTTTCAGCACTTGCTAGAAGACAAAGATTTTATGTTAGGTGATGACTGTTTTTCCTTTTGGTGATGATGATGTTCTGATGTGGTAGTGAATTTTAATAGCTTGCTTTCTACCTTATCAGTGAAGGAAGGAGCTACAACAGAGCTTGTGACTATCATACCACTCCAGTTGCTGACTCACCAATTCTAAGTGTTTATTTTGAAGTAAAAGTCTCCTATCCTCATTAATATTCTACTTAGATATTTTAAAAGATGTCTTTCAGTGTCAGAAACTAATAGCACTATAAGAAAACACAAAAAGTATCCCTGTTCCCTTTTAAGTGTTCAGCATTGTTAATATTGTTAGCACTGCCACTTAAGAATATGCTGTGAATTCCTGGGCACAGATTGGAAAAGGTGCCTATTTCCTTGTACTTTCCAGATGAATCAAAGTCTCACTTTCATCTGGTTTTCTCCAGTATTAGTGGACTTTCAAGACATGGTGATTTTGGTTTGAATTAGCTGCTGCCACCTTACATTGTCCTCTAACTCAAAGCATTTTTTAACCCTCTTTCATTTCCATGCATATATTCAACGTCTTGATGATAATTTTAAGCCAAATTGAAAAATGATTTCTTATTTTTCAGCTTTTCCTTAAGTCAATGTGAATTTTGGCATTGACCCTCAAGGTAATTGTTATCAGGTTATGTGTAAGGAAAGCTGCAGTACTATCCTGACAATATTAACAGGTAGATGAAACCTTTTAACTTTTCTTTTTACATAAATCTAGTTAATCTCTTTTATGCAGAATGTATTTATAAAGCTGACTTCTTAACCTTCATTTCCTCTATTTGTGAGAAGTACAAGGTGTCTCATAAAATCTGGTTAAAGGAAAAAACTAGTGAAAGTACTGGCTTTAAAATGTGTAAGCATTGATATTCAGCATCTTTATTAGTATTCCTTTGCAATTCTTAATCCATTTCTATTGAAGTAATGGAAAAAGAATTTATTTCCCTAGAGGTAATCTAATATCTGTGAGCTCCCATAACTATTAACTAATAAAAAAGTACTTGGCTGGCTAATGTAACACTATTATATGTTTATAAACACTATATGTTTGTATAGTTCAAATTCCAGTGTGATTGTCCTAATTTAAAATAAGTAAATTATTATTTTGTCATGCATTTTGTAACTGCTTTACATGAGTAAAATACTTTCATATAAAGGATGTTTGCATGTTAAATATGGTAATAATTCATCATGCTACAGAATCAACTTTTCAGATTTTATTTTTTGATTGAAAAATTTACTGCTCAGCCACAAGAAGTTTAAATAGTGTTTCTCCCTTTGAAAAATGTGGAACGGGGAATTGCAGTGATCTCTTCTTTGGCTAGAATGGATCTGTGCTTTTATGTTTCTTGGGTCAAGGTTCTCTAAGTGGAAGGTTTACTGCTGGCTCCATAAGTGAAAATTAATATTATTCATCTGCTTTAAAGACAGTTTAAAAGTGTTTGTGCTATACATAAATGTGTACTCTTTATTTTTAGTGTGAAAACAAGACAAATAATCTAATCAATTTTAAACTTCTGCATGTTGTAATTAAGGGAACAAGTCTTTCAATTAAGTGCCAAAATTTCTCGTGGTGTCTAATGTAGTAGATACAAAGAAAGTTCTGTTTTCCATACAATATACAGTTGAAACACATATGTAGCTTTTTATTTTTATTTCTGTATAGTACTATTATCATCTCCTAATGTATCATTCTTTTGAGCCTCTGCATAATAATTCAAAAACCTCTGTATATTCTAGGCCTGTGTTCAAATTGATTAATAGTTGCATCTTTGAAGAAACTTGATACCTGCAGCCAACTTTTCTCTGTTCCAAAAGCTCTTAACAGAATACGAAATATGTGTAAAGCTTTTAATATTAAAAAATATTAAGGTTAAAAAACCCAAAAAATGAACCAAACCAGAAACCATTTAAATAACAGAAACAGAAAAATTATCCAGCGTTACATCCGTTTACATAGGCATGCAACAGTTAAAATATGTAGTTTTGGGTATTTATAGCATTGCAATATTTTTCCAAACATACTTAATTTTTTGACCTGCTCCCTGGGTAGTCAAGCAGTAGAAAATTTCAGTTAAATTTAGTAATTATTGCACGCTGCATTTGTTACCAGTAGAACAAAGTAATTAAGACTTTGCTTTTATGTCACAGCTGAAAGACACCCACACTGCTGCTGAGCACATTTAACAGCAAACAACTGTGTCTGAAGCAGGCAGAAAGCTTCCAGGAATGCTCATTCTCTTTGTATTGGCTCTTCATTCATCTTATTGCCTTTGCATTGCTCTACTTAATGCACTTTTTGCACTGAGTGCTAGTTAACACTGAGATTGTGAACTCAACAAAATTTATGAGAGAATACAGAAATGCACCTAAAATAGATAAGACATAACATAGCATATTTGTACATATATAAGACAAATATTACTAAGTATTACATTTGTATATTCTATTTGTTAATGTTAATGATGTTTAACATGTTGTAGAAAAGTGTTACTTTAAGACGAGTTAGTGTGTTCTGAGACTTGTGACTACAACACTGTTTTGAGGAACATTTCTGAAATGTGTGCATAGTGGGACTTTTAAAATAGCCTTAACTTAAACTGTGAAGTGGACTTGGTATGCATGTCCCATTACTTACAGTCCCTACGCAATAAAAACATGGTTACATTAGTCTATTGGTTTAGACAACCAGAAATCTTCTCTGTAGAGATACAGCTTATTAGGTAAGCAGTTAAATATTTTCCACAGCTATTTTGTTTTTGGTTTTTTTCGTATTCTCAGTATTGACAAGTGGAGTCCTGAAACACACGGCACCCCCAGCTTTTTTTATGAACCTTGCATGGATGAGCGATCTCCCGACTCCTCTTAGGTTGGACACTTAGTTGCACAATCTCTAAAACATTGAAAAGACTTCCTTGTCTCAGGAAGAACCAAGTGGCACAGCTGATATTACAGGGCAGAGTATTTCCCTCTCTCCTCTCTCTTTTCCTCTCTCAGTGCATCCCTGCACTGTCACAAGAGGAATTGGATAAACGCCGGAATCTTCACTCTTGTTAAATGTTTCTCTTAATGTAAACTTAATTTTGCTCAGACTGGAAGCATATGTTTGCTCTTTGAAGACATGGCAACTAAATCACTTTTTAATGTTAGTACTAAAACTCTGAAGTCTGTCAAGTGAGCTGTGTTGCATTGTCTTGAAAGCTGCTGGCACACGTTCATGAAGGTCAAGAGCTGTGTCTCTACTTTCATCAAACAGATTTTTATGTTCACCAGGTGCTAAGTTAAGTAAAGTTCAGAAGTGTGAGTGGCAGGCACATGGGACAGACAGAGGATTTGGAGTACTGTACAGGCAAAAGTAATTTTGGATGACCTTTTGAATCTGTGTGTGGAAGCATACAACTTCATCATAAACTAGGAAAGGACTGTTCAGAAGAAGACAGTGCTAGTAGGTCTGAGATCAGGTCATCAGCCAAATCTGAAGCCCTTCAGCAGACGGGAACATCTATTATTTTGTTTTCCTTTCTCAAGTGTTTTACTAGCAAGGACTGAGCAGTCATATAATAGTAAAAATATCTATGTCTTAGAGGGGAGTTTCAGTAATTGTAATAAACTGTCAAATATCTTGTAGAAAACTGTGTTGCTTTTATGACAGATAAAGCTTCAGTGAAGCTGAGTATTTGTAAAATTTATTTTAAGAAATGCAGCTTTTTCCACTTTATCTTAATAGCTGGAGCAGACTGAAACTGTTTTAAAAAGTAACTTACCAGGAAATAGTAACATTTATTGAATTTTACAGACTGGTATAATCTTAATCTAAACCACTCAACAGGAAAACCTTTATTTTCCAAAGTATAATGGGCTTGAATTTAAGCAAGTACATCATTTGGTGCAAAACTCTATTGTTCCTTGAAGATTTTCACACTGGCTTTGTCTCTGCTCTTTTCAAAACTTCAGCACTTCACTGTTAACAATAAAAAAAAGTCAGACTTTCAGGAAGGGCAACTGAATAAATTTGATATTTTCATGTATACAGAAAAAGGTTCAAACACAGATCCTGAAGTTAAGCCTTAAACTCACTTTTGTAGACATCTAAACAAGGACTAGAAACATACTTGATAATGAGATTCATGGTGTATTACATCAGATGACAGGATTCTGTCTGTTCATTCATATTTCACAGGTCACTGATTGACAGCAATTCACTGAGCTCCTTATCAGTACTTAATAGACATGTCTGATCAAGAAGGCATAAAATATTGATGTGAAAATGTTAAGAAATCAGAATTTGCCACATATTTGGTTAGCTTGTTTCAAGTCCTACCAATGTCTGATTTAAAAGATGCTTACTTTTAAATTGGAATACTTTGGTATGTTCTTCAAGACTACATCAACACTGAATGCTCAAAGTGCTGAGGAAATAAAGGATGATCTTTCCAAAAGTCATCTCCAGAAAAAAGAGAGTCGGATATTTTGATGAGGATGGGAAATTTTGAGAGCTGGGTCTGCACAGGTGTAGAGTATCTTTACAGAGCATAAAAGCTTGATCCTAGATTCTGGCACTGAACCCCTGTGCAAGTACATAACATGTTGTTTTATGAGGAAGTTTAGAAATGTTTTTATGCCGTCTTTAGAAGAGACCACATTGGAAATGCTTTTTCTTTTAATGTAGATACATCTTTTTCAGGAGGACTAAGAAATATTTTGCCCCTAGATATAACAGGATATTGCATGTCCTGATGTTTTACCCAGTACTAAAAAACTGGGGCAGATTCTCAGTTGGATCAAGGGCAACCTTACCAAAATTATTGGGACTGTCTGATCTCCCAAAGAATTAGCTGTTTGATTTGAAAATCTGACTGAGTGTCTAACCTGAAAATGTTGGGTATTTTCTTCTTTTCAGACTTCCATTTTTATCAGATTATGATTTTTTCCTGTCATATCTTTTAAATGATTGAGAACCTCTGGGGAAAAAACCAACCAAACACCAAATCAAGTAACTCGATACTGTTTACAGTGCTGCTTTGCTGATTGTCATCAACACTTTGACAACATGAGTAATATATTAGTAAATGTTTAGGTAATACCAAAGGGAATATTATAAGAAAACAAGAAAAAATGTCTGCTAGTTCACTAGTTGGAAAGGACTTTGTAACTTACATCAAATAATAGAAAAGTTTAATCTACAAGTTACAAAAACCAAGATACTGACTATTGGTTCATTACATTTCTTAATTTGTTCTGATTTAATGACAGATTTTTGAGTCTCAGATGTTAGACAACTACATCTCCTGTTTTCATTGTAAAGAAACAGAATGTTCTCATGCATTCAAGGTATAAATTTGCCGTTTGTATCACATAGGTTAAGCAGTTTTCTGGTTTTGAGGTTTCCATAAATCATTTAAACCAAGGTACTGGTGAGCCAGTGTCCTTACATGATTGTTTTAAAGCTACTGCCTATTGCTAGCTGTAATCTTTCCATTACACTGGGAACTAAAGAAGCTTGTTTAAAGAATGCTTACTGCTATCTTTTACCCCAGAGAATACTAATTTGCCATTGGAAAAAAAAGATTAAAAACTACAGTGATTTGCCACCATCTTGGGGTTTGCAGTTAAATTAAGTTTTGTGAGAAGAGAAAGGGATTTGGGGATAACTTTGGAAGACATGTAAGAGCATTAAATGGAACCTAAAGCAATCCACGGTGGAAGTTATATATGAGACTTACCGGTCACTATAAAGTAGGATGAGGATAATCTGTTATTTTCACATGTAGCATCAGGAGTTATTAATAATGAAATGGTGTCTTATCTCCCCAAAGATGCATCAGTGAAAGAAATTGTCTTAAAAAAACAGCCTGAGACATTTTACTAGCTGAAGGCCTAAGACAAATCCTTTCCTAGGGAAAGCTGTTTATTTGCTAGCTGAGGGATTTCAGACAAAGGAGGAATGTATGTCCTTGCACTAGTTTCCCTGGCCAGCTACAGCTTTGCTGAGAGGTTGCAGAGGGGCCCTTGTCAGCATTTTGTCTAGACTTCTTTATCCAGTTCTGCTCCTTGACAGAGGCTTAGAGCTGAGAAGGTCTCTATTCTCAGGTTTTGCAGTTCTTAGATACCATTTCAGGAGGTAATTTAATGTTTTATATTACTCTCCTGAATAAGACAGCTAAAAACTTAATTCACTTTTGATGATTATAGTTTTCAAAGTTTCAACCAAAGGCAACAAGCAGGATACTTTTAGTACTATTGTGGAAATTTTAAAATTTTACTCTTGCATTTCCCATCCTTGCATCTTTACCGAAAATGTGATTTGGTCTTTAACACACCTTCACCTAAAAAGCTAGTTATGCATAAGAAATTTGTCCTGTTACTCAGATAACTAATTGCTTAGATCAGGGCAGTTGGCCTGAAGGAATTTTTGTCTGTTGCTTTTGTTTTTAAGCTTAGTTTATATCAAATTAAGTGGGGCTCTTATGCTTCTTTCTGTCTCTACTTTGTTTCTCTCAATGTTCATCAGTTTCATCAGAAGATGTTCTAAGAATCTTCTGCATCTTTTTCAGGTTTCCTGAGCCACTTTCAAATTAATTGGGCAGTGTAATTTCTTCTTGTGTATCTCAACACCTGATTCTTATTTTGAAATTTTTACATGGGCTGTGTAATACCTTTGAATAAAAGCATAGAACAATTTTAGGTTGGAAATATCAGGACAGGTTCTCCAGGACAGGAAATAAGGCTTGCTGACATCTTACTTGTCTTTTTCTCCTAGAAGGCTTTTCTTTTTGATGTAGTCCTAAGATGTGATTGATGTTGGTTAGCTGAAATGCCTTAAATCATCTGCCTCATTTAAATGCCATACTCTGGAAATACTGACATCCAAAAGACAGAGCTTTTTTGACCTGAAAGCTAAAGCATAATATTTTATTTGTTGGCCCAATAAAAGGTATTGCATTATCTACCTTGTCAGTAGACACTGCTGTTCATAGTGCTTGGCCCTTATCCTAGCACACATAAAATGCTCTTGATAAATTACTTATGAAAAGGCTGGATAGACAACAGGCACAGTGACAGCAGCATATCTCTCCTCCCTGCCTCGTTCAAACAGGAGAGAGGGTGTGTTTTGTTTCTTCCAGTATGGGATGTTTCAGGATGATTACTGTAATGGAATCTGGTAGCAGACACATTTGTGGCTTTGCAGATGTTGTAAAATAGCACTTAATGTTTTCTGTCTTGAGTCTCTTGCAAGCGGCCCCCACCTCTTCCCATCCAGAGGAATACCAGCTGAGGTAATAGCTTTTATGTTTGTGAAGGAGTTAGTCCTCAAAGTGCACATCAGACCAGCTTTTTTATGTGTTTATTGGCTTCACACAGAATGTCAAGACAAAGCTGGGGATTCAGCACTGTCCAGACTGTGTTTTCATTCCTTGATACCTGGAGTTTCAAGGTGAAAACCTTGTCCCAAAAGTTGGCTCAGGTAAAACAGGGATTTCTACAGGAAAGCAGAGGAGGAAGAGAGAGCTCACTGTCTCTGGCCCAGTGCAGTTCAGGAATATTCTGAACTGGTCATGAGCAGGGCTTAAAGTTCATGCACCACTCACTGAGGAAAACCCAAATCTGGGGCCCACTAAAATAAAACATTCTGTAGCCATTCCTCTGGAAAGTGAGTGAAAGATTGGACACTGTTTATGCAGCCAAAGGTTTATAAATTCAGAGACTGTGAAAAATGCTTGGATGCTACAATGAACTGCATTTTTACAGGTCCATGGAAGAGATGTCATTTCAGTATAGGCTATGCAGATTTCAACTGATACATGGAACTACTCTATCCTCATCCCTAAAGATTTACACCCTAACCAGCAAAATCTGAGGGCATAAGATGATATGAAAAAAAAAAAAATTGTTAGCTGCTAAGAAACTATGCACTTCAATAGGTTACAAAGAATAGAATCATTTAGGTTGGAAAAGACCTTTAACATTGGGTCCAGCTGTTAACCCAGCACTCCCAAGTCTACCACTAAACCATGTCCCTAAGTGCCACATCGACACATTTTTTAAATACATCAAGGGATGGTGACTCCACCACTTCCCCGGGTAGCTTGATAACCCTTTTGGTGTAGAAATTTTTCTTAATATCCAACCTAAACCTCGGTGTTCCCACTGGAGCTCTGTCTGGACAACTGGATCAGTCATGGTGGGTGCAGAGCTTGGAGAGGCAGTGGCTTTCTGCTGAGTGGACGCTATTGCTCACTGATTGAGCTGTCTAGGCTTCAGTGCCCTTCCTGTGCCCCTTTCTGCTCAAGCTGTCATTCCATGCCCTTGCTGACACACCAGACCGTGTCTATGGGCACTCCCCAAGGACTTCTTTTCTAGGGTTGGGGTGCTTGGTTGACATGGTTTCTGGCCTCCCCCAGGCCTCATTTGCCACTGTGGCACAAGCTGTGGTCTCCTGGCAGGTGTCTCTTTTCCCCCGAGGTTCCCCTAGATCAGGAAACACCCATGTGCACCACACTAGAGCTCCCCACTGCAGCACCTGAGAACAAATCTCATCGGGAAAAAAAAGATCTACCTCCTTAAATCCCTAAGGTTTTTAAATTTGGGTATGGATGATGTACTTGTTTTTCAGAAGGTATTAGTATTATAGGTGAAATATTGTTGGCCTCTTCTGTGGCTTTTTGTTGTTCATTTGTTTGGGTTTTTGCTGAAGATGTTTTTGTTTCTTTCCTCCCCTCTACATATTTTAATTAAACAAATGAAAAGGATGCAGAACTTTAAAACTCATCTTGCACTCACAGAAACTGGCTGAACATGCATGAAGTTGTGGGCCTTCTTGGGTTGGAAAAGCAAAAACTCTTTTAGTACACAATGTGTTCATTTAAATGACATGAGACAGCCTTTAAAATAAGGCAGGTGCTGTATAAATGATTCCTATGTCCTGAAGTTCAGGAGTATTGAGTTTTAGTAAGAAGTTTTTATTAAGGATCTTAGGGATGAAAGAAATGGGAATTAATTAAAATACTACTAAGAAAACATGACAGAGTGAGTTCATATAATAATGATGGGAAATAATCTGATTGGGTCCTGCAGAAACCTTGATGTGCCTTCAAAGAATCTCTGATCTAATTCAGTGTTGTAGGTTGGAAAGTCATGAACATTAGAAGTAGAGTACCTGTAATCTATGGGTATAAATGGGATACCATTTGAATACAAAAGAAAGGTTGTGACTTTCCTTTTATCTTCTCTTTCAGGCCTTTCTCAATAACTGTGCAAGAATGCAGAATGAATTAGAACACAGTCATTTATATTTCATTTGATTGTAGGTAGTACGTTTTATGCTAAAGCCTTGGACTTACCTCTTAAAGTGGAATATAACTTCAGAACTACTGCACAGAAAAACCAAGCCCGTAGTAGGTAAATATTAGAAAATACTCATCTGCTCATGTTTTATTTCTTCAGTCCAACTAGCCATTCATCTGTTTTCCACCTCTTGCAAATTTGGGGGAGAATCTCAGATCATTTTTACCCAGAGAAGTAAAATACTAGCTATTACTCTTCTTTGGTGCAAGAAATGTTCTAAGGAGAATTTCAGTATGTATTTTAACAGACCAAAATCTTAGCGAGGAATGTTTATTGCAAAAATTTCTGTCAAAAGAAAAGTCCTTTAACTGCACTACATAAAATGCCTCTTTCTGGTAAGATGTTGGGAAATATTTATTTTTTTTTACAAAAATACATACTGTCATCTACCATGTCACATAACAAGTATGGTTTGTTTTTTTGTTTTTTTCCCTCAAAACTTTCAAATACCTCTTTTATTTTTCCTGGAAACTATACCTTTGCACTTACCTGAAAGATGTTGACGTTACTTTAGCACCGTAACTCTCTTATAAGGCAGAAGTGTTAGCCTTCTGTCCTGGGCAGGAGAAGTGGGCTACAGTGTAGCTATTAAGTGTCAGTAACTTCTATAAATTGAGTCACTGCAGTGTCATCATGATGCAAGATTGATGAATATATTCTTTTATTTTCATCTGTTGTGCCTGTTCTCAAATACAGACCATATTGTCCTCAGGGATCACAGAGATCGATGTATCAGTGGGAAGGTTTTTCATCTCATAAGTGGCAGATGAAATTTTGAAAAATATGTATCAGTGGGGCATTTTGCTTCACTGTGAAGGTGGAAAGGAAGAAGATGATATTTTTATCCTTTAGAACAACCAAACAAGATGTTTGGCATATCAGGAATCCTATGACTAAAACCAGTGATCATTTATGTAGAAGTTTTCTTTTCGTGAAAGAAAGACAATTTTGAAAAATGAAAAGAAAAAGAACAAAGCCTAGGAGCATAGTCCAACCTTTCTGATGCCTGAGTAGGAATAAGAGGTGTGTAAAATAAGTGCTCTTTTAAAGAGCAATTCTGTTAGTGTTTGGATTAAAAAAAGGATTTCAGTTTGGACAATGATTACAATTTTATGCTATTATGCTTAACAATTTCATGCTGAAAGTCTCATCTTATAAGCTCATGTATTTATAAAAAAAATTCAAAAAAACCAAAACCAGGTTACTTCTGCAAAATGCATCTGAGGATGAGTCGTGGTAGGTTATCAGTCCACTGTGAACTATTGGTTCTCTCCTGTTCTAGAACAGACATGGCCTGTGGGTGCAAGAGCAGGGATCTGTCAATGAAGAAGTTAAATGTCCACAATGGATCACACTGAAAATTTGGTTTAAAAAAGAAATCTGAACATTTTTGCTTTTAGAGAAAGAGGCGGGGGGGGGGGGGCAATAAGAGAAAAAAATCCCTAAAGTTTTCCACTTTAGTGAGAGATCTAAGAAACCCGGTCAACTCAGTGTTTATTCTAATTTGAAACAACTTAAAAGGTAAATCAATTCCCATACAGAGGTACTTAGCAATTGGGATTTCTGAAAGTAAGTAGCTTATTAAAGTAGCAGAAAAATGTAAACTACTAAAGAAAGGCAGAGTCCAAGCAGAAGTATTTCCATAACAAGGAATACACTGCTGCTTTTCAGTTTTCTTAAGGCAGGCAATTAGATATGGCCATCAAGAAGCATGACAACCCTTTAATGCTTCAGCCTTATGTTAGGATTTATAGATCAAATAGAGCAAGGTTGGATAGTTGAGCGAGGTGTGTGGCCTGCATTTTGGTCAAGTACTTGATCACAAATCACTTGTTTAGCCTGAAGATTTGTGGCTTTTCTGTAAAAGCTGTTTTCCTACTGGTGCTTCAATCTGTACTGCCATTGTCCCTTAATCCTCAATTTACCTACAGCTAGGTTTGTTCAGAGAATTTATATTGTCCTTTTAGGAATGCCTGAATACTTACATTCGAATTCCTTCAAAATCATCCATCTATCTCATTGGCAGCTTTGAAGGTAAGAGTGTATTCTGTGTATTGCTAGATGAAGTTGGGATGGGTTTGGGATCAAGTTGCTTGGCTCTTTGACTATGGGGTGGTTTGGGTTTTGGGGCAGAAACAAGGAACAGACCTCAGAGACCGGTAAGGAGACAAGTAAAGAGTTTCCTGGATGTCCAGAACCAGTGCATTTTCCCTTAGAAAATGCTTGCTGTCAAGGTGTGTGATGTCATATCTGCTATTTGGACCTCAGGTAGCAGTAAGTAGATCTTTTCTCACTATACCTGCTTGTTGGCCACGAGTCCATCTCTTTGCTAGCAACGTGGAATAGAATGGCAGCTTTGTGGAAGGTGATCCATAGGTAATCACTAAGCAGAGCACATGGACTGACAAGCAATGCTAACACAGGAGATTTTTCCTCATGTGCCACATTTTGTCCTTATGGATGATAAAGTCTGTTTGCCAGTGACTAAACAGGACAAAACCATATGCTTTGATTGATGTATTTATTACTCAATTGTAACAATAAAAAAGGTGATTGCAGACAAAGTTTTCTGTGGAAGTGGGTTTGTTTTATACCTGGTATTGAGGGTTTCAACTTAGCAAGGACATTTTTGTACACGGTGTGCATCTGGCCATTGATGGAGTCATAGTGGGCCTGGTAGGTCACAGATGTAGTGACAGTCAAAAGTCTATTATAATTTAATTTCATCTAGCATGGTCTCTATCATCATTTAATTTAGCTTCCAAATGAGGAGATTTGGTTAGTTTTCATTCCAAGGTGAAAATCTTTTAACTACATTTCAAGCAGAAGAAAGTTGCTCACTTTGTTTCTGACAGAAAATCCATCAGGGGGAGAATGATTTTTGAAGTGGTGAGAACAAAACAGTCTGTGCCATCTTTACTTACCCTAGTAAGATTAATTTCTTGCAGATCTGTACGTTACACATCCCGAGGTGGAATATCAGTTCCAAAGGAAACCAGAAGCAATGAGTAAATCAGCTTCACTTCCTTGCAATGTTAGCAACAATTGGGTTTATGGTGCCCTTGTTAGCTAAATCAGAAATGCCACGTAAGTCTGAATTCATGACATTATTTCCCCTAAAAACTGGAGAAAATCACTTGCTTTTGTAATGAAATATAATTTGTGGTGTGGGCTGTGCTTTCTAGATGTGGCCTAAAATAACTTTCATAGCACATAAAGTGTCTGTTTAGTGAGTGCAAGGGAACTAGAGGCCAAATGCATTACATCTTTTCAGCTGAATTCACTTTGTGATTCTAGAATGGAGGCTAGGCTTCTACTAACAAAGCTTGTAGTGAAGCTAAGAACAGAAAAGATAAGCCCTTTGCTCTTTTTGCTACTCATTTTTGGGACTGAAATGTGAAGTCTGAACTTTTACAAAGGTGCAGAACAGCACTTCAGGATTTTTTGAATAGTCTATTCTTCTTAATGGGCTTTTAAAATACCTGTTTTGGGTGTTTTTCAAGTTGCAGCCTCTTTCAGCTTTTATCGAGCACTTCTGCTTTTACTCCACTCCTCCATTGTGATAGCCAGAGACTATATATCTGTGTTTCAAGGAAAGGCAGATGAAAAATCTGTTTTGCTTTTTTTTCTTTTTACCTAAGGCTTTACATTTTTTGTTAGAGTACCATGGCATTTACTTGTTTGTGTATCTTCACATTTCTTATTGCTAAAACCACTGTTCAAATTTAATCCTGATTTTTCAGTCTTAGTAGCAGAGCCACATATGGGTTAATTTTTTTAATTGCCAGATATTTTGATGAAGCACTGACCACTTTGTCAAGAGAGCATTGTCTCTGCTCAGGTTTAATATTCCATTCATCCTGCTGGGAGTTTTCTCATCTCTTCTTGAAGGAAAAATGGAGTTATAGGAAAGAGACAATATCCTCTGCAACTGTAAATCATTGTAGGATTGATTTTGGAGGGAGGAGGAGATGGGGAGACAATGGTATAAGAATATTAGAGGTAAGACATTTGGCCATAAAAAGCAGACAAAATGGGAATTCTTTGCAGTGCAATCCCATATATTGCTTCTTTCAGGAAAGATCTTTCTCATGCAAAGGTGGCATCTGTAAGGGTTTGTACATGTCCAGCCTGCAGGTACTGCAGTGGGTGAGGAAACTGTGTCAGGAGTTGCACTTAGACCTATTTGCCACCTAAATTCTGCCCACAAATGTGCCCCTGAGGGCACAGTGAGAGCTCAATGCATTAGAAAAGGCCAGTGAGTTGAATTAAAGTCAGGAAAGGGTGATTTTCTCATCAAATTGTGCCAACCTGTACAGAAAGGCATCAGTATTCAGCCTGAGCTGATAACAGGTTTAAAAGATGTAGTATAATCAGCACTGCCAGGAGACAGCATAGACACATCATTCCTTGTGTGCTGCTGTAGAATAGAAATTACATTGTCCCAAAAGGCTCTGTTGAAATAGAACTTTGTGCTTTGTGCTTTATGAAAAATTTTGATACTTGGAGATCAGTGAACCAAAAGTTTCTCTTCTTTCTTTTTTAATTTTTTGTACTTACCTGAGGAAGTAGAAATTTTAGTATAGCAATATTTGCTAAAAGGAGCTCTTGAACGTGTCCTCATACTCTAATGCCTGCAGCAGGACACAACAACTTAAATAGCCTCAGGAAAGGCTTTTAAATGGACTCCAGGATACCCAGTAGGCTCTGTTTTGAGGGTTTCTCTTGATTTTACTGAAGCTAAAGAAAGGAAAGTAAAAATTTAAAGGAAATACTTTCCTAGTATAGGTCTTCGAGAGGACCTTATATATGTCTCACTCTCCAGTCTCTGCTGAATGGATAGTGAGGGGATCAATACTGTCAGTTGGGATGCATGCAGAAATAAATAAAAAACAAAATGTGGAAGAGAAACAGTTTTATATACTTTAGTTAGAGGATGACAAAAGTTACAGAATCACATGAGGTATGTAGAAATCTGCACTGTTTCTTGGAAGAAGCATTGGCTGGGGCCTTTTTCATTAGGTCCATTTATACTTCTGGCAAGGTTTTAAGAGTACGATAATCTAACATTTGAAACCCACAGTCACCTCTAAATGCTGTGTTATTGTGAAATACCACTTTTGCATAAGTTGATGTGAGAATTGCTGAAAAGTCGGGAAATGTCTCAGCTATGAGATTTGGATCCTTAAATGGTGATTCATAAATTTTTGAAGTGTCTGGGAGTCTTTTAAAGTTTTGCATAGAATCAGCTCTTGTAATGAGATAAACATGAAGCCATAATTAAGCTTCATTGTTATTAAAAAATAAATCAGAACTTAACAATAGTGGAAAAGGGTATGATTTCTCATTCTACCTAAAATACAAAAAATGTAGAGAAACTTTGCCTTGCAACTTCTGTTAGAATTGAGGAGGGTGGAAAATTTTTAGATTTTTGATACCTTTATCCATGAATTGTAATGGTTTCTGCATGCACTGATCATGAATCATTACTTCTATTCACAGAAATGTAATCTTTCTACATATTTGGTAGAGAACAATTTGATTCTGGATGAGGATAAGGAGGGCTGAGAAAATGAGTGTCAGTTATGTTGACAGCAAATAAGGGACAACTTGTAAATGAACGGTCCCCAAAGCATGACATCAGTTCCTACAGGGACAGGGAAAGAAATATGAAGAGTTCCTTGTTTTCCTCATCTGCCTTTTTAGTTGTCTGTGTTAGTTTTGCATCAATTCATCAGCAATGGCATTCTGTAAGAAGTGTCTCACTGCCTATCAAAGAAAGCTATTGCTCAAGACCACAGTGCCAGGCAAAGTGGACATATTCTATTTCCCTCCTTTCTCAAAGTGATGCCTTGAGAGGCCTCCTAGAAACAGAGACTAGACAGGAGTAAGGGAATAAAAGTAGGTATTTATTTGAAAGGCCTTCAAAGGCACACCCTGGGGAGCCTGAAGCCATTCTCAAAATGGACCCCAAGATGGACCCCAGGTCACGAGTTCTTCACCCTTTTATAGGTTTGGTTCATTTGCATAGCAGGGTTAATTCTCCAGTTAAAGCTTCAGTTTTCCCCTCAGCTTGTCCCCCCCAAGAGGCTCTTTGGTTTATCTTCTGGCCTAGGACAGTCTTGGTGTCGTTGGAAAGCAGGGCTGGAGAGGCTTTGTTGTGCCTACCCAGCATGAGAGAGCAGAAATCAACAGGCTACAAGAAACTTCAGTCACACACCAAGCAGCACAGAATTTGAAAAATATAAAGGTTAAAACCTAGGGCATCAAAAGTATGAACTTCTGATGGTGGCTGGTACTTTCTTAAAAGGGATTATGTTTCTGATATTTCTGGGAGCCCAGAGGATGATCCTACATACCTCAAAGAGGCTCAGACACCAAGTCACTCTCTATGAGTTGAAGAGCGATCAATTCTTGATCAACAAGAATCAAATGTCAGTTCTCCCTGATGCACTGAACACACACAAAATTGACACCTGCCCACAAAGTCTCCCTTCTTTCTCACAACTGCTATTAGATTACCAGGCATCCTCAAGGAAAAATGGACTATTTGATGCCATATTGTGACATGTTAGAAAACTTAGGTAGGATGGCATTTAAAAGCCTGGAATGAATTAATCATCTGGGACCTTCAGAAATCCAACTGCTGGCAGAGATGACCTTGTCCCAGGTGCAGGTATGGCATGTTAATGTCTGGTTCAGAGCTTAGGACTGAATTAGAGCTAATCATTGCAGACAGCTTTGCAGTATAGAGAGAACAAAAAGTGACATACAAATAGAGTAAAAGAGAATTGTGCTATGTAAGGAAGGAATGGATGACTGGCTGGGTTTCTTTATTATTACCTTGTAATGAAAAATTTGAGTTTGTTACTGACCTGCTGCTAAAGCCAGTACCATTAAAGTGGAACTGGAATGTTAATAGCATAAGTATTTCTTTCTGATGCTTCCATCTTAATGCACCTTTAATTAAATCTTTTGGAACTGCTGCTTTTCTTTTCTTGGAAAGGTGAAAAATGTTGGTAATAATCCATTGTTAATTTAGGGATATCATTTTTGTAACCATCAATGCAATTAGTAAAGGTTGCTTGGACATTCTGAAGCAAAATTAAATGTTTGAGCTTTGCTGTGCACTCTGTAATCTTTTTACATGTGTACCTCTTAGCATGCTGCTAAAACAGCAAGGAGATAACAGTAAGATGATTGTTCTTTTTTGTAATTTTCTCAGTGCTTTCCCCATAGCAAGTACTGCTGAGCATGTGAAAGATATGCCACCAAATCTTCCCTTTTACATAAATATAAAGGTGGAAGAACAATAAGTGTGTTATCGATGCTGTTGAAGTAGATGAGAAAATTACCCTGAATTCATCAGAGGCCAGTGTGACCTTAGAATGAACTGTAAGTGGCTGAAAGTTCAGTTCTGGCAGTAGGTACTGAAAGTATGGCTGGCTGGCTGATACACCTCAGCCTCTCACCAGTGCCCATTCACTTGCCTGTAACTTGCAGTCACAGCTCAGGTAATGGTGATAAAAGGATAATGAGCTTGGGCACGGGCTGCTCCAGAGGATGTACATCCCACTCATTTGCTACTTGCATGGGAACAGTGGGGAAAGCAGAATTAAAAAGGAAGGAATCTAAACCTTCTGAATTTTCTTTTTCTAAGGGGGAAGAAGAAATGTAATGTTTAATGGATGATGGTAGACTCCTTATGAGGTCTAAAAGACGAGCCTGTCTGTTTCTATTACATAATATAACTGGGGAAGTTTATCTACTGCTCTGATATCCATGGAAAAAGAGAAAATTTGGTGGGAATATTGCTGAGGCAAAAGGAGTTCTGTTCTCATTAAAATTCCCACCATGCTGGTATATAGCTCAATTTGCTTAAACTCAGTCTTATTTCAATACCTGACATGATGCATCAACTGGGAAAGAATCCTCCTGAACTGCAATCACTGGCCTATGGCAATGGATGGTGGTAATGGCTCCCCTGGGGCTGTTTGTAGACAGCATTCAGGTCTGCTGTGGTGAACCCAGTAATGCTTTACTTAAGAGAGAAGAGTTTGCACCAGTAAAATACCTTTAAAACAGAATAATTGGTGTCCAATGAGACAACATTTGTAAGATACTTCTCTTTTTTCCAGACCAGTGTGGTTGGGTTGACCCCAGCTGGATACCAAGTGACCAGCAAAACTTCTTTAAAACTCCTCCCCTCAGCTGGACAGGGGAGAGGAAATATAACGAAAACCTTTTGGGTCAATAAAAGGACAGGATGCTTTGCTGAGTGTTTTGCAAAACAGAAATACCAATGGCACATCTCCTTTCCAGGTACTTTTTTGGTCAGGAACATCAAATGTTGCTGAAAGCCATTTATGGTAGCCTGTTAAGCCTTCTCCTTAGTATTTGTACCGGAAGTTTCTGTTGCCACTTCAAAAAATTTCAGGACATGGGACAGAATGTATGAAGAATTCCTTGAAATACAGTAACAATCTCATGGTTTGTGTTTATGAAAAAGTCAGTCACAAAAAGAATGTGCTGCTTACAAAGACCAAGGGACTTAGCTGTACTTTATCACTGTAGCAAAACATTCGACTCTGCCATGTAGTAAAGGCCAATGTTGGCACGTTTTTGTTTTATTTAATCCCAATGACAATTTCACTAAGATTATATTATTTGCAAATCCTACCTCAAAAGTTTCATCTGTGAATAGAGAAAGCAATGCTAAGACTTACTAAATCTTTCTCACAAAAAAAAGGCCAATTGATGAATTTAGGCTAGATGTGACGGATAAGTTAATATGTAGCAGTCATTAACCGCTCATGGGCTGGGAAAGTTTTTATCTTTGGGAATCTATATTTTTCCATGAAAAAATAAAAGATAATAAATGCATGCTTTGTACTGATAGATTCTCTTAGTGAATCACAGCTATAAAGAAGAAATTTTCAGCTGCCCTGTAATAAATGTGCATACCAGTCAGAAATAAAGTCTGCTGAGTTTGCACCTCAGGGCAAAGATAATTTAGAACCATCAAGGAAGTCAAATGACAATCCTGGGATGGTAACAAAAGCCTATTGAAAATATAGGACCATAAGGATCCCTAAGACCATAAGCACAAATGAGTACTTATTGATCAGTCTGGATGCAATCTGGAGAGAAACTTGTTTTAGGGCATATTAAGAAATGTTGTTTGGCTTACCTGTGCTGACTGAAGAGGCAGTAGTGGAACCAAGGTGTGTATCCTGAAGAGTGTTGAAAACAGGCATCTCCTGCTAGAAGAGTCTGTATATTGTAAAAAATGGTAAGGAAAACAGCAAATGTCTGTTAATTCTTTTGCCAAGTACTGTATGCAGGGTTCAGGTAGCTCAATCATAAATAGAATTGTGCATCAGCTTGTGAAAATTGACTATAACTCATTACACAGGTGTCTTTGGATTGTTTTTGCAAGTCTGCAAGACAAATCTCTGAGTTCACTGTTTCTATACTTCAGAAATGGAAATGCAGAATGGATCAGTGTGATATTCTCTGCTGACTGCTATACACACAAGTATCATCACTAAAGAAAATTCTACCCAGGTATTCGGTTAAGGTTTGGTTGATTACGTTTTGATCAATTACTTTGGTTATATGCCTTTGAAAACTGGGGATCCAGCATGAATGCAACAGGACTTTGGGAAGAGCTTCAAAATTTCAGTCTGTACTCACTGTCATAGACATATTTTTCTCTCTACATTTGGAAATAATGCCCTCTTAATGCAACCACTGTAGCAAATCCTGCTCTCTGTTCAGCCGATCACGCATTACAATTTGCTTTATCCTTTCAAGTGGGTTAGAATAAAGGAGATTTTCCACAGCAGAATTCTTAAATTGCCTTAAGCTCAACTTGGCCATTGATGATGCTGTGGAAATGGTGATGATGCTGTGGAAATGCATGACACCATTCCTCAGTATACTGGGAAATTAACACCTGAAAGGATAGGAATGAGGTAAATGCTATCTGTTAAAAAAAAAAAAGGGGGGCAACAAAACCCAAAGAGTTAAATTATTTACTCCTGTGTTACAAAAATGTGGGAAATACCATAACATTCAATTTCTGTGTGTAAGAAAAGCAAAGAAACTGTAAGAATTAGAGACAATGTATTTGATTTCCCCTTAAAGAACAGGAAGCAGGTGATTAGCAATATCAGAAGAAACCAGATTGTGTTGGGTTGACATTGGCCAGCTGCCAGACCATCAAGTTGCCAGTTTCACTCTGGCACAAAAGGGATGGTGGGAGGAACACAAAAATGAAAAAGAAATAAGAAATAAGAATTTTTAGCATACGCTGTAGAAGAGGGGAGTAAAAAGGGAGGCAGAAAGAAACTGTAGTGTTCATTTATCCAGACACCTAGAAAGGATGACCAAAATATTCTTACTGCTTTGTTCTTGGTGTGGTTCCCACACTAGGCTGCTGGAGTACCTGCTTTGCTGCTCTTTGATTTTTAAAATATTAGCTTTGGATGCAAAATACCAAGCTCACTTTTTGACGAAGGTCCAGACAGACATTACATCAAAAAACCTGAAGAGTTCTGTGTTTCAAATGATCTGCTGGGAACTCATGTTGGAAGTAGTATATGTCATCATGGAGCCATGGACAAACTGGGCCTCACACAGCCTGTGGCTCTGCATGCTCCTGCCTGACTCCTGGAGATAAAGCAGAAAGAGAATGAGGAAAAATGCTACTCAAGTGTTTGTCAAAAAGCTAATATAATTTGGGGTGGGTCATTACTTATAAGCTTTATGTTGGAGAACTTTGGCAATAATTCATTAATCGCTACTGCTTTAATCCACAGGTATTTATGAGCCTGCTGCAGCTCTGGTGTCATGGGCAAACTGGACTGGAGGGGAACTGAAGCAGTACTAATAAGGATCACTGCCATGTGAACAAACACTACAGAAAAAGAGGTGAAGTTGAAAAAGTGTTCCTAGTGAACACAGAGGCCTTAGGTTGTGAAATAACAGATACTGACAGTTTCTTTGGAAATGTTATACATGTAGCAGTAGTAGCTGGTATAAATTTCTTTTACTGACCTCTTTTGTGCACAGGCAGGCAGGCTGAGATTATACCGAAGATTTAGGTATTATATTGTATAGCTCTAGGGATTATAGAAGAGCTAGGTGTAAATTTTAGAGCTTGGGTTTGGTTTGGAGATCTCCCTGCCTGAAGTTTCATAGGCTGAAATGTTTACAGAGTTAGATCAGAGAACAGCAGTGGATTTTACAATATCAAAGGCAGATTAGTCAAAATATTCTTAAGTAGTTGGGTCTCAATTCTTTTGGTGTTATGGGAAGTGGCCTGTATTATAATTTCATCAATATCATAAATTATAAATAGATTTCTCCTTGGCATTAGACAGATGTGTGGAACTGAAATTTTAAGTCGTATTAGAAGACAATCAGCAAAAGATCACTGTCTATCCTCATTTTTATTTATTTGTGGTGGTTTGAGGATTTTTTTTTCTTTCACTCCTATTAACTTTTGGTGTTTACTTGGAAATTTGAGAAACCAAAATATTTTGTAATTAATTCCTCTATAATTTCTCTTTTGCAAACTTCTCATCGATATCAGGTTCTAAGACTTGTGTTTCACTTTCAGTCTAACACACAGCAAGGAATATGTTGT
Organism: Corvus brachyrhynchos; assembly: GCF_000691975.1. Lineage (NCBI taxonomy): Eukaryota > Metazoa > Chordata > Aves > Passeriformes > Corvidae > Corvus > Corvus brachyrhynchos. Next base: position 12,691,400 of record NW_008239110.1, read on the forward strand.
CTATCAAACCGTGCATCTGTTTAATCCCTGCATTTTTGTTAGTGAAGGGTGTTAATTTTTTTCCAGTCTGAATTCCTTCTCTTTGATGAACAGCCTTTCCTCCTTAAGAGCTTTTGTACCTTTCATCTCTAGACCAGGTGGAGTGCTGCATTGCTGCATTTCTGAACAGATTTTCTTTAAGTGCATTCTCTCTTCACAAAGAAATAAACAGCTCTTGCAGAATGAGATGGGTTTAGTCACAGTTTGAAGAGAGTGAGAAAGAAAGCAGTCTCCTGAATGAATGCTTGCCTACTGTATGTGGCTAATTAAAATCCATTACTGCTTCCTTCTTTGCAAAAAGCAGTTGAGATATGGATTATTAGTGGCTTGTGGATAAAGCCTGAAGAAAATCACATTGTAAACCAGTGAACAATTTGCAGCTAGATAGTGAATGGAATGTATCAGTGACGTATATCTGAACTGACTGAATGACCAAAATATTGTAAAGAAACTGAGCAAATTCTTTCGGCACATACCCATGGTTGGCAGTGAAACACCCAAACAACATCTTTAAAGGCTTTGATCCTTCTAAAGATACGAACAATATCTTCAGAAGGATCTGAGTACATATGGAAATTTGAATGCCTACACAAGGAATTGGATGCCAGGTGGTGAGCCAAACTTGGAAACAAGTATGTTTCTTTGAGCTAGTTTCCAAGAATTTCTATCTGTTGTAGTGCTATTGGAATAAATATATCTAAGCAAATGTGTAAAGTTGGGACTTCCAGCAGATTTTTTTTTTTTTGTCTGATTGAAAAGCTTGGAAGTATTTGAGCACTTCCATTTTATAAGAAGGTGTTCAGGGTTTGCAGTTTTTCAGTGAGATTTGAACTGGCTAGGCTGACATGGAGATGGGAAAAGACGTGCTAGTTCAAAGTTGATCACTCTTCCCTGAAAGATTGCTCTTGGTATAGTTACAACCACTTTCAGAATAGCCAGACTGGGAGGCAGGGAGGAAAGACCTTGATCTTTGGAAAGGCAAGTAGGGTTTTCAAAATACCGGCCATGTGTTTATAGAGAACTCTTCACTGTAAAATGTTTCAAAAGAGCTGTCTCAGGTCAATACACTGGTACTTTTAAAAAAAGGGGTTCTGTCAAGAAATTTTTGGCTGTGTAAACATAGCAAGGCATTGCACAGAAAACATAATTCTACCGTAAGGTAGGAGCTCATGTACCCCTAGGGCTGATTGTTGTTGCAGGCAGATGATGCCTTCATATCCATTGAAACTGCAATTTTAAATTCAGATGGTCTCTGTTGTGCTCTGATTATTTTATGAAGGGCCTTGCTTTCCAGCTCCATGCTGGCATACTAATTTGATAGTTATTTCTTTTCTAATTTCTTAGTCTCAGACCTAATCTTTACACTCATTCTAATTGTTTTTTATTATTACATTTACTGGTTTAAGTTCTGGTTTCACTCTGTACCTTAAGTAGCTCGCTGCCAGTGCAGCATCTTTGCTACACCACTGTGCACACAGTGTTCACAGTCTGTATTTGCATAATGAGCTAATCTTTGTTGGCTGATTACTTTGTGGAAAGAATTGAACTTGTATCTGATAATAATTGCAATCTATCAAACTGCACAGTCACCTCACAAATGATCAAAGTATGTTTGCTCAAAGTTCTGCTGAATTTTATGAGCTCTCCCTCTCCATATTGAAACTCAGCTCAAAACTTTACCTAACATTCAGCTCCATCAGAAGAAAAACTGGGATCTTATTAGGTCAGTTGCTCTGGAATTAATAAAAGCAAGATATTTCTAAAAAATTCCCAAGCCTGTTCTTTGTATAGGTAATGATGTATCTTAATATAATGTTAGTTTGAGGCCAACAGAGAAAAGCATGTACTTTTCCAAGCTATAGTTTTAAATTGAGTGCCTTGCCTTGTGCACTGAGCTTATAATACTAAAATTTTCTCTGCAAGCAGAACACATAAAGCTTTAATTTCTTCGGGCACATTAAATAACTCTAAAGCTACATATTAACTTATCCATCAAATCTAGCCTAAATTCCTCAATTTACCTTTTTTTTTTGTGAAAAAGATTTAGTAAGTCTTAGCATTGCTTTCTCTATTCACAGATGAAACTTTTGAGGTAGGATTTGCAAATAATATAATCTTAGTGAAATTGTCATTGGGATTAAATAAAACAAAAACGTGCCAACATTGGCCTTTACTACATGGCAGAGTCGAATGTTTTGCTACAGTGATAAAGTACAGCTAAGTCCCTTGGTCTTTGTAAGCAGCACATTCTTTTTGTGACTGACTTTTTCATAAACACAAACCATGAGATTGTTACTGTATTTCAAGGAATTCTTCATACATTCTGTCCCATGTCCTGAAATTTTTTGAAGTGGCAACAGAAACTTCCGGTACAAATACTAAGGAGAAGGCTGTTTCCTGAAGATCTTGCATGAGCTAAGGTGGAGGGGGACCAAACATTCTTCTCCATGTTGCACTGTTGTGGATTTGCAGCACAGAGAACTTGATTTGCATGCCATTGTCCATGAGGAGGGATGTGGAATGAGGAACTAAGCACAACTCTTTCCTGGCAAAAGACATTTGAAGATATATATGTAGAGTTCTCCATACTGTTCATACTTTAAAGAGTAGCAGGCTAAACAAACTCTTGTGCAAAGAGCCTGTGGCTAGTGTCAGAGAGGCTAGAGAAAACTAAAGCTGGCTTATCCAAAACCGCCTGGTAAGACTCCAAAATCCACCTGAGTTGACTGTAATGCCATCAACCTGGAATATGCAAGTAATGGTTCAAGTAGCCCTTTAGAGTTACTGATTTGAGTGCACCCTTCTGCTTGAAGATAATAAACGTTGAGTTTGTGATCTTCTACTATTGCAATTGCTGTGTAACTTTGCTGCTGTTTTTTAAAAAGGTGTAAGTGACATGGTGTAAGGACCTTAGGGATAGACACTGGCAGCTGTGGTAGACAGTGGAGGAAAAGGACAGTTCAATCAGCAAGCTGAAATAAAAGTTATGTGCCAAAGAAAATTTGCTGGGTGTCTCAGCTGAGATTTTCCCAAAGGAAAACATTTGTTTTGTCGTAGGTGCTGAGCTTGTTTTCTTAGTTAGAATCAGAGGTAACATTTGGGTTTTTTTTCTAGTTTATTGCCCATTTCTATCTTCTGAAAGGGTCATTTGGAAGACCAGTTCTGACATTTACCTCCTCTGCTCTTTGAAGTCAAGTCAAACTGGCTGCTAACAATCCAGACCATGTTATACCGTAAAGAATGTTAATGCATTTCTTTAAATCTTTCAAACTTCTTCAGTGGCTGAAATTTATAGTAGAAATAAGTTCATGTTCGGGGAAACAAACTATTCTTACTTTGGGATTTTGGCACTTTCATCTTCTCTACTGTAACAAATGGCAGTTTAAGTGCTTGTGACACAAGTGGAGGAGACATTTTTCCATGTGGACACTATTAGTCATGTTACAGGTTCACCTAGTGACGCGCTGGCTGTGGGGGGGTGGAAAGAGCGGCGCGTCCGTCCCGATCGCGTCCCGCCGGAGCCGCTCCGGGAGTGCAGTGCGAACGTGCTCAGACACACTCTGACACACCGCAGCTGGGGGATACCCACAGCCACTCACACACACAGAGCCGGACAGCTCCTGCAGCGTCGCCGAGGACAGAGAGGCGGGAGGGGTCCTTTACACGGAGTTCCGAGGGGTTCATTGAGCTCCCTGCCGGAAGGGATCCAAGAACAAAGGACAGAACGCTGAACGATCCGGGGTTTTATCCGGATCGGCACCGGGGAGGGCAGAACATCAGAGCCTATCCTTCGGGGGCCAGAGGGTGGAGAGGGCATGGGGTGACAGGGCAGTGACCAGTGGGAAAGGCGAGGGGTGGAACGAGGTACCCGGGAACCAGTGGGGTATCAAGGAAAGGAGAACTATCTAGAACATGAACTTAAAAAGGGTAAAAGGGGGTGGTCTTAGACCTCTGAGCCTGCCCACCAGCGGACCTCCACTGTTTTGGGGCTTTGTGGCTTCTGGGTTATTCCTGCAGTGGATTCAATCACTGCAACAACGTAGCAACCGTGATGGGGCTCCCACACTCCACCTGAGCATCTAGAAAACAACCCTCACAAAATAAGATTATGTCCTTCTGCTTTTAAATTATATAAACCAGCTAGGGGAAGGATCTGGTAAGAATCAGAGTGGTGCAACCAGTGAGAGTATTTATCACAGAGGCACGGATTACAGAAGGTAGCAGCTTGTTGTTTTAGCTGCCCAAAACATCATGTTCCAGGATTTATTACCCTCTTTCTGTAATGAGTATCATATTTTAAATAATTCCTTGTAATTTTGGGGGGCAGTGCTGATAGAGAGGGGGACTCTTTTTTTATGGGAGAGATTTAAAGCGATTTGCCATTCTGAAAAGAATCACTGTGCTTTTGGAAAATATTTGATAAAATCTGTTGTCAAGATTTTGTTGAGACAAACAGTCCCATTATTATTCACCACAGAGGATGAGCTAGTTGATTCAGGATGGAAGATACCATTGTTCTCCTCAGCACAGCATGTTAGTATTGCGTGATGTTGTCCATAGCTGTGTGAAACAGCTGGCACTAAGAATAGCCAGAGTGGTAGCTGCAGCAGTGTTGCAGGCTAAAAACAGAACAATGGTTGTTAAACGCTACACTGGGATTCTCCCACTCCTTCAGTTCAGGATGTTTTGGAAGCTTCAAGTCTACTGCATGTTGAAGGTCAAGGCAATTATTCAGGATATAAAATTAGTTTCTCTAAGGGAGAAAGCTGCACGGCTCCAAATGACTTGGCTGAAAATTCATCCAATTTAATTTTCATGGGAGTCTGAAAAGGTTGGGATATCTAGAGACCACGGTTTCCTCTCACTTCCAGGTTCTGTACAAAATTAATTTCCTACAAATATCTGAATGACTCCAGAGTGATTTAGACAGATGGTCTAACTGGCTTCATGGGTCTATAATTTCCCTCAGAAGGAATTCCTTGCCAAAACTGTATTTGTTCCAAACTTTGGTTTCCTATTTTCTAACAGGAGGCTTTTCTCTGTTGATTTAGAGCTAGAGGAAAAAGGGCATTATAAGCAAACACCATCCCGAATCAACATGGGGAGTAAGTTCTTTTGGAGCAGAAATCTTTACCTAGAAAATCCATGACAGAAATTGTGACAGTATACACATCATGGCATTGTTCACAACAGTGGGTTTTACAAATCAAGAAAAGGTTGATCAGAAAAAAACCACTTGTTATTTGCCTTCTAAGTGAAAATTATGTGGCAGCAGGTAGCCTGGATAACTCCAAAAGATTAACCATATCTAAACTATCAAAAATTTTGAGGAGAGGGAAGTTCAAATGTATTGTTGTGCTTGTGAATGTCTGTATTAAAACTAAAGCAGCATTTTAAAAGCTGAGTCAAATTTTAAATGAGTTAATTTCCACAACATCGATGAATCTCATGCCATGACAGGCTTTGAGTTAGAGTGGAACAAATACCAGGAACAGATGAAATCTTTTGAGAGACTAAACACTGATTTCTTTAAAAAGGTTAATTTCCCTTGGTGTTTTTATTCCTGTGGTGTTTGTTTCCTTAAAAACCTACTCCAAAAAAGCCTGCTTTCCTCATTCATCATTTTAAGTGAATTTCATATATTGTCTTTGTCTTGTTCTATTTCTGAACAGGAAACTGACCTTATGAAATATTAGTCAGGTGTCAGTTCCTGATTTAACACAATCTAAACTAATTTTTCAAACCATGTTGATACCTCCCTATGCACCACTGCTCTGTATATTATGCTTTAAGACCTTTTGTTTCTTCTGATGAAACAGAATCAAACAACATTATGCTCTGGAGCTGTGGGGATTTTTTAATTTACTGGTGTTTTGGTAAACAGGGAAGGAACAGGGAAGATGTTTTTTCCCTGATATACTGCTGAGTATACAAAACTTTTTGAATCAGTTCTTGCTAGGTGAAGTAATATAACTGGTACCTCATTCACGATCTGAAATGTAAAGAATTGTTCTCCTTTAGCTTAGATGTTGGACAAAAATGAACTCTGAAAGGACAGGATCTGTGTATATGGAAATGTCATTTAAATTATTGGAAACTAGCTTGAGTAATCTAGCTTGGAAGAGTTGTATCTTTGTCTACTTATGAATGATCAGTTAATAAACAAAATGCCAGAAGTGTCATAAATATTGTCCATTGATCTGCAGAAACAGTACAAACACTGCAGCTCTCCAAATGACTTCCTCATGGGAAATAAATGATAGTTACTTTTCCTGGCACAAATACAGTTACAAGTTTAGCTAGTTTGAGCAGATAAAAATTCAAAACTTGTTTGAACTATATCTTCAGTTCTAGTCCAGTGTGATATATAGGTAGATATAATTTGAAAGGGAAAATGTATGCTGTCATTACCATCTATTCTTAAATCTATGGACAATTGCTATGGATTACTAAAAAGTATTTTAAGACAACACAAAATGGTTTAAAAAAGCTGAGACTTTTTATCTGTTGTCCTAGTGATTGAGCTGGACATATTAAAACAGCCAAACCCAGAATTTACAGTGCAACTATTTACCGTTGATCTATTTTTTTTCCTTACCACATCTAAACTGTTTTGTTTTAAAGTTTCTAGTTGCTTCCACTGCCAGTATTTCTCTTGTTGCATGAACACTATATATAGTAATGAAGAAAGTGTTTCCACCTGCAGAACTGTCATTTTGTACAAAAAAAAAGGTAAGCATTATTGTATTTTTTTAGAAAAGTACTCAGAGTTTCCAGAAATAAAATAATTTGGCAAAAGGAAACTGGGCAGACATGAAGATGTGAAAAATATTTTTGGATATTACTGATTTTTATCCCAAAAGGCTGACTCATGCTGCATAGACTAGGTGAAGGAGGTAGTTTGGAAACTGCGTATCTTTTAGAAACAACACAGATGTTTCTATCCAGCATGGTATCCCAGCTGATGGTCAGGGGGATATGACAGACAGGCACAGGCAGCAGCACTCAATTGCCTCCTGTAGGAACCTGGGTCAGGACTGCTGACAGCATATTTGGGAGGGTCATATCTTCCTACAACCAGCTTCTCAGTTTTTCCAAGTTGGGGATTTATTTAGTGTCTTGTTTAGGGGGTTTTGCACTATTACGTTTATTTTAAATCAAGTTTAGTCACACGTTAGGTACGAGCAAGGAAATACTTCTTATCCTTTAGTGCTTGGGCTGTCCCTGGGGATTGGGAGCAATGAGACAGCTGAAAATAACAGAGAGAAAAAGTCTGAGAGAGGTAAATACAATCATGATGGAAGGCAAGGAAGAAGCAGCTGGAAAAGGCAATGAGAAAAATACAAATAGATTTAGAGACAGAAACTGTCTACATCTCAGTAGAATAGCTCCCTGAAAGAAAATAGGGAGCTGAATGGAGAAATTTATATACAAACCAGCAAAGCTGGATAAGGGAGTCTTCAGACTGGAGGTAATACAGCATGTGAGCATGTCTTCAGGTATCTGTTGCTAAAATGGTCATTTGTTTTCAGACTGTCACTGATCTAAAGAAGATGCCACTGGTTTCCCCATCCCTTCAAGCTTTATTTCAGTCTACTTGTAATATGTGTCAACGTCCTGTTTCTGTCATAGGGCACAATGGAATTTAAATTATTACCAGGTTTTAAGATTTTGCATTTACATAAAATTTTCATGCACTAAATGTTTTATGGATGTTCTCTAATTAATCATCTCAGCATATATGGACTGTATGAAAATGTAGCTGTTTTGCAGATGGGGAAACTGCAGTTGACTGAATTGCTGGAAGCAATGCAAAAATTGCTTTTAGCAGTAGCAATGCTTGGTAGTCAGGCTGTTTGCTTTCTACTATATGTATTTGAGTTTTCTTTCTGGTTATTGGGTACTGTACCTCTTTGGATTAATTTGATGCAATAGTGATGAAAGTTGTTAATACTAAGGGTCAGCTCAGCAGTACCTCTCTCTTCTTTGTTGGGGGACAAGGAATAAAAAAGGACAGCTATTTATATGGCAAGAGTCCTTGGGTAACTCATATGCCTATCACAAGAGCCTATTTTTCTGAAAAATTTCTGGTGCTGCTAAAAGAACTGATGACTTACTTCATAATGGATATTTAATCAACCATGGTCTGTCTAGAAATGTGTATAAATTAGCGTTCTAGTGTTATTCACCACCTGGATGTTTGTTATCTCAAACCAAGAAACAATAAATATATGCCAAAATAAGGTTATTTAAAAATTAGAGACTGCTATTAAGGTTAAAAGAACAGATATTATGGGAGTCATAATACTCACTGGCCTCAGTGACAGGCAAACACTTGGTTCTATCAGTTCTTGTCATAATTCCTTCCTCATACTTGCCAGTCTCTTTTATTCATGTAGGTGAGCTAACACAGTTCACAAAAGTGCAAAAATATTTAAAACATGTCTTTGCTAGACAGGGAAAAAAGCTAAACTTGTGAACTTATGAAATGCAGAGTCAGAAAAGTAGAAATTAGTGGCAAAACCTTTGTCAGTGTTCACTCTTAGGTTGCATATAATTTCAGAAATTTCACTGCAGGTTCTAATGTGTTTTATAATTTGAATATGTGTTGAATTCATGTATATATATTCATTTTATCTAGCAAAGTTGTTTTCCAGGAACTTTGCAGCAGTGTTTAGTTTGTCTCCCAAGGATGTGGTAACAATATTGGATAAATCCAAATTCAACATTTGTGGTTTCTGTTGGACTTCCAAAACATTTATTATATCATGAATTTCTATTCAAAAGATTTGAGATTTCAGACATTCTGTAAAGAAAATGTTATTACAGGTGTTGACAAAACATAATATTTTCTCTTCTTTTTTAACTAAATAATAGTTTTTAAAGATTCTAATTTCATTCAGACATGAAAGATAATAATGCTTTATTACCTAAAATGATTTATCTTATTTAAAAAAAAGACAGGAATATCAAGTCTTTTTTCATTGCATGTATTCGAACATCCCATTTTCTCAACATTATCCACAAAGTCAGAACAGAGAATTTGGTTTTCATTTGTTGACTTTCCTTGCACATGAATACACACTAGCAGTTGTTTCTAAATATAAAAAATAATCCCTTTGTCAGACCTGAGCAAAATAGGAAGGCTTTAGGATGGTGCTACAAGGAGATGACAAAGAGACAATGAATTGAGAACAGGTTCAAGGCTTTATAAGGAAGACATTTCAGCATCCTACAGGTGGCTTCTGAAGCTGCCTTGTGCTAACTGAAAATGAGGCTGTGCACATAACCTATCTGGGAAAATTTGGTTATCAAAATTAGGTTATGTCTTTTTGAAAAACTATATTCTGAAATCCCTTCTTATTTGTTTTACAGTATGTACATTTCAACAGCCTGGCTGATTTTAGGTGAGATTGATCAATCAATCAATCAGCATCCTTTTAAAGGACATAACCAAAACTGTAAAATAAAGTGCTTGTTTGCTTCATCTATGTATTCTGTGCCGTTATGGTCCTCATGTCTTTCAGCAGCATCGGTCTGTAGATCTCCTCCAAGGTTTTCATGTAGTCTAAATAATCACTCACTCGAAATCCATGGAGTGCTTCCTCCTGCACAAATACACATAGAAAGCACTTAATAGCTAGACCAAAAAAATGTACAACTCAAATGTATGAATTCCAAGCTTCTAAAGATGGCTCATTTTGTTCTGATTGTCACTGCCTGGCTGTTTAAAATAGATTTTATTATGTTTTATTAGAAATACAGATTTGGCAATATCTGCTTCCAGACAGTTTTTTTTCTAATTACACACTTGGTATCAGAGAATTTTATTTCATGGGAACATTGTTTACCTCATTTTTGGAGAATATTTCATTGAAGATTTTTAAGAAAAATAAAGAAATTTTTGAGAAGGGAAAGCCAGGTACTAAAATATTTTTTCGAAAGAAGATTTCTACACCAGCACATGACATAAGTTTATTAGTGTGGCGGAAAACAGTAGACGTATATCCTCAATGATAGAGGAAGATCTTCATGACATGCTTAAACAAAACCAGAATAAACTGTTCTGCACCACTGCAAGCAAATAATTCTTACTAATTCCAAAACACAGAGTAAAAGAAAGTGCCCTCAGGAAAAAGAAACTAACAGATAATGTTCCTTCTCATGGCTACTATATTAGAGGGATAAGGAGGATGCAGCACAGAACACAGGATCCTGAAGAACAGTTAGGTAAAAAGGGTTAATTTGTTGCTGTTGTGTCCTCATCATCTACTAATCAGTATTAGCACTGCTGGGAGGATGTGCTGCAAAAAACTCTCTGGAGCCAGACAGTCTCTGTGGACACAAGTTGTACCTCTGGTGTATTAACTATGAATCTCTGCTAAAAAGAATTCTCCTGATAATGTCTACTCAGGCTTGGAAAACAGCACTTTGGCATCTGAACAGGAATTCAAAATAGTCTTTATATTTCTTCTCCTCTACGTAGAAGCAAAGCAAAAGTAAGATTTTACCTTCCAAGTTGCTCCTCATGCACTGTGAGAAGGCTATGGTGGAATATAATATATATATCTGGAATTGAATGGCATGTAGTGACAGGACAAGGGGGAATGGCTTCAAACTCAAAGAGGGTAGGTTTAGGTGAGGTATGAGGAAGAACTTTACTGTGAGGATGGTGAGGTACTGAAAAGAAGTTGTGGATGCCCCATCCCTGGAAGTGTTCAAGGCCAGGTTTGGTGGGACTATGAGCAACCTGGTGCAGTGGAAGATGGATTGGAAATAGATGATGTTTAAGGTTCCTTCCAATCCAAACCATTCTACAATTCAATTTTTTTTTTTTTTAATTTCAATTAATTAAGGTTATCAAAAGCAGCAGTACAAGTTAAGTATGCTCCTTTTTCTTCTGCAGTTGTCACTCAATAAATTGCAGACATTCCAGTACTGCATTAATTTACATTTTTTTTCTCATTAATTAACATCTTTTTCTCATTAATTTAACAGTACCATACCAAATCTTTAGTCTGTTTATACTGCATGTGGCAACAACAAAATTCTCTCTCCTGTAATTTACATATACCATCCAATAATGCCATCAAGATGCAGTTTTTAAGCCACCTTGTCCAAAACAAAACAATACATGCATTAGACTGTGTACCAAACATTTTCAAGCAAACTGAGTGGGCTGAGATATTTTTCATATTTAAGAATATGTAAGTTGGATGCAAACCAGTCAGAAAACTATTATTCTTAGGACAGACTAAGATGCAGATATCTAGTTCTCAAAAGAATTTTGACAGGTGAAAAAAGATTAGAGAAAAAGACAAAAATGTCTCTTTGAAGAAGAGTAAGATACTGTATCTATTTATGAATGCAGCTATAGCTAAGCACTACCCTGCAAAAACCCAAAACCCAAACATAAATCAAAATACCAGCTCACTTAGCTTTGTGCCACATCTCTACAAGCTTCTGCAAGAGACCACTGTGCAAACCCACCTTTCTGGAGAGCACCTCATTCAATGAGACTGAGCCCACATATAGAGAACTGAATCTAATGCTCTCATGACTTAATGTGGCTATTTTCTTTGCTCATGAAGGGAACTGCTCAGTGCAAAATGCAGGAAAGCTATTCTCTGGAAAATACTACACACAATTTCCTGCCAGGAAGCAAGTAAAATTAAAGTATTATTTCACTCACTTGAAATCAATAAGTGAAATTCAGTCAGAGTGTCAGATTAAGTAACATATATATCCTCAGTATTCAGAGCTTTGCTTCTCCCCAGCAGTTGAAAAAATAAGAAAGCAACCCTTACTTTAAGAAAAACCTGAAGGTCTCGGGCTTCTGTGTGCTTCAGGATGTCTTGCTGTAGGTGTCTGAACACAGAAATACACATATATATTTGATAATCGGGACCAAGGAAAATGCATATGGCAATGTAGTGACAGATCTCACTCCAGTCCATGTAATTCCAGAAACACTGAGTTATCCATTGAAGACAGATCTAGATGAGAATGAAATTATATATAATTAAATCATTCTATACATTCCGTCACAATTGATCAGCTTTTCTATACTACAGAGCCTTTTCCCTGTAACATTACCCTAGCTGTGAAAATAAAAGCTATAAAGCACACCATTTTTAAAAGCACAGCCTTTGAATAGAATCCTAGTGAGTTTGACTAAACATAACACCCTGTATCCGTGCATCTCACTTATATGAGTATGTTCCAGCACCTCCTGACATTGAGACTCAAAAGTCCAATGAAAGCAAAGGTGATTTTTTTCAAGATTTTGTTTTAAATGTGGCCTAAAGGGTAATGACAGTGATGAAGGCATATTCAGTGTGGGTTTTCCTTTCAATTAAAGTAGCTCTCTGCATTATAAATGAATGTCAGGCCCTTCCCTAAGACATGTTTCCATTTAATGAAGTGAGTATGAACACAGTGACTCCTCTTCTCTGTTCTAAATTACAATGTATTAAGATGTATAATGCACATTTCATTTGGTTCTAGACCACAAATCTTCAGCTAATCAGTCCTTGAAGTGTTCAAAAATATGCAGCAGAATTACCAAGATTCTAATTAGATGACAACAACCGTAGTCTGGCAGTAAATCTGTTTTGAGGTATTTATTGATGCACGCAATCAAATACATCAGAACTGTTTCCACAGTTCAGAGTTTGTTTTTAATGCTGCAGTAGAACTGCAAAATCACACAGAAGATACAGTGGCACCATGAGTGGCATTTCAGTAACTTGTTAAATAAATGAAAAAATCCTTGTTAGCAGTTTGGAACAGTATCTAGTCTATTACTGAGTGCACACAATTTAAAAAAGCATATAGTGCAACTTGTACAAGAATAGCTGAAGGAGTGAGTGTCCCCATGTGTTTTCCCCATTCCCAAACAGGAATCTTACTGTAAGTACCTTATTCCTATGCTGAGATAATTTCCTTCATCTCCCACTCTTCTCTCCTCAAAGACCAAACCCAAAGCTGACTACTTTAAGCAATACCACATTGACATCAGCCCCCATTAAGAAGTCACTTCAGCTGCAAATCTCACAGCAAAAAGGAATTTTGAAGGCAAAAGATGAAAAATATTTTTCTTGTCTTGGCCCAGCAATATGCTTTCTCACTCTGGCGAGACGCCCTTTGCATTGGCAATCTAACTCACTGCATGGAGCTCTTTACCCTTCTTCATGATTGCAATCTTTACAAACAACGCTTCATCCATAGCTTTCCATATGACCAAAGAATTGTTTTAAGTAGGCAAAATGAAAGCTGGAATTATAGATAATTATTCTTCTGTAGTAACACCTATTTAATATGAAAGAATACCTGATTGTAATAGTTATGGTAGCTCATATAAAATTAATTTCACTCTAATATCACAGGAACAGCTTTCTATTATATAACTACTGCAAATTACTAATTTCCCTCCTATTTCCCTCCATTTCTTAGATAATTATTCCAGGGAATAAAATACTCTGTTTAGTTTTAATGCTAAATCTGAGGATTTAGTATACATTATTTTTAGCAAATTTTCTGCATGAACATGTAATAAATCAGCTCCAGTACACTGGTGTTATTCTGTGAGTCAGCTGCTTTCTATTTTCAGATGCTCTAAGTCACTATGTGTTCATATCTGTTACCCTCAGTTTTAAAACCACCACACAAGTGCTGTTTAGAAAAAGCGCCCAGTAGTTCCTCAGTGTTCTTGATTTTGTAGATTTAAGTCAACAGGTTGATGATACTTTAATACACTTTGATCAGTTACCTGGGATGGAGTGAAACCAGACATGTGGAAAGCTGAACAGACAAGGGGCAACTCAGCTTTCAGCAACATTTCAACATGGTGAGCACTGCAAAAATAGACTGGATGGATGCCGTATTCCAGTGTTGTAACAGGCAGGTGCATCTGGTTAACAACAATATCATCATCAACAACAAAATTGAGGAACATGATTACAGACTACAGAAATGTGCTATTTAGTAATGCCTTGCTGAGAGCAATATATAAAAATACACACTTTTGCATGTAAGGTAAGTCATTCTGATTATTTCAGAGACAGGAAACAGGATAAACAAAATAGGTTGTACTTCCATGAAGAAAAACATGTAGGTAACTAAAGAAAAGTTTTAATAAATATATCCTGTTTGTTTCTGTGCATTAGCAGTCTAGCTTCTTATTGCATATAGGCTTTAACTGTCAAAGCAGGGATGGAGAAACTGTTGCTATATATTAAAGAAGAGAAGAGAAAAGAGAAGAGAAGAGAAGAGAAGAGAAGAGAAGAGAAGAGAAGAGAAGAGAAGAGAAAAAAAGACTGAAAAGACTGATTTCTGTTGGATTTTTTTTCCCCATTTAGTGGTGGCGTGGAACTTCCATCACATTTGAAGTTGTTTTCTGTGTGCAGGTATCTTTGTAGTATGTGTGGAACGCGTGAGTGAAATTCTACTTTGTGCAGCAAAAGGAGCAGAGGTTTTATCACTACGGAAGGTTCTGGATATCAATGCCAGTTAATGAATCCTTGGCACCAGTAGTTTTTCAGCACTCGCACAATGGAGCAAATTTCAGCACAAATTTCACTATGCTGTAACAACCTCAGGCCAGACTCAGTGCTGAATGGACCGATACCATCATCACTTCTGGTGACAAAACAGATCACTTGGTAATTACTACAGAAGCCTGCATGCAGAAGTACAGAATCTAATCTGTGCTTCCTATACCCCAGAGTTCTCTGGTAGAGACTACAGTTTAGGGTTTATGTTCAAAACATTCAAGACAACATGACAATGTACAAAGGGTTTTATTTTAAACACCCACAATGAAAGATAGAAACGATGTTTCCTATATTACAACCTCAATGCAGAATACTTACAATTTAAAATTGTCAATCATAAAGTATTTGTGCAGTAATATTTTTAAAATTTACTAAATACACTCTAATGTATTAAGTAAATTTCAAAGCTTTTACAAAAAAAAAAATCAAATGGATGAACTTGCTCTCTACTGGACTCTAATAATTAAAAAAAAGGTCATTCAGGAGTATCACAGCCTTCACACAGAATTTAATTCCACTAACAAAGCTTGTTTTACTGCCAGCTTTAAAATTCATTACCATAATCTTCACTATCAGTCCATCTGCTACTTCTCTCCTTTTAAACAAAAATTTGAGCAAATGTCATATCTACATTTTTCCAAGTGAGTTTTTCAGAGCCATGTATTTAGTTAGAGGGCCTTAAGGAAAATTTAATGCATTAGAAAAAAAAAAGAAAAAACAAAACTAAGGAAATTAATAAAGTCTCATTTGTAAACTTTCAAAGTAGCCTTTCAGAAAGAATCAGGTTATAAATTCTTACAGATAAATGCAGTCTTGGTAGCCAGAGAAATGCTGAAACAAGAAGACGTGAAAATTGCTGAAGAAACATCACTGTCTTCTCCCGGTCCCCTGACATCATAAGGAAGATGGAAGATGCAAACCAGTCATAGCCAGCATAGTGCTCCTGCAAGCAGCCTGAATGGGAAGGTTAAGGAACTTGGACAGAGATCTCCTCCTCACTCTCCTGCAGCAACCACAACTTTCCTCCTTCCCAGGCCCATGCAGACAGAGCCAGGTGCTGGGCTGTTAGACATGGCCTAGGGGAACAGAGCTGCACAGAAGGCAGCATCAAGGCACAGCTGTCTCTCAAACGGAACTAAGAGAAACAATTTAAGCTGTTTTCCCCATATACTAATTTTTTTCAGTCTGTAAGTACTCAAACTAAACCAATAAAAGAAAACAAACAGCAAGTAAATGCAAAAAAACAAAACCTGCACCAAAACAAGTGTGCTTATAAAGTGCAAGAAAGGAGAATTGTGGGGAAGAAAACAGTTGTTAAAATTATTGGAAAAAAACAAAGTAAAAGAAATGAGTAAAAAAAAAAGTAAAAGCCTTAAAAATGAGATTAAGCACATTCTGACTAATAGACCTGTAGTATAATTTAATAGTGGTATGCAAATGTAACAGAAACAAACATAGCAAAGCTTGTTGGAAAGCTATTATCTGCTTTAGTTTTTTCTTTACAAGAAGTTCCACAGTAGATCTAAAAGAGTCAAGAGTCTGAGCACTCCTGTTGATCAGACTACATCCACTTATCACTCTTACCACTACATGGGCAGTATCATTAGCAGTGCTGGTATTGTGGGAGTACCACAAATACTCATTAATGTTCAAAGGTACATTGCTGCAGGCTCTTTCTCACATTCAAAGATGTGATCCCACTCCAAAACAGTTGATGACAAAAATTAATGAGATTTGCATTTCTAAGAAAGTATAGGAACAAAAGGGTGAACATTTTCTTGAGTGCATGGAGTATGCATTGAACTTAATAAAATTTCAAAGTAAAAGTGCTGCTTTTAAAAACCTTTTAATTTCTGTAAGTATTATGCACCTACACCTCTATTAAAAGTGAAAACCAAGAGTTCAAATTCCACTGAAATTTTTAGGCTATATAATTTATAAGATCAGGAAAGGATACAAAGTGAAGATACCACAGTTCTTTGCTGTTGTTTCAGAAACTCCTCACAATTCATTAACACAAAGCACAGCCCATTTTCAGCATCTTCTTTTAGCAAGTTTAAATATTTTCCATATCTATTTCAAAAAGTTAAAAACCAAAACTGTTCAAAGATTAAATATTTTTTTAATTCCTAAAAAGGAAGAACTCATATTTAATAAGCCCATAGAAGTTAAGCTGTCATAACATTCTTCATCACTAAAACTACGCTGTAGGTATACCCATAAATGATTAAATAAAACCTTCTATGCTCTACCTAGAAAGGATACACAGCAAACATCTGCTGCTCATTGCTACAAATCCTCACCCAAATTCCCTTTAGTTCAGTTTTAGAGACTGTGGTGGGGAGGAGCAAATACTCTAACACACGACTCAGTTTCTTCACATACAATATTTAGAATGTGACATAAGTGTATTGTACGTGTAATTATTATAATCAGAATTCAAACATTAATGCTAAAGATAGCAATCTGTGGAAGTACAGACATTTTAGCTTTTCCTTTGTCACAGCTCTGCAAATTACCAGCCAAATGAAATGTTTAAATGGCACATAACTAAGCTTAGCTAAACAGAACCATTTAGAGAAGTAATGCGAGGGAAAAAACCTCACATAATTCAGGATAATGCCATTTTATGGTAAATCTTACTAGCATGTTACAGTTAGTCTTTACAAAAATAGAGGATAATAACATACATAAACTGTAAAGATAATTAAATTATGTACTAATACCTTTTTCAATTCCAATTAGAATTCATTTTCCTAAAGTTTATCTTAGATTTAAATGGTATAAAGCAATGAGTTGATGGATTAAGTATCATTAAAGTCATTCCATGAAAATCAAACAAATCCTAGAAATACTCTAGGGAAATATTTTAATACCACGTACCTGACTGTCATTTCAACACCAAGCTTCTGCACAGATGAAAGGTTTTCTTTCTTCACATCTGCATCCATGGCTAAAACAAAAGAAAATAAATTAAATAAAGTATCACAAGAAATATGATTTGAACTGAATACTAATGTAAAGCTCCTTCTGTGTATGCATACCAATTTTGGAGAATTGTTTCCTATTCAAAATTAGTTTGATAGTGTTTGGAAAGGATACATAAAGAACCTGCATTCTTCATATATTTTTTAAATGAAAATCACCCTCTTTATAAGGAAATCTTTATGGTTAGTATGGTTATCATGATGGTTATCATTACATTTACAGCAAGTTATATCTATTTCAGCCCCATATCTTAGCAGAACTTTATCCTTTCTGGCCTAGAAATCAGACAAGGCAGCATATTCTGATGCACCTTTTTCCATTCCAGAAGCCTTAAACTCACATAGCAGTAATTCTAACTTTTTAAACAAAAATTCTATTTTGATATGAATCACAGAAAATTTTATAACTGATGGATTTAAAAAATCCTGTACTTCTATGCATTTTTTTCACACAGTAAAATATACTCCATTTTCTGCAGTTGTTTGAAGTAAAAATCCAAGATTGAAAAATTAATAAACAATATTTTAAAGCAACCACTGCTGCAGCATTTCCTTAAAATTTTAAATTCTAAATTATATTTTAAATGGGCATGTTCCCTATCAGGTACATGTATCACCTAAGATAACTATACCGCAGAAAAAAAATTCAGTCTAATAATATTATGAGTTACAAAGCTGAGGGAATAAACCTTTAATCTACTTCTTCGAAAGTGCTACTTAAAAAACAGCAAGAAATGAAACAAATGAAAACCCCTAATAACTGACAATATTTGTTAAAAATGTAAGTAATAGATCTGGCAGCAGAAGTTAAAGTATATTCATGTAAATGATAAATGTAAACATCTAATTAAGCAGATCACACAGTAACTTTGTATGTATTTTTTCTATATCCTCAGATGGACAGAGAAATCAAACCGAATGATTCCCTAGCGATTCATGTAGGTAAACACTCTATGTTCCTGGCACAAAAGTAGGGACTAAGGTATTAAAGATGAAATAGTTACAAGTTCAGGGAGGAAAGGCCTCAAAGGGAAAAAAAAAATTAAACTAGTGACCTGAAGGATATCAGAATTCTCTAGGAACTGATTTACAATTTTAAAAAATTCTTAGCACCTCAATGGGCAGCACTTTTTAAAACGTTCTGTAGCATTCAGGAGCACAAAAAGAGACTCCCATAAGGCATGATTTCCAAAGGCAACTATGTATTATTATTAAACTCAGTCCATAGCTGTGAACACTCCAGAGTAAGTTAACTGCCATGCACAGTCCTGTGGTATTTCTGATCAGCCTAGACTTCAATCAACTTTGCAATTTATATGAAAGATTGCTTTCTTACTCATTTTTCCTCTTACCATGACAAAGCATTTATGTGTTTAAGTCAGAAAATGGGCCACATCCGAAATGACAGGATGACAAGCTGAAACAGCCTTACAGCATATTTCATGCAATTTGTATGGTCTTTGGATAATATATAATTTATTTCCCTGTTTAAAGTGCTGCTACGGCAAAGAAACCACTGGCTTCCCTTTTGTCTTAAGTGAAGAAGATTACTAAAGCTGTCAACTCACATTATTGGTTTAGCTCTTCCTGGTGCCCAGGCCAAATGTTTTTATGTCTATATAAATAATCTTTGGAATATGCTAACAGATGCTAAATTTTAACTTCAGTGATGGTAAGAAATTTTAGGTTTCTTTCTATGGATGAAAAAGATTTTTGATTCAAAGAAAATATGTAAGTAAAAATTCTGCAAACAGCTGAAAATCCCATAACAGCCAGAGCCACCTGCATAATTCCCACAGATGCTTCAAAATACTTAAAAGTAGATAGGTATTTTTGCTATCAGATTTCTAGTCCATGGCTTTGTCCATATAAACTGAAATTGTGGAACTCATAATTTTTTGCCTATGATTTATTATTTTTCTTAACAAAACAGCAGGTTTTCACTTACTCTTCAACAGGTACCTAAACACTGACACTGTCCATTGGCAGATACCCAAGCAGTCAATATTAATTTTTACATTTTGCCAGTAACTATCCTTACTCATTCTGATGTTCTTACAAAAATTTTCTATTTTAAATATTACTTGGACTTGGGACAGAGCAAAAATTACGAGTTTCTCTCCAGATTCTGTTCTGTCATTTTGCTACTATTTCTTGATGATGTCACCTCCTTCACCAGGCTACTCATTTAGAATACTTCTGACAGTCTGAACCTCATATTCATTGTTAGAATTGTCTATAAAAAAATCTTTTTTCAAAGAAAGGTATTACTTTTGCTGGATTTGAACAGGAAATGGAGATAATGTAAACAAGATCCAAGAGTAATTGCTGGAGAATGATGCTGGCTTCTCAAAGCTAGGTAATCTCATTTGCAATTCCACCTTGACTCTTGAAAGTATCTGTCATCAGTACTCTTGTCATAACAGTACAAGACTAAAATATTCATATCTAGATCTTTGTTATGTAATGGTCATCACAAATACTCAAGTAATTTCTGGCAACAGCTTCATTAAGAATGAACTACATTTTCAGTCCAGTTACCTAAACTGGCAATGGGTAAAATGCTTCCTGCTAACAGCTTATTTAAAATGCAGGACAGTTGGAAGAAATGCATTTATCAAATGATGCAGAAAGAATGGAAGAATGCCCTTCCTTCTCCTTCCCTTTCAGCCCAATTTGAGGTTGCAATCCTGTGTTTCTCGTTTGCTGCTCCTTCTGAAGGTATACTGATACCTTCCCACTGGGTTTTTAAAATTTCTCAGTTTGTTACCCAACCCACCTGACCCTTCAAAAGATTAAGAGCTCATTAAATGGTAGAAAGCTCCTATGAGATTTTGTTCAGTCAGAGAACTAAGCTTCATCTAGGAGAAGGAATGCACCATGACATTTGAGTTTTATGGCCAAGACCTGAAATCCCTGAGGTTCTGTCCCTCTGGCAGTAAACAGCAGAGCTGTTTCAGAGACAAAGTCCAGTGGAAACCAAGGATTTGACTGCAAGGTCATCTGAAAAAGCAGAACTACCAAAAAAACCTGCTGATCACAAAATATTGCAGCATTCCCAAGTTTGGGGAGTCTGCAACTCATGGTGGAGATCAAGAAGCACAGACACTAATATATTAGAGAACTTTACATGTAGAATTTCTCTGATAAATGGGTTTGTCAAAACCTTGAGAAAACTAAGAGAGTTCCACAAAGTGTTTCTGTTGCACTGAACTGGAATTTGCTAACAGAAAGAGCAAGAGGCTATTTTAGGAACTTCATATCTCTAATATATAATGCATGGTATTTTACTACTACAGCAAATTTCAGTTTCTTGCCATTTTATTACCTATTACAGCTAGGTACCAATGATTTGTTTTTCAATGTTTTGGGGTTTATAAAAGAGAAAGAAAAAATAAAAGCAAACTAGAAAGTATTAATTCTAGGAAAGGGGACAGACAGAGATCATTAACATATAATACACAGATTCAGTCATCTGAATACACATCACAGCAGTATCATTGCTCCTGGCAGAAAGTAAACTTCATGTAAGATTTGTGTTACTGTTTATAATTGAACATTGTAACTGCATAGTGTTTTATCAGATATTTTTTCCTTCTCTCTTATCTTGAAAATGGTAACAACACAATCTAATTTAATTTTTCCATATTGGCAAGTTTTATAAGAGACTGAAATCCTGAGGGGTTCCACAGCAGATGGATGACTTTGTTATTCTAATTACAACTAGCTACAGGTTTACAAAGCTGTCATTTTTTTAAGATAATCAAATTCTCATTTCAAGAAACATGATAAATGCTGAATGTCTATGTGCTGTACTGAATCCACTTTCATGAAAAATGTGACTTTTCTTCATTGAAATTAAACAACTATTGGAAACTGGTTTTCAGTTCCTCAGACCCAAATTTAAGAGAATTGTGGACACACGCAACTGCCAAGTTCATGTTTGGTTTACTTAGATGTGGAGCTAGAAAGATGTTACCTTCTAACAACTCATTAGCTTTATCTCATACAGAAAAATGTCTCTACAGTAACTAGTTTTAGGATTTAGGTTAGATGGCTCTAACAGGAGTATATGAAAAAGATACTGTGAAATAACGGCATTCAATAATTCTCCTTGAAGAAATTGCAACGTTTCATAAAGACTACCAGAAAACCGTGGGAAATGTACAGAAACCTGACCAATCATTATTCAATCAGTGAGAAATCTAATTTTAAACAAAGATGGTCTGACAAAGATTTGAGTGTGTTTTGTTGTCCCTTTGGTACAAACATAGGAAGGCCATACTGTTTATTTAAAGAACCTGAAATGAGCACGAATTTAGCTATATGACCAATTCTTAATCACGCCCTTTTACTGTTTCAGTGTAGAAGATGATCACAGATTCAATTTTAGAGCCAGACTTTTGCTTCATGTCAATCAGCATGAATTTATTGGCCTAAACTAACTTCCCTGGTAAACCCTTATTGCTACATCCGTCTGAAAAAGGTGCTATGAAGTTTTAATAACTATTTTCCTATAAAAGTTAAAAGAAACCTTTGATGACACGTGCTGTTTGCCTGAGCAACACTTTCCTGGGCTGGAGACCTCTTCAAAAAAAGTCTTTGATAATGGTGTTGCTGACAGGGAAAGAATTCAGTAAGACACCACCAGTCCTTTGCCTACCTCTTACCACCAGATTACTGATTATCCCTGAGGAAACTTCTTACTCTCCCATTTCCAAGCTTGTCTTCATTAAAGCACATAAAATATCAAAAGCATTTGCACATGAGAACTGTTCATCAGACAACCCTTTAAATGTAGGAGCCTTTATCCAATAACTGAACAGGCAAACCTACCCAGAATTAATTTCCAATAGTGCCTTTATAAGACCAAAAAAAATCCCCTCATTCAGAAAATACAAAAAGAAGTATCAGGCAGACTGAGTTGGTTTATCATTAAAAGAAAATCTGTAATGCTGAAGAAAACCAAGGACTGAGGTTTTTACTATGTTATCTTTGTTTCTGTATCTATTCTTTGGGATTTTTCATTCTAAATAATTAATTGAATGTATGCAAATGTCACAGAATTTTCAAACTTTGTCTTTCTTCAAAGTTGACAATAAATTTTAGATAAGTAATGCAGTGTTGTTGCCACCTCCATCTAAGCAGTGGTTCATGATGAAATCAATTAAATAGAAGATCTAGGTTCAACCTTCCTGAATGTGTTTTAAATCCCAGCTTTGACCAAAAGGTTGAGAAGAGTGGATTAAAATGAATGTACCTGATGACTAAGTAAACAGTGAATACTGCTTCTCTTTAGAGATCTTTCACATTAGATGGAAGCACTTAGCTATCATGATTAAGGAAGAGCAGGATTGCTGTCTTTGCTGGGCAAGGCGTCCATTTGGAGGATGCACGGTCAGATATTCGTTCTTCCTCTAGTTAGTTTTTGCCTTTTGAGCTTTTAAAGGAACTATCATAATTATTATTTGAATTAGGAAGTCTCAGAAATATGTAATTAGCAAGCCTTATAAATACATGGAATTATTTTATTGCTTATTAGGCCTCATGAGAAGTTGAAAAGTAATGCAGGACAACACAAAACGCTTTCAGTATCTTTTAAAAAAAATAAAATTGTGATAGAAGTAACTCTCCCATCAGCAACTCTCTTCATAAAGCAAAGAGACAGATACTCAAATGAAGTCAAGGATATTCTGTTTGCAAGCTCTTGGAAGCTAAATGCCACTACATAAAAAGAAAGACAGCCTCTAAAATTACTAAAGGGGTTTTATGCTTTGAAGCTTCAAAGGCAAGCCCCAAGTCTCCAAGGATACTATATTTGCATCCTATGAATGGGAGAGTAAAATATCAGTATAAATAACAGACTCTTCCCAAAGTAGGCTTGATTCTCCACAGTTAGTAACAGAATAAGTACTCTAAATGGCTGAACTACAGCCTGAGAGAAGAGTCCTGAATAAACACTGAAGAATGGAAGTGCAATTTCCAGCAGATATTAACATTGCTTCTAAATTTTCTAATTTTATCAGTGTTTCAAAGTATTAAAACAGATTACTTTACACTCAGAATAAATCAACTTTATCATTCATCCTTTATTCTTGGCTGTAAGCACGACATCTGTACAAAACTAACACTCAGATTACTCTGACAGCAATAACAGTTCTTTAATACATATCCTTTAATACAATATAAAATGTATACCTTTGTGGGGCTTTCAAAAGGGGAGCAATGATTGCTTACACCATCTTAAATATTTATGCCATCAGCTTTGCAAATCATATTATAATAGGTGTCAACAAATACTCTGAATCATACCCTCACCTGTTCTGCATCTCCATCTTTCCATTATACACATAGAAATGTGAAAGCCCATCACTAACAATTATCTGTTCTGTTCACTCGAGCACATCACCTTCTGCTCTCAAGTCAGGTATTTCCCACCAGTGAAGTATTGAATTTCTGAGCTCTTAAAGAACATTTAAACAACCTCCAAAATTATACAGATACATTTAGAAGAAAAACAATTTAAATATGAAGAGGCTGCATGGCAATAAGTTATTAGGAGACTGACCTTTATAGCTTCCTGTGCTGAAATAACAATCCATTCGGCTTTCAGAAAGATGTGACACGAACTTTTCAATTAATTCTGCCAAGACTGCAAGAAGTAAAAATCCATTAAAACATTAGAGACAATGAACAAAATGTGGAACTATGTCACCTAACTAAATGACAATATATGGGAAAGTAAAGCTATTTAAATTCCTCCATATTTATTCATGTTTTTATGAGGGAACAACTCAAAACCTGCACTGCACTTTTACATTCCTAACACCATTCCTAACTTAAATTAAATTTTAATAGCTTTATTGAGAATATATTCAGTGTAAACGGAAAGAGAATCTCATATTATCTTTATATCTTCCAAGGATTACTTCAGGATTTGTTGCATGGTTTCAATAAGAAATTAAAATTAACTATAATTAAACTATAATATCTTACCACATTTGTCTGTGTATGGAGACAGGAAAGGAAAAAAAACCCACAAGCCACAAAACCAACCAACCAATCAACCACCAACCCCAAATAAATCCAACAACCAACACAGAACAAAAAACTGACACCATCCCAAAATTATGCTAACAAAAGCACATGAAGTTTAAGGACTGTTTTCAAAAAAACTCAATATAAAACCACCTCTGCCATCACAGGATAAAAATTACTCATTTAGATTTATGCAATAAGAGTATTTTATTTGGGAAATTCTGTATTTAATGATCACCATAATGTTCTTCTTCAGTTTTTCTTCCTGCTGTGGAACTTTGAGCCTGCAGATACTGCATAGATAAGTCCGATGCTGACATCTGTTTACTACAGAGAAAACCTTATCTCCCATCTTGATAGGATTTAGTCAGGAAGTTGGCAAGAACTCTCAGTGACAAATTATTATCCAAACTGTCCTTGATTCTCAAATTCTGCAAGTTTGAGGCTATGGCAACTGAACACATGACACCATACAAGTTTAAACAAAGCTTACAAAGAAGCCTTTACACAAACTGCATGGAAGAGGCCTGTATGAGGTAAGCCGTATTAAGAATTTAAGATAGCAACAATGAACATATTTTTATAAGTAAATGCTATCCTAAAACAGCTGCTGTTGTCTTGATAAACAGGATATAAAGCATACAGATGTGCATACTGATACTTCTTTTCATAAGAAGGCAAAGCAAGGGAGCATATTTAGAGAGTAACAACTGCTGCTACCCATAAGATTTCCTGTTTAAAGACCATGTTACCATTTTCTTGGCAGCACCTCCATTTAATAGCAATGAAGCTTCAGCTCCTGCTCCCCCATTCTTGCATATAACTCCATGCATCCACTGTGCAGGTGGGTTTGCTGGTTTTAAACTGAATAGTTCACAGAATCATAGAATGGCCTGGCTTGTAAGGGACCATAAGGAATACCCAGTCCCACTACACTGTTTAAGTGGACAGTGGCAGGAGCAGCTGCAGCAGCACAGGTGAGGCGGAGCAGCAACGCATCCTGGAGGTAGCAATGGAGAAAGCCAGAAAACTCTTGAGCTAGCCATGCTGACAGGAAAACTAACACAAGCAGTTGAAGAGCTGAGCAAGCTCTTTCAGGAATGAGGAGGAGGAGAAAGAGAAAACCACAGACTGATGCTTGTTATGCCAGAAAAACAATGAAGAAAAAGATATAATAAAGACAATTAACTCTTCTTCTAATTATTTTAAGCTAACATACTGACATTAAATCATGGGGGTTTTTGTCTTGATTACTTGTCTAAAACATTTACAGAAATTAATTTACACTGAATAAGTCCAAAAAAGTTTTTAAAAAGTTGATTTTTGGTAATGCTAAAGAAGTTTCACTACAATAGCTAAACATGAATTTACAGGTAGAGTTCCAGCTCCAACAGTAACAAAATTAATTTTGAGTTGCAAAGGACTATTAAATTAAAACTAAAAACCTATATGTGTAATTTATAATCTGATGCACTCATAGTAAAAAGAGACTGCTAATTAAATATAACATAGCTACCTTTAAACATGGTTAATAAAACACATGGGGCTAGAAAAAGCAATTTACTGTACAGAGGAGTGACAATTTATTCTATTTTGAAGAATAAAAATACTCACTATCTTCACTAATATGTTTAGTGGAATTTTGCCCACAAACAATATAACAAATATTTGTGTAAAATGAGCAAATGTGTATATTCCTGAAATTGTAGATTGCAAAAAGCAGAAATTAGACTTAAAATTTTTAAATAGCTATATATTTACTGTATGACTATTAGTATGGCGATTACTGAAATACGCCATACTAGAATAATAAATGGGAACTATGTTAAGATTAAAATATTCCATAATTCAGAAAATTTGAAACTAAGTTGGACATTGTACATTTCTTCCCTTTTTGTCATAAGACATCCACATGCTTGACCTAGCAGGTGAATACTTCTGTTCAGTGCTTGAGTTAATAGAATGACAGCTCAACTGCTAAGCAATATTTTGAAACTCAAACACTAAATTGATTTCAACCATTTGAAGGTATTTATCTAAGTACCTATCAGGATCTTTGAAAAGATTTTAATGAAGTTTGAGAGAGGAAGACAAACAAGAATTTATCAAAACACATGTGGTTAATTCATAAATAGAGGGTTTTCACAGGACGGTCTTTTCCAAAGGAATGTCCATGTGAAATGACAAGTAGAAAGTTTTTGTCTTTTAATACTAAATCATTTAGCTGCCATTTGGACACTACTGGTTCAGTGATTTAACTGGAAAACTAGACAAAA
The DNA here is from genome assembly GCF_000691975.1 of Corvus brachyrhynchos. Classification (NCBI taxonomy): domain Eukaryota; kingdom Metazoa; phylum Chordata; class Aves; order Passeriformes; family Corvidae; genus Corvus; species Corvus brachyrhynchos. Next base: position 12,718,295 of record NW_008239110.1, read on the forward strand.
GACATTTAGGCAGGTTCATTGTGCAGTACAGTCAGTATTGCTGTAAAAGCGCAAATTTTCAGGTAAAGTTGTTGTGGCCTACCAACACAGTGAAAATGTTGATTTTCGTAAATTATGGTAGCTTGGCTGTATTAGTACTGAAGTTTTTAAGAGTCTGGCAATCATCTCATGCAAATTTAACTCATACACACAAAATAAAGAGACTTTTTATTTAGGTGTGTGTAATTATATACAAAATAAATGGAAGCGTTTTTAAATTTCTTAAATTACTGCAATATGCTCGCAGAACACCTACATTCCTGCAGGATTTTCTTTTTCCTTGAAGAAGTAGTTTACAAAAGGAAGGTAACTGAAATAGCTTCAAAACTGCATAAGAACATTGCTTGAAAAAAAGCATGTGGTTAAAACTGTTTTAATAGGTAACAACCACGAGCACTAACCTAATTGCTACTCTGAAAATTTTAAGCCAAAAAGGTCAAAAAATGTAAAAAGCATCAGATTTTTTTTAGATCCTCTAACATAACTAGTGTTACTGGATCATATTCTATGATCCAGATGTTTCAGAGGAGTTTAAAAGAAAATACAAAGAACTCTTTTAACAGCAGTTCTGCTCTCAGGCACAGGGTGTGACTCTTGGAGATGGTGCTGTGCAGGGCCAGGAGTTGGACTCAGTGATCCTTGATGCTTCCTTCCAACTCAGCTGATTCTGTGATTCTGTGACTTCTGTTAGAGGTTAGAAATTCAAGAGTGAAAATCTTGGACAGATTAGTTTTTTGTAAGAGTAGTGTCAGAAATTTTCAACTCCATCAACCATACTTCAGTTTAATAAGTATATGAAAAACAGAGCTAGCAATTCTATTCTTGATGGCAACAACAAGGAGGACTTTCAATTATTGTACATTAAAATGACAAATGAACAACCTACATTTTCTCTCAAAAGAGGAAAACAAGATAAAAATTCTGACAGGGCTTCCATTAGAGAAGAACATTGCATATCTTATATCAATATACAAGTATTTTCTTCAAAAAACAGCCCTTCGAATCCAAACCAAATGTCCTAATCTTTACACACTTGCACACACATTCATGTGCACTCACACTGCTTACAGTGGCTCCAAACTGGTTTGGGGACAGAAGAAAGAATTTCTGATCTGCAATTGTTCTTTCTGCATTACATAAAGACCCACTGTTCCACTCGAATTCTGACACAAGCTTCCTTGGAAAATCAAGGACATGAAAAGGTAAACATCTATTTTGTATTATTCTAAAAACTACTTTTGCAAATACAGTATCAGCATTTTGTTATCCTGAACTGAAAACACTACTACAGCACACAACAGTCACGGGTTCTTTATCCTATGGGAAAAGTTCTGCAGTTAATTTCAAATTTTTGCAGCAATTACTAAAGGCTGCAGCACACATACATCACAAACAATGACACTGCTTCAAAGGCTCATTGTGTTTTTTGTCAACATGTTTTGATAGAGCTATGTCAGATGATGCAGAGCTCACAAAATATTAAAGGATTCCAAAACACTGTATTGACTGTAACCACTCTGCTTCCATCAAACATTTCACTCGTAAAAACTGAAGAAAATTCCTATGTTTTATGGTAAGGTCTCACATGCCATTTCAAGAGCTGCTATCTTTTCTTTTCTTGGTTGATTGGTTTTTATAAAGAAAAAACAAATTAGAGGTAAATTAATAAGCCCTAAAGAATACTGGCGATCTAAATCCAGATCCTCAGGGAGAAAGGTGATGGAAAATCTGAAAGACCCTATGGAACAAGTAATTTTAGATGAGTTTACTATCCCTACCCACATCACATATGGATATAAAGCTTGAGAAGAACTAACAGGATTTGGGGACTGAATATCTCATTATGAAAGGAAGAATGTGAGCATATAACTGATATGATCTCTGCAACACCCTTAATTTATTTTACTTTGGGTTTAAAGTCTCCTAAAAGGGGAGAGGAAGAAGGGTATTGAATCTGCCCAGAAGTCAGCTGCTGATACAACATTAACTGCAAACAGATGAAAAAGGAAGTTTATGGAATGGAAAACAACAGAAATACCTTCTTCCATACCTGAAGGACAAAAGGAGGAGATAATTGAAAAAGGCATGGCTAAAATAATCAAGATGAGATTCTGGTTCAAGAGAAAAAAAAACCCAAGACCAAAAGCCATGTCTCAGTCACGTGAATTATTTGAACATGCACTATACTAAGCCTAGATTCACACAGACTTATAATTTTCTACATAAATCTAAGCTATTGCTCAGCAGACTGGACTCGCCTGCTTCTTTTCCTGACAAAGCCTAGATGCCAATACACAGAAAGCTCTTACCTAGATGTATTAAAGACACTTCAGGGAGACCACAAGTACTGTAAAGAGTAATCCAAAAGAAGTCAAGACTTAACCTGACCAAAGGCTCTCCCTATGGTTCTCTAGCTGATAAGTGACCCAAAGACAACAACCAGCTACACACCTAAACATCCACAAATCCATGGCACCTGTACGGAAGGAATGACTGCAAGAATGTCTTTGTCATAGCTTATTGTGCCTAGAACAACAGACTGTAGAAGCTGGTTGTCTACAATATGTTTCGTTTTTAGGCAACAAGATAAAATCCCAAACTTTCAGTCCTGATGCATTAAAAGACATGCAAGGCTAAGGAAGGTTTTATGTCCTTTTAGCAGTTCAATAAAGCCTTTCAAAACTGGATCTTGGTGTTTGAGCACAGAAATTACTTAAAAGCTACAGTCAGAGGTGATGCTTTAGCAGAGAAAACACCAGTCTAAGGACAATCCCAAAAGCAATGCATTACCAGAGCATTTAGCACAAAAGTATTGACCAAGTTGATGTGAGAGTAATCAACATGGGAAGGGTGAATTAGAGATATTGATACCGTTCATTTTGCTCAATAATTTTTTGATGGAGTTCAGGCAGGTTCTATAGATTCAGCATCTGGTAATCCTGACACCACATCACAGAATATTTTTAACAAATCAATACACATTACACTATACAGTCCTTTAATCTAATGTTGTCTTTGCTCATTATGTTCTGGTTCAACTCCTGTTAATGTCAGTCCCCCTTAGAATGGGCCCAGTACAGAAAGCACAAGTGTGCATCTTTGTTCCGTAAACCTTGGAGACTGCTCCATCTGTAACTACAGAGAAACCTTTGATTTCTGGGCACCTGGAATGAAGCCTCTCCTCTGAAATCTGGGAGAGTTTTGCATGCTGCAAAAGATACACAGCAGCATAGCTGTTTCTCATAAAGCAGATTCAATGAACACGATGTTGTCTCAAACCACAGAGGTGCAGATATTTTGCTGCTTCTGAAATATCTCCAAGCAGATACAGAACATCTGAAGAGCTTTGCAACTGCCAGTTGTATTAAGTGCTTATTTAAATAATATAAAGAGAAACCTTGGGCACCTGTAAGCAACAAATTAGACTACATACTGACCATCTGACCATAATCAGAATTCCTATGGGAATGGAAGCCAATTTCTGAGAACACCTCCCTTCTTTATGGCTCCACAAACTTATATGATGTCACAAGGGAATTATTATGTCTGACTTCTGATGATTTATGTCATATGGATGATAAGAGTTTTTGCTTTGGCTGCTTTTGTTTTTTAACTATAGCAATGCTCCTGCATGATCACACTGTTCATTAGAAAATGCATATGAAAATGAGGAAGAACCTGAATGAGCGGGTTCATTGATGTTTAGTATGGCTTAATTCTGATATTTCTTACTGAAATTGCCCATTAGTACAATTTCCCAACCCATATTAACTCATTCGCCAATCACTGAGAAACATCTGTTTTCTTTCAGGCTTTCTTTTACATTTTCTCAGTATCTCAATAATGGACCCTTTAGAGATCTGGAACAAAGACTTGTATTTGAGCCCTCTTGCTCTGTCAAATTTCACTGACAACATAGAGGAATAACAGTCATAAAGAGAAACACAGGACATAGAAGCATAACCTTGTTTTCTTAGGAAAATCCCATTGAAATAGTTTTCATAATCAACACAAAATTACTGACTACTTGTACAGATAATGTACTTCTCAATGAAAGTAAGAAGAAGAGTTGCTTACTAGTGGTCTTTTGCCCGCTTTCTTTGTTAAACTTATTAAGTCATACTCACTTGATCCACTGAGACTATCTGGACTGCTTTTCATGACTTTGCAGAACTCTTTTCTACAAATTTCTGCCCACCCGGTTGGTTTGTCTGGACTTTTTAAGAGTGTTAAGAGCTTGTCAAGATCTTTATCTAGAAGAAATGAAAAATTAGTGTTATTCTGTAATGATCATACAATGACAGAATAATTTTGAGTTGAAAGGGAATTTAAAGATCACATAGTTCCAACCCCATTGCAACATGTATTTTTGGCAGACCTCATAAGTAAAGACTACATAAATATGCCTTTTCCCAAGACAATTAAACTGGAGAAGCAGTCCTAAAGCTGATGACATTCTGCTTTATACAAAACAGAAATATTCATTCTACTTACTGATGGGGTTTCGTGCTTATTTTGGCTGGGGTAGAATTAATTTTCTTCATAGTGGCTGGTATGGGGCTATGTTTTGGATTTGTGCTGAACACGAGAGTTGATGATCTAGAGATGTTCTTGTTACTGCTGAGTAGTGCTTATACAGATCTGGCATTTTCTGCTTTCATACTGCTACCCTGGCAAGGAGGCTGAGGGTACAAGGGAAATTGGGAGAAGATACAGCTGGGACAGGCGACCCAAACTGACCAAAGGGATATTTTACACCATATGATATGCTCAGTATATAAAGTGGAGAAGAAAGAGGAAAGGGAGGAACATTCTGAGTGATGTTGACATGATGAGTTGACATTGTGGTGTTCAGTCAAAGGTTGGACCTTAGGATTTTAGCTTTTACATTTTTCATATATTTGGAATTCTGAAATTCTTTAGTGTATAACTATAAAATCCAAATATAGTGTTAGCTACTGTTCTCCCATTTTAGTCAGACAAAACAATTCCTCTCTAGGCCTGAAACTCAAGGACACCTTACTGTCGCAGGCCCCAAGAAATGTAAACAATAGTGAGTTGAGGGAGAGCAGACTTGGGGTAAATGACTTCATTACCTGAAGCTGTAATTGGAAGATTAACCTCCGATATACAAATGGACCAAACTCATAAAAGTATGAAAACCCATGACCCTGTCATCCATTTTGTGTGTCGTCCAGCCTAGGTGGGCTTCGTCTGCCCTACTGTACCTGAAGGCCCTCCAATAAATATAACTGCTTTTTATTCTCTCAACTTTGTCTAGCCTCTGTTTTTAGGTAGTCCCAACAAGGCATCACAATGATATCTAAGGTCTTTTCAAACCTTATTGATTTTCTGATTGCATTTGTCTCTCTAAGTAACCATTACAGGTGATGGGGCCCTGCTCTCCTGCAGATGGCTGAATACCTGCCTGCCACCAGGATGCAGTGAATTAATTCCTTGTTTTGCATTGTCTGTGTGCATGGCTTTTGCTTTTCTATCACAGAATCATGTGGAGTTGGAAGAGACCCATAAGAATCATCGAGTCCAACTCCTGGCCCTACGCAGGGCACCCCAAGAGTCACACCATGTGCCTGAGAGTGTTGTCCAAATGCTTCTCGAACTCATAAAGGCGTGTTGCTATGACCACTTCCCTGGGAAGCCTGTACCAGTACCCAACCACCCTCTAGATGAATAGTATTTTCCTGATATCTAATCTAAACCTCCCCCGACTCAGCTGCTTACCATTTCCTCAAGTCCTCTGTCATTGGTCACGAGAGTGAATATTGGTGCCTGCCCCTCCACTTCCACTCGTGAGGATGTTGAAGACCACAGTGAGGTCTCCCCTCAGTCTCCCCTTCTCCAGGCTGAACAAACCAAGTGACCTCATCCACCCCACATAAGGCTTCCCCTTCAGACTTTCACCATTCTCGCTGCCCTCCTTTGGACACTCTCTAATAGCTTAATGTCTTTTTTATGTTGTGGTGCCCAAAACTGCCCCGAGGACTTGAGGCGAGGCCACCCCAGTGCAGAGCAGAGCAGGACAATCCCATCTGTGCCCAGCTGACAATGCTGTGCCTGATGCCCCCCAGGACACAGCTGGCCCTCCTGGCTGCCAGGGCACTTGGCAACTACCAGGTAACTTGGTTCCCAGAGTACTTGATGCTGCTATGAAATACTTTCTGGCCATCTTGAGGGGAAAAATAAAGATGGTACCTGAGAGAAGGCAGATGCACATGCATTCTCTCCAGCTGTGTACAACCCTTCTGCTGTTGGACCATGCAGTTCCCATCATATGAAAGGATTGCAACCTACAGTACTACTAAGTAGTCACTAAGGCAGTGAACATTTTTCATACCTTGCAAGATCTCCTTTGTTCTGTTTCTACATTTTGGACACTATAGAAATGAATGCTGCCATGAAAGGTGACTTCTCATTAAAGTGTCAACAATTGTTTGAGCCAGTCTATGGCTATCTAGAATATTTGCTGTTACTTTTACTTCATTATAGCATTTGTATTTCAAAACACTATTTTCAAACGATCTTACTCTTTTAAGTGATTAGCATATTTTCAACAGAATTATGATTTTGCATGTAATTTATTTTAAGCTCATCTAAAGACCTTAATGATTTATAATTAGCAATTGTATCCCTGTCATTGGAATTTATTATACAATATATAATATTTCAAAACAAGCTTATTATAGTAACTTAATTATCATTAATAATGACACCAAATTAATTAACCTGAAATTTCTTTGTTATCCTCAAATAAATAAGTCCTCAGTATCTTCCCAAATAACATGCAGTGATGCTTAGAACAGCTTACTTATGAAAATTTAATGTGAAGAAGGATTTAACTCTTACAATATTATCAGAAGGATTTCTAGTTCTTTCTCTGCCCTTGTTATTTCTATAACAGGTGAATATTGAAGAAAATCCTGAAACTGCAAAGGAACACTCCTTGTAGTAAAAGTTAAACAGTTATTTTACTTCCTCAGGGATTGCAGTAGTTCAGTTTGGCAGAAAAGGATCAGAGACTACAAGCTGAGATTTAATCAGTCAGCTTACCAGAATCCCATGCAACCAAGATACTGTACTGCAGATATTTAATATATCCATTACAAACTGCAACTGGTATCATATTATGGAAACTTACTCCAGCTTATTTTCTTCCAGGTAAACCACTTGCTTGCCTTAACTTGTCATTAAATGTGGATTATCCATTCTGCCAGACGGTCATCACAGTACAAAAAAAAAAAAATATAACCTTGGGGAGTTTTTTGAATGAAAATTGCTTACAAAAACTCATGATACTGAAAATTGCCAGCTCACTTTCACAGTTTAGTATATATATATACTCAACTATAACCTGCCCAACAGTATTACCACATAGATGAAACTTAAGCAACCACACAATTCTGGGCTATACATATTACATGTTACTGAGGGCAGGCTATCACACTACCACTACAGGTGTTCTAAACACACATCAACACCAAAACCCAGAAGTTCTGGTTTTATTTCTTCTCTTTTCTGGTATGTCACTAAATGAGTTCACTAGTTATCCTAAATTAATGATCTGAATTTTATTTTTTTTCTGGAAAAAATACCAGACCCACTAAATGACATGAAGGATTGAAGGTGAGGGAACAGGGGGAGGAGAAAAAAAATAGGAAGAAGAGAAACGATGAGAAAGAAAATTAATAAGACCTTCATCTACTGATGCTAGTAAGCTTTTAAATATGGTCATGATTGAAAAGAAGCTAATGTAAATTTAATTAATCTGCTGTACTCCTGCTCCCTTCTTCATACGTGGCTATATTTTGCTATCCTATCTCTTACTCGTACTTATTTTGTGCTAGTATTGGTTGTTCTGTGTAATCCCATGAAAAAACCCAAAACCCCACATTTACTAGTTTATGAAGCTATGAAATTGCACTATAAATAAGCTACCATTACATGCGTGTATGAAATCTGAACCACTACATCAAAACTGCAAGTTTAAATTGATCTCCCTTTTCTAAAAGATGCTGCTTCATAATTCTTCAAATAATTCTTCAGCTAGCTTGTTTAGGTCTTCTAAAGCAGGTAAGACCTGAAAAAATTCATCAGTGTTTTAGAAAACATAAGAAATGCAGCAAGCCCTTTCTCATTTGACAGTGCTTTGTGGTAGAAGTGTTCTTCTGTATTAATAACTAAGATCTGTAAATCCATGTGTATCTTATTCAAAATCTAAACTGAGAGATTAACAACCTGACTACAATTTATTTGACTAGTACATAGAAACAAATCCATATAGAGATATAAATTTAGGAAACCTCATGTGCATTTCTCAGACACCTTACTACTCTTTCATCCTTTTTTAATTGAGTGGAGTTAAAAGCACAAGGCAACAGACTCATACATGAATACCAAGACAAATATAAAAAGAAGGAAGAGTCAAAGAAGCGTAGGTGATAAAGACATTTATGTGACATTATAAGGGATAACAGGAAAGATAATACAGCTGATTCTTGGACAGAGAAAGTTTAGGAAAAAAATTAGAGATTGCTAGTAACAGGTATTAGAAAAAAAGGCTGAAATCAGATTTAGAATATAAAACAGAACAAACATGCAAACAGACAAGAAACCCTCAACAAAACCAAACCAGAAACATGGCACCAAGTTTCCATTCAAATTACAAGTATAAAGCAAAGAACTCAGAGAACAGTGGCTGAGATAAATTATCAAAATACTTTTGATAAGAAGTAACCACAGATTTTCGGTACCAATTCTGGACTGTATGAGTCCAGAAGAAAATAAGATTAATGAATGGTGGAGTACCCAATTTTAGGGAAATTAGTCATTGCAGGACATTTATGGACAATATTTTTCAGCCACACTCACTACCAACTGTCATAACTGCAGAGCTAGGAGTAGGAAAGGAAAACATATTCTGTGCAAATAGAAGAGTGAATATTACAGTTTAATAGACTTCTAAAGAGCTTAACTTTTATTAATCTACACTATAGTTAACATTACAAGTAAAAAAAAAAAAAGAAAAAAAAACTCTTTTCACAGTTGTATCCTGAATATAAAAGGACTATATTACTATTGGAAAACCACTTAATTGTTCTTCCTCAAATTACCTTAATGAAATAATAATTGAACAATTAAAACAAGAAAAGCAACAGGGTATCTTGCTGCAGTGTAAATAGGAGGAAATGGAATAATTAATTTTCACATGTAAATAATGATCTACATATATCATTTGAAGTTTCACTATAAATTATCTTCGACAGAAGTGAATCACTAATATACTGCTATCCAATAGTTTTCAAACTCTAATTACTAGCTGAAATGATGAGTGCATATTAATATACAATCAACCAAATTTATTTTTCCATAAATTCTTTCCTACAGACACATATACCACACAGACAAATATCTAACATCTGCAAAACCAGGACAGATATTTGTAAACACTGACACACTACAAATTTTCCTCAAATACAAATACATTTTTTGGGCGAGTCTGCTTACTCAAAGTGTCCTCATGAAATGGAAGAGATACTCCACTACTCCAATGCAGTTACCAAATTTACCAGCATAAATTACGATGGAGTCCTTTTTTATTCATTGAGTCAGTGCTGGTTTCTGTGATCACTGTAGCAGCACAGAATAAAAGCAAGAGTGCTAAAAAGGAGTTATTTTAGATGCAGCCTTCAGGCCTTGGTACTGGGAAATACGTTCCATACATTGTCAGTTACCACTGCTCTACTTTTTCTTACAGATCATTAGCCCTCCTCCCTTTGCACCCCAAACTGAACCAAAAAGATGTCAGTGTTGCATGTTTAGTACTGTCCTTCAAAAGAACTTACAGAATAAAAACCCCACCCATTTTTTGGGTTTTTATGCTAGAAAACTCCGTGCAAATAAGTACTTTTAAGTAATCACCCCTTATAAGCTACTTTTAGTTTTATCCATGGTTTCCATTATACCAGATAGAGTCATAGGCTAAATGGAGTCCAGGGATGTGGAAATGAAGCTTCCTGTTCTCTGACCTCAGTTTGGCCACACTAAATCCAAAATGTTGTTATAGCATCTATCATTCAACTCCATCTGAAGGGAGGGTTAGAAACAGCAGTATCAGGCTCAAAAGCACATCTGTAAACCTTTTTTTTTTTTTTTTTTTTAAACTCTCACCATCCATCTCCAATATCTGTTTTATAAATATATTAAAAAATCAACTCAGGTTATGTTTTTACACATGACATCACAATAATGTGATGGATACAGGACATATTTTCAAAGTACAAAGAAAAGGTAAGCTTCTCTTGAGGTGTCCATATCTCTTAAGCAGTAAAAGAGGACACAAATAAGAGGTCAGGACAGATAGAATAAAACCTACAGTCACAGCTTTTTTGAAAGAAACTATGCATTCTTTAACAGTATTAAGAATCTACTAGTCTTAATTATTCATGTCATAGAAACACCCAAAATAAGAGGACAGGAATGATACCTCACAGGTTACATAATGAAACACCACAGCATGAAATTTGAACACAAGACACGTTCAGGGAACCAGAGACATTGTGCTGCCCTTCGATCCAGTCATGCATTCCCACTCATACCAGGGCTCCAGAACTCTTGCCAGTCAAAAATCTGTGTGAGCCCTGTACATCTCCTTGCACTAAAGCAGAATGAAAATTTAACAAGTATTTTTCTAAACTTCAAGCAATCTGAGTAACACACAGCATGAATTCTGAATATTCACAACAAAGAAGTTGTAAGATCTTGTATAAATGTAACTCATAGATCGATCTCATAATCATATTTTTAACCTCTCTTATGAAAGAAGACTTCTATCACTGCCATATCATAGTGCTTAAGAATACAGTTCAGATATTCTCCATTTACTATTCATGCTCCTGATTTCTTTTTTTGCAAGCGCTAGAATAGCAATTTATGAATTTCATTCTTTTAATTTTTGATCAATTTATTCTAATACTTTCTTTCAAAATAACTTACACATCCTGAAGGCCTCAGTCTGGCAAATCATATGTTCACAATTTGGTGGTTTGTTTTGTTTTGTTTTTTTAACCTGAGTACTGAAATAGAACACTTTCAGTGTTTTGTTTCACTTTTATTTTTAAACAACAAACACAAAATATTTTGACTCCACTAACAAATGTTCTGTTAATTTTGCAGCTATATAATCTTTTACTTCAGTTACCTTTAACATTAAAAATGCCATTCCAAATTAAAATATTTCTTTGATACCATTATTTCAATTCTTCATCAAACTCATTCGCAAACCTTTGAAACTTCATTTCAGCAAACTTACTGTTAGCCAAAGTTTTACCCAAGTTTTCCTAGTTGGCTCTCATCCACAAAAGTGACAACTGTAATATCTCTTTCATTAACCCACTGGGTAATGATGAGCAACAGAATTATTCTGAACAAGAGAACAGAGGGATCCTTTGAACATGTTCTGAGAATAATAATAACAATGCAATGTACTTTTCCAACCCAAGAGCAATACTATAGCCTTCTTGAAGACACCCACTTTACCATTATCTGATTGTTGTCTTATGAAACTTGCCTTGGGAAGCCTGGAACAGTAGTACAAAAGCTAAGATACAGAAAACTCCCTTCTTTTATAACTATATGGCCTTTCCTCTGGTCAGAGCACGGAATCACCTTTTAAAATTTTTTTCCCCAGATATTTACAAACAGACTATTTTATAGTCCACAGTTAATGAAGAATTTTTATCACTTCTGTAAATCTGTCTCTGCTAAGGAAATTCACAAATAATTTCCATTAAGTTCATCTCAGGGATATAGTAAATGCGAACAAATACAATGAATGATTTATTTACCAAATCATTCATTTGCATTGTCTGTGCAAACTAAAACCTTAAAATAGTTTCTCTGTGTGAATTAAACTGCTGTGCCTAGGTAGTTCTTCAAAGGATTCTTCAGTCTGCTCACATTCCAAATTGATGTTCAATGTGGAAACCAACTATCCTAAACGCTACCTATTTCACACACCACCAAGCTCTGTAAACACAGGGATGTGAATCACGAAAGTAGTGTACAAAAAACTCTGCAGTTTAAGCAAACTGTCTTGCTTCAGTTACTAGAGAGATGATATAAATGCACTTTGTGAGTCACCCACCCGAGACAAGCCAGGAGGTTAATCTTGAAGTTTGTATAAGAATTAGATTACCAAACAGAGCTTTGCAGATTGACAGTTGCACAAAGCCAGACAAGCAAAACCAAACCAACTTATTTAGCTACGATTGTAGCTAACACTGAAATAACCTTAAGTACTTAATGAGATTATAATCTGTGGGATGTGAGGGTAGGAAGCAGGGTGCAGGGAGGAAGGAAAAACAAAATTTTAAAATTGACTGAGATGCTTGCATGAAATCTACACTGCTTGCATGCTTTCTATGTACCTTGTCTGAATTCAGCTTTCCTAGGAATTTCTGAGAGATAACACTTTGGCACAGGGAATGATGAAAACATTGGCCAAGGATATAGACCACTGCCCTAGAAACAGGACCAGAAATAAATTAATTTAGCAGAAAAAATAACAGCTTTTTCTCAATTAATACACAAGGGTACAGTTCCCAGAATTACTGCCTATGAATCAAAATTATGCTTGATACTACAATTTTCAGTGAGATGTGCCATAACCAAAAAAAAGGAATGAGAATCCAAAAAGCATTTGAGAATATAATTTTTTATGGTGTATATATCACTGATGTTTGATTTTATGGTTCCTTTTTTCAACCACAAAGAAAATTGCAAGTTTTAAAAAACGTTATGAAAAAAAACCCCAACAACCTACTAAACTGTATTTCCAATTTTGTACATTGATCTAGGTGTCTTTGTTGGTTGCTGACAGTAATCTGCATTTCATCTTTATGAGACTGACAGCCAGTGAGAAGAAGAACATTTAAAGAAGTTGCTTAACAAACTGTCCATTGTTAGAACATCGATGAAAGCTCCAGGTTTTAGATACTGGACATGAAAACCCAAGCATGAAAAAAATATCAAATAAAATGAAGATAAATGGAAAGCTAGTAAAGAAAACACAGAAATATAAAAGTGAAAAAAACCCCCTGTATTCTCTTAAAAGTAACATTAAAATGCAACAAAATAAACATGTCATCTGAACAACATAGGTACATGACAATCCCCAGATAGTGGGAACAATGTGTTTTCTCAGTGTATCACTTCTTTAAAATGTTAACACTTTATAAAGCTAAAGGTGGTCTGGTATTTCTTAATGTTAAATAATTTTGCACATGCAAAATTATCAGCAAAAAATGTTCAGTTAATGAAGGCAGAAGTTACAGAAAAAGAAACTGGTACAGTTTAGGTTCTAACCTTATCTAATTCTCTCAAAGGCAAAATCCTTTCCTGTGGTCCTCCAATCAGATTTATTCTTACAAGAACATGGTTTCTCTCCACTGACAGACCATCAATTATAAAAACTCTGTGGAAAAAAATCCAAACAAAACACAAAAAACCTCCAAAAATTAGAACTGCTTTGATTTACTGACTGTTTAATTCAGAAAACTTTAATAAGCAAGAATATTTTAAGAAACATACTTGAATTAAAGCACAAGCTGGAATACACATAGGCATAAATAAACAGAAACATGAAGTATTTTGAGATGTCTCCAAGCATTGTTCTAACTTTGTGCTTCCCTACCTACTACTGATTAGAAACATCTGAGCAATTACTAGACTCAAAATTTTGAGTAAAAAATAGCACAAGTTTTGTTATTTCACATAAAAATTATATAATTAGGGCAGTGACAGTTAATGGACCATCAAAATTTCCTCCTTATTTGGCCTACTAGTATACTTCTGCTGTCACAAATAAGCTGAGTTATTCATTATTTGAAACATAGCCAACTTGCTGTGTCTGAAGTCACTGTATGGCCCAAGGTACAAAATTTTTGAAAGCAGTAAAATCCAGTTTTTATTCACCAAGTTTCTTGACAGAAGTTTTGCCTGAGTAGGGAAATAGGAGGTTTCATCTTCAAATAGTAAATTACTATCATCTTCACCCATACTGTTTGACTTACATTCTGTAATGGTCCCACATAAGTATTTTTCTCTAGTAAGAGAAAAATACTTAAAACACTGCATTCTGTGAGAAAGAAAAAAATGTCTGTAACTAAATGAATTTCTGCTTCTCTCCCAAAAATACTTTTTTCCTTCAGTATACTTCTGCTGTCACAAATAAGCGGAGTTATTCATTATTTGAAACATAGAAAATGTCTGTAACTAAATGACTTTCTGCTTCTCTCCCAAAAATACTTTTTTCCTTTTGAAAGGATGTGCTGTGCAATTTTATTTAGAAGACAGCAGTGGAAAGTCATAGAAGCTGGAGAGTTGTATCTTAGTCAAACTGTTGGAGAGTTGACAAAGCTACAAACCAAACAGTGACAACAACAAAAACATTCTCCCACAAAAATCCCCAAGTGCTGATGATGCCTTTAATTCATGAACATTAAAACAATACCCTGATTTTATATTAAATACATAACATTAAAAACCAGTATAAATTAAAAGGCATATTTACATCCACAATTTTTGAACACTTTTTGTTTAAGGAACAACTTAAAAGTAATACAAATAAAAAGTAGTAAAATAATTGCTTTTTTATTTCTTTTATTTTTGGGGTGAACATGGGAGAAAGAGAAGTCTATTTTATCTTTTCATAATTTAAAACTTCTGACAAACCTGCATGTAAGGAAACTTACGGACATTAGAAGCCACCTTAAGTGAAAGCATTTGTATGTTTAAAGCCACTAAGGCATTCATGTGTTTGCTCAGAAGAAGAATTTGATGGCTAAAATAACATTTACATCAGTCACTTCTTACCCATGTCCTTCTGACGTTTCTGTGACATTTTCCTCTTGAGCAGTTAGTAAAACTTGTGACACTTTATACTGAGTCTCCAAGAGTAAAAGGGTATTGAGCTCACAGCACAGCACATTCAACAGCCTGCAGAAGGACACATTGAAATGATACGACATCAGTCAGGACTCCAGTAACGCACAGTAAGACAAGAGTGAACGTGTTTATGAGATCTTGCAATGGAAAGCAAGGGGAGAAATACACAACAAAAAAACCCACTTGAAGTGTCTGACAAAAACCCAGGCATTACTAGGTCAGGAACACTCCTTTATATCATTTTTAGCCACTCAAGTGGCACAACCTTAATCAAACAGGGTCCCAACAGATTTTTTTGTGTGCACTGAACAACCAGAGAAAATACCCACTGGTCAGCTCATTCTGCTTTTGAGTTTGCATCACAGAATGACAGAAATGACGCAGGCTTAGTAAGACACTCCATGTGAAATGTAAGGAAATTATACAATAATAGGCTGGTAAGGCAACTCAGAGTCAGGTTGTCTGAAGGGGGAGGAAGGCAGGGAGGTAAAAAAATATCTTTCCTTTAGAAAGTAGGCTTTTAAGCCCTTCTGTATAATCAAATTTAACACAGTTCAAAAGCAATAAAAGATTTAATGTGTAACATAACCAAAAAATCTGCTGGGTTGGGGTTTTTTCAGAGAAACATGAATGGTAAATGAAATTAGTAATAACAAGTGCCCAAGACAGTGCCTTATATACAATTTTCTTTCATAAATTTGGGGCAAATTAACAGGGTAAGTACTCCAATATATTTTCACATAAATCTGAAGTAAAGTAATCCAAATCATACTACTTTTTCTTTTAACTAATCTATTCATTCTAAGACCGCAACAGAATAATTTTATTGAGGGCTTCCAGTTCAAGGAAAACTGTAAATGTAACTAAACATTCTTGTTACTGGTTTTATTTCCTGTTTTAACACAGTCATAAAATGAAACATAAATTACATCTGATCAGCATTTTATTTTGTATTCACATAAGATTTGATATGAACTAGAAAATACACTGTTTTAAATTGTTTGTTAGTCAAAGCTTATTTTCTTCCCTGTAATTCCCAATATGCTTCTACTGACAATAGCAAAAATTCATAAGCCATTCTCCCAATAATTTAACACCTGAAAATTCATACAGTTGTGGCCAAGGATTAAACAGTCAAGATGAGAATATGTCTCTTTAGGTTTTTTTCCTGTTGTTTTTTAATACAACTTGATCTGTTCAGTTTCAGTATTCTTCAGGTTTTATTTCTTTTACATTATCTATTTTGTGACATCAATTTGTTCTCAGTACTTTTCAAAATCACAGAAGAAGCAATGACAGTTCAACTATAACTTTTATTATTACTATTATTTAGAAGAAAAAAAAAACAGAAAAGAGCACTGAAACCATCATGAAGATGGACAATTTCTTCTGTTAAGTACAATAAATGGCAAAAACCTATTTACAGCAGTTAAAAACCACTTGGGAGAAGACTGGTAGCTGAGAATGCTTTATAACATCTCCTCTGGTAGGCAAGGCAGGGCAAAAAACAACCATAAGCAAATAAAATTAGGTAGATGGAATAGTCGTAAAATAAATGACAAAATATACAAGATCTAATATGAGCAGCTGCTGCTTGGGCATCCAAATGAAATTTTCACCTATATAGAAAAATACATTTAAAATGCTATTATTGAAGTACAGGTGTATTTAGTTAAATGTAATATTCCATTAATTACCTTCCAATGTCATAAATGTATAGACTAAGGTTTGTAATTTTTTTTAAAAAATCACATTTTATAGTATGTATATTTGTAACCATGCTTGAATACAGCTATGGAGATTTTTCTTTTTTGTTTGCTTTTAATTGCATTTGGAACATAAGAATTGTATCAAACTCCCCAACTCAATATCTCATCTATAAGAAGCACATGCTTGTGAGAATGTATAAAACCTTTACAGATATAATACAACAAGATAAAACATATCTTTTTGAGACATATTTTAAAATTTTCTTTGGAAACCGGAAGACAGAATTCCCAATCTGAATACTGCTGAAAATTGGAAGACAGGCTTTGATGAAGTTCTTGTATCTGGGGAGAACCCAATGCAACAGCACAGGCTGGGGGCCAGTCAGTCAGAAAGCAGCTTTGCAGACAAGGACCTGGGAGTCCTAATGGTCAATAGGTTGAACATGAGCCAGAAACATGCCCTTGAAGGCCAGCGCCATCCTGGGCTGAGTAATGAAGAGTGCTGCCAAAAGTCACTTTGAGGGAGGTGACCCTGCCCCTCTGTTGGCACTGGTAAAGTCATACTGGAGTGCTGAGTCTAGTTCTGGGCTCCCCAGTAACAGCATGACAGGGATGCACTGGAGGAGGTCCAGCAAAAGGCCGAGAGGATGATTAAGGCTTGGGCCATTTGGCATAGAGAAAAGCAGAGAGAGCTGTGAGTGCTCAGCCTACAGAGGAGGATCCTCAGGGGAGATCCTGTCAATGTGTATAAATATCGAACAGGAAGGTTTGAAAATTGAGTCAGCCTCTTCTCAGTGATACCCAGTGAAAGGACTAGATGCAATGGGCATGAATTGAAAGACAGGAAATTCCATTTTAATATATTGTGACGGTGGTAAAACAGTGGAACAAATTGCCCAGAAACGCTGCAGGATCACCAGCCATGACAATATTCTAAACCAGACTGGACACAGCCTTGAGTAATGCTCTGCAGTTGAACCCACTTTGAGCAGAGCAGTCATACTACACAATCTTCCACCTCCCTTTCAATTCTGATTATATAATTCTGTGATCACTACTAATAAGATATACCATACACCCAGGAACAAACTGCAATGCATATAAAATACAAGATTATCTGAAGGCAGTCCTTTATAGAAGAATAATTTTAAAGATATTCAGAAATATCAAAATACATATCATAGCTGTGAAAGTATGCTAGGAATAAGTAATTTTGTTCTGAATTCTGCACTTCCTGCCCTATCTTTCCTGGAAGGTGGTCCCTGGATTCTATCCCTTCAACTACAATTTCACAACTAATACTTCACTGCAGAAATCCCTAATCTAAAAAAAAGGCATTCTAACTAGTATTTTGTTCCACAAACTATCTCCCCTGCTTTTGGTATGTGGAATCATAATGACTTCTTTAATTATGACAGAAAAAAAGGTCCTTCTTGGGAAATAAGTCAGCTAGTAAATAAACCTTGCTAATTTTTATGTTGCCTCTCTAAATTTTTTTGCCTGAAAATAATATAATTAAACTGCCCATGATTTACTCTGAGTTGCTAAAAACGCATATGATGAGGATAGCTTATTAACATACTTCTCAATATTTTTTCTATGAGTTCCTTTTAAGAACACAAAGCAATATATCCTTTGTTCTTTTTCCCAACGTCAAACTATGTTTCTCTCAACAGGACCTTTATTATGGTAAATCCAATTCTATTTTCCTGCAGTTCCCACTACACTACCATATACTGTTCTTCCTTACTGTCGTAATATATGTTCTTTCCAAAGCCACTCTGATGTTCTGTCCTCACTTCAGGGATATCTGCTAATGCTCAGCCGGTGGTGAAAGATGCAAGATACCGTTCTTGAACACAGCAGCTGTAACAGTCGGTGGTGGGTTGACACCAGTCAGCAACTAAGCACCCACCCTGCTGCTCACTCCCTTGCCACAGTGCCTGGCCAGTCTACAGACAATGAGACCTGCAAGACCAACCTCCAAGCCCCTCAGTTTTTATTACTGAGTGGGATGTTACACGGTATAAAACATTTCTCTGGTCAGTTCCGGTCAGTTGTCCCAGCTGTGCTCATTCCCAGCCTCTTGCACATTCCTAGCCTACTTTCTGGGGAGTGGGGATAAAAAAGAAAGCCCTGTAGCTGAGCAGTTGCTTGCACAATTTCAGTGGGAACATGCTTTGTTATCAATACTCTTTTACTCACAAATTCAAAACACAGCATCCATGTGGGGTTCTATAAAAAATTTAACCCCAGTCCATACACAGTCCAGTGAAACAAGATAAAATTCCCTGCTATAAGCAGCACGAAATTTCCACCATCTAGAAAAAAGAAAGCAGCTCAAAATAAACTATACTACAATCTCAGTAATAGATGTGTGCATGCAGCATAAAATGGCTAACTAAACACAAAATGCTTATATCTATGCTATAGACAGTGACATGAGGATGAAATAGAGGACTAAACTGGTCTCTAGTAAAAGGTTTTCTTTTGGCTTGCAGTTACTGCCTTCTACAGCTATAAGCATGGCTGAATCAGGTCAGTGCAAAATACACAGCATGGTATTTGTAGAGAGCTCAGTTGTGACAAGGTAAGGTGCTTTTATCTCTCAGGAATAAATATTAAAAACTGAAGAGCAATAACACAAGGACTGGAACTTCTTTGCAGTAGCAGGACCTCCTTGTCACTAAATGAGTATGTACAACAACAGTGAAATCCAAAGCAAAACTTTCATTAAACAATTTCAGTGTCATCATCATCAGGGGCAGCCTCAAAACATTTAACATCAGAGCTTACATTAACAATTTGATTTATTCTTTATTATGCTTTGAATAAGAGCCCAAACTTCAATGAGAACGTGGATCCAAACAGTGAGTGGCAATGACTATCAAGTGCCAGACCAGTAGACAAAGGCTATGGCTAACAAAAAACCCCCAAAGAAGTCAAAAGCCACTCAGTCAGTGTTGGAACACAAAGGGCATTTGGAAGCTTCAGCCAAGCAAAGCTTTGCACACTGCCTTTGCACACTGAACAAAAGGCATTAGCAATGAGCAGATAGAGGATGCCTCTGCACTTGGTCTAGCTAAAGGATTGAGGCTTCTAGTTGTTCCACTGAGGGCAATGCATGGTTTTGAAAAAAATATGAGTTTCTGGATACAGAAGTTACACCTTTGGTGCCTGGGGCACTGGAAGCTACTACCTTAGGGCAGTCATGTTTCTCCCAGAAAACTCCGTGACTAATGTATTCCTTACAATGTTTGCCACACGAAGAGATTTTCAAAAGAGCACCTACGCCACTTCAGCTACCCAATGTACCTACAAATGACATGTAATCTGATTGCTAATGGTAAAAAGTTTCCCTAGCTAAACAAAAATGCTTTCCATGAGCATCACTTGCCAGCCTAGAGGACTGAGAAGTGAAGTGCTTTAATCTTCCCTCAGCTAAGTAAAGAAAAAAAGTCAACAAACAAGTGACATCTGATCACAGAATCTACTGTTCCTATTTTATTAATAATGATTTGTTTTAAATTAATAAACCTAAAAAAACTTTTATTAATATATAAATTAGCAAAAAATTGAATAAATTGTGTAACTACATGACCACAGATAATGTAGACGCATTCTCACATAATCCTGTTGCAAATCTTCATCACTAGTAGTCACAGCTAACCCAGACCCTGTCCCCTTTCACCTTTGGGTTCTGCTAATCATAATGTTTTTTAATAAAGAGAAAGAAAAAGAGCCACTAAATATAAATAGCATTATGTTGCAATCACATGTGTGTTAAAATCACACATTCTCTTAATTAACAATACACATAATGCAAGAACAACTAAGGAACAATCTACTTTATATGCTGAGGCTACCTCACTATTAAAATGCAATTATATAAGGGGGCTTTTTACAATGCAGTTGACAAAAGTAATGGAGAAGAATGCAGGGGTGTTTGTTATGTGTATTTCCTAAACTCACAAAGTTATCTTTTGCCTATCACTTTTTTTTCCATTTAATTCATTCATCTGGATTTCACTGGAGTGCTTTAGATGAAATTTTGACTACTACGTACTGCTTTAAAGCAAATTTCAAGATGCTGATTGATTTTGATGTTAGTATAGTATGAGCCATTTAAATTTTCTCTGCTAGTTTTTGGGGCAACAAAAATAGATACAATGCATTTTTATAATTTTCTGCACCCATTTGGTAAGCAACAAAACTAGGATAATAAATAAAAAAACATATTTGCCATGATATTTTATATGACAAAGAAAATGTGACCTAATAATGTCAAAATATTTATTACACAAACCTGAAAATAACAAGCCAATATTCTTTTCCTACTTGCAGCAGACAGTAGCTTTACAATCCTGAAGCTGATACAGATGAGCATATGACTTAGACTAATATTTACAATTTTCTATAATTCCACAGAAACAGAAATGCATTTATTCACACTGAGCATTGTAATAAATACTGTGTTTTCAGCCTTGCCTTGCCTAAACCTAAACTAAATCTATTTTTCATTGCAGTTCAAATTATACTTCTACAAAATAGGTTATCTTCATATATCTCTAATGCTAGTTAAAGCACATTGTGTCTTTACAATTAAGCAGTCACAATTAGCATGTCTGAAGGAAAAGGATGTACCCTCAGAATTTTCCAGGTATTTCTCTGCAGAAAGCCAAACTCTTGAACAGGCTGCTTTCCTTGTCGCCTGATGCCCACTAGCAGGAGGCATCTCAGTGAACAAGTGTGGAGCTAACAAAGGTTCTTCTGATTCAGAATGTACATACAAAAGATCTTTTGACTTCACAGTATTTAGGAGTTCTATTGATCTATGGTCGAAATAAGCCACTGGGGAAAAAATAAGATAGCCAAAGAAAGAAAGGGTCTCGTTTTCCTCTTTAAAGTATTCAAATGCCCCTACTATCATATTACCATATATCCACAAAAAAAAAGATTCCAGGAACAGTGTTATAGAAGTACTCTATTAAGTAAAGGGAGTTTTTGCAAAGCCGCCTGTAAACCAACTCTTATGCCCTCCCACTGCCCACAGCCTATGCATATTCCAGTAATGTTGTTTCTCCTGTTTTTTTACTCAAGCCAACACTAATGGAGTATCTTTGAATTTATTTTGGGGTATTGATACTGTTTAGAGACAGGAACCTGATTATCAAAGGTACAAATTTTGACTCTGCCACACTTTAATCCAGCTAACAAAATGGTATCACTAACATTCACAGAAAACTAATTTTCTGAATAGAGGGTACAGCAATATGTAAATGCCTGAATAATGCTCTAGGCAAAGACTTTGAAAATATATATATTATGCATATATTTTCTTGGCAGGCTGTAAAATCTCAAAAGTCATGAATGTATTTACTATACTGAAATACTAGACAAGTTGCCTTGATAATGTATAAAGCCATCAATCTGAAAGATTCCTTTATTAATATAAGTTACAGAGATTCAAAGAGCTTGGCCTTAAAAGGAAGCTGGTGAAAACTAGTGCTACATTTTAGGAAAACTGCTATTTCTCATATGCAGTACCTTTTCAAACCAGATCGATGGGTACACTTGTATCAGAGAAATAAAGCTGATAATTAAATTAAGAAAATACTCTGTGTTTAGTATGTTAAAAAAATATTGCTTTAATTACTGCTTTGAATTTCCCTTCTCTAGGATTTGTGCTCTGATGGCAAGTTCAGAACCTTCTAAAACAGAAAGACCACTGAAAATTCCTGCATTAGTTCCTGTGCATCCAGATTTTCAGCCTGTAGAAAAGAGTGTCTGAGACAGCCTTCAGTGTTCTTTTATCAACTGATATTGGCCAACTGGGAGACTTCTCGATTCTAAATAAGTGTAAATCTGCTTTGAAGCTGAAAGCTGAACTGACAGTTTGAAAATCTTTCTATACACAAATTAGGAACTGTCTATATACTTGCACATATCTATTCCTATCTCCCACTTCTTGCCTAAGGTTTTCCTTTAATAAATAAGTAATAATGATAATAATACCTTTTTTTTTCCCCAATTAGTTTAAAAGGACCTTCAAATGAATAAATCTCATCACAGAAACACACAATAGTGCAATTAATGGAATACCAGTTCACTGCCTGTGAAATTACTGAAGAACCATCCTAGGCCAAGACACACCCAATAACTTAAAAACAAAAAACAAACAAACAAAACTAAAAACAAACAAGCAAATTAAAAAAAAACCAGAAAGAAAAAAACAAAATAAGAAAATCAAAGATAGCACAGATTTGAACTTAGCTACAGCTTACTGTGGAACTATTTCACCCTTGACCACACAGGTCCTCATCTATAGGAATGCACCATAGGGAGTATTCTTTAACAGATATTGGCTATGCACACCATATCTAGCTTCCCTGTGTTTTCCCTTTGATTTCTACTGCATGCACACCACTTTACAGAGTGCTTAAGCTTGAAAAGGAAAGTTGACAGAAGAGCCTCTACCAGTCTGTCCTTCAAAATTATAATTCAGAATTCATACTTATTCAAAATGAAGAAAACTATCCACCAGAGAATGCAATAATAACATTAAAAACATAAATATATACATCTGTGCATTTTGGATTAAACAGACAGTGGAAATACCAATGTATTAAAAGTTTTTATATGCAATGATACAGCTAATAACCAAAATAATTTAAGACATTGAAGCTCAGTATACACCTGAAGGAAAATTTAGTTCTAAATTGCAGAAGTTGTTTAACATTCAAGTAAGTAAATGTGTAACTGTTTTGAACAATAAAAACAGGACCTTACAGTATAACCTGTAAGTTAAACAGATCTGAAGTTCAGCACTCAGCTCTGGGTGAGCCACATGTACAAATATAAAGTGTATGGCCGTATAGATCTGTGAACAATTAAAATAAAGTGGGTTTGGCTGTACTGCTGGTATTGAGTCTAGCAAAAATGTTTCTAGACAAAATCTTCACAAAATCATACTGCTTTTCAATGCTGCAATTATCACAAACACCTAAATATTTTATTTCTACATAACAGCAAAGAGAAATGTAGATCTTTTGCTCCAATTTCCATATTTTCAGATCTGTTAAGCATCTAATATTATTTGATCTAACTGCTGCTGAACTTAGAACTCTTGATGGAATTTGGTCACGGAGCAAACCAACTACACAAGGCAAGGTTCATTTTACAGAACATGGATGTCTGCAGTCAGTAGCATTTACAGGAAAAATCACGGAACTTTAACTGTATGCCTCCCATGTTCAGATAATATAGGCTACAGTTTCTTGCAAGTCTTAATAATCTAAATAAGTCTTAACACTGTAAATCCTGATTTAGAAGGGCCCCATCAGGATCAAGTCCAACTCCTGTTCCTGCACAGGACACCCCAAGAATTGCACCACAGGCTGAGAGCATTGTCCAAATGCTTTCTTGAACTCTGTCAGGCTTGGTGCGGTGACCACCTTCCAGGGAGCCTGTTCCAGTGCCCAACCACCCTTTATTTTAAGCTGTAAACCATCTCATTTTCTCTTGATCCTAATTAAATCAATGGAAGGTCTGTCAAGTTTTCTGTGGAGTCTACCTAATCGTAAATGAAGAAAATAATTTATTTTTCAAATTTCATCTTAAGACTTCTCATTCCTATATAAACTAGTGATTTTCTCCAAAGCAGCATTTATAACTTCTATGTCAAAATCATGTATCTCCCAATTCCAATCTCTGCCGTTGTTCATCTCCTCCATGCTCATCCTTATCAACAAATTGATATCTTACGGTTATTCATACATAGTATGAAATAATTTTACAGTGATATCAAAGTACAAATATGGCTGCAAAAAGCTAGTGTTTCAAAACTTAATCAGTTGGGCTATATTGTGCTCAAACAAGGTTATCAAAGTTTTCCATATTATGAAGTACAATACAATAGATCTTTTATTTCAACTGCATAAAATAAGTTCATAACAAAAATGTGAATTCAAGGATTTATATATTCAGCCTTGGAAAACAGAATAAAAATGCAGAAACTAATGTCTACATTAAAATTATAAGGCACTGAATATTACAAAACATGAGCATAACAGTGTGAGCATCTTTTAAGTTTACCTTCAGGTTCTAGAAATATTTGGAATCAAATGCTACTCTTCTCAAAATAAGTTTTTGTGAAATTGGTGATAATTAAACAAATACTTAAGAGAACAATTTTAAGTACAGGGAGACTACATAAGCCAAACTGACATAAACATAGTAAAAATAATTTATTTCAGTATTTTGGTGTACAGTGGATGTACAACTTGTTTTTTACAGTCAAATAGGCAAAATCACATGCAATTTCTATCACTGCTTCTCATATTACAATATATCCATTTACAGATAATAAGATTAGATTCAAACTGTTCTCATTTTGTAGGCCATTTTTCATTTAATCTCCTTATGCTAAAAGGGGGGGAAATTTCACCTTCATACATCATAAAACCCAAACAATGTTATCTTGTCAGAAGTAACACATCCAAGCATGTTATATCCTATTTAGTTAACGTGACCAGAGAATAAAAAACATGCATCTTACCTCAGACCAAATATATGGGATTGTTCGTAATTGAATAAGGAATGAATTTTAGCTTCTGAGTTCAAAATTATAAGCCTGTCAATGATATCCTGCCAAAGGAAGAGAAATGTATGCTTTTGTAATTTATGCACATCATAGTTTCATATGGATATTTACTGTTGGATGAAAGCCATTATTAAAACACACACCAAAATTATTTCTGTAACAAGAGGTGTTTTCCACACAAAAGTCAATGGCAAAAAGAAACCATGTAGAAGGTTAGGAAAAAAAAATCTGTTAAAAAATATAAACATACAAAAAGATCCTTGCATATCAACTATCTTAGTTCTTCTTCAGTATTAAACCACAAAAAAAAAGTTAAACTCTTTTTTGTATGTTTGAATGTGTACATGTCTATTTCAATGAAGAGAACAGCAAATCCTTTAGTATAATAACCCTTTTTCACACTGGTTAGTAGTACATGCTTCAAGTCACAGCCATTTATTCCCAGTTTAGCAAGGCTTGGCTCAGATGTTGAGGCTTACACCTTTTATCTTAGAGCATCTCATGTAACAGACAATGACCTGTTACACTTCTTCCACATATCTAATCTAATTATCTTCCCCTGGTTCACTGCATATGCAAACTGCTTCTGAAGGAATAATTTCATTTAAAAAATAGGAAAGAACAAAAACATTCAGTGATGTTATCATCTCAGAGACAGATTGCTGTGCTATGGTCAGAGGAAACAGATTACAAAATCGTTATCAGCTTTATTTAATCTCTATTAAATACAATAGTTTTATTTTCACATTTAAGAAGTACAGTTTCAGAGACAGCAGAGGGAGTTATTATTCACCTAATTAGATCAATGAGTCATTTCGATAAGATTTGAGGGGAAAGTTAAGACCCATACTTTCATGAAATCAACAAAAGATCTGTTTTTTAACAGAGAAAAGTAAAATTCCTGAGTAAAACTCACAGTAGCAAAAAAAAGTCTATAACTTTTCAAAGTAAACTGTCTTCATAAAATGCATTCTTATTTAAAATGAAAGCATATTTTTCCTATTAGATTTTTGGGGCTGTGGGGGAGACAGCTTTTTCCACATAGTACATTCACAATCAAATTCTCAATTAAAAAACTCAACTTGTACCTCAAGGCTGTTCATAAAATTGATAATGCAAGCAATTGATTTGTATGGGATTTAAGATTTTTTTGGTATATTTGTACATTCAAATGCTAAGGGATATTTCTCTGGTAACAACCTCCTCTCATTTATAAATCAAAGCTTGGAGCTGCAAAAGTGTACAAAGAGCAGGCACAGTGAGAGGACTACTGAGAAAGGAGACCAAGCTCGGATTTGGGATTTTAGGAAGGAAGATAATTAACGAGGTTTAACACAAGATTACATCCAAAAAATGTGCAGATAGATCTGCACTGCTCAGCTATAGAGCACAGCTTAAATATTATGGTCAGATGCCATCTACTTTGAATACCTAAGACAAACCATCTAAGACCCTCCAGAATCACTGAAGAAAATTACCTGTTTTAACGTCTTGCAAAGCTACAGATCTAGATGGTACTATCCAAACTAGATTCCCCTGAATATATGTACTGCAGAAACCCTCAAGGAGTGAAGGCAGGGAGAAGAACCCTCATTTATATGTTCCATTTTCTAAAGTAACTTTACATGCCAAACACAGGAAAAAGAAATCTTGAATGTATTAAGGAAAACTTTCCAAAGGGCACAAAATAAAAACCTGATTAGTCTACAGTTTGAAGTAGTAAAAGCTCAGCTGACAATCTGTTCAGTCAATGATGCAGCTAGTCAGACAAAAATACAAAGGAGGCAAAAATGGTTAAATCCTGGGTAGTCAAGAAATAAATATACAAAAATGAGTAAGTTCTGTGCATTAGCAAATATAGTCTAGCATAAACAAGTCAGATTCTGTGGCAATGTAACACAATTCAGAAACAGAGAAAAAATAAGGAACACAATCAAATCTTCTAGTGGCATTGAAATTGCTTTTACTTTGCTTTCTATAGTTACATCTGGCCAAAATCTTTTATCTTTTGCTTTCTGCAATCACTGCCCAAAGACGTGGTTATAACAAATCTGTATCTCTGCTTAACTTCAGAAGTTTTCTGAGTACTTAGACTCAGCCATTATATGTTAAATTAACATTAGAGGATCTGACTATTTCCTTTCTGTTAACTACATAACCTTGGATGCCTGTCTTACATAGCTAGACATATCTCTATCCAATCTTGGATGTCTAGGCTTACAAAACCCACGGCTGCACAGTAGTTAAGTGAGACAAGCCTCATCCAAAACATCTTTATCTCCTCAGGGAACTTTGCACAATTGTACCAGTATTGGCATTTCTAGAAACTAGAGAATTTCATAAAAATACTGAAGTGCCTCAAAAGCTAAAACAACACCGGCTTTCAAAAGTTACAAAAATCATTCTTGAAATCTACCACAATTTGAATGCTCTCAAATATTTATCATCTTCAGCATACATCTATCTTCCTTGCTCCCAATGCCTTAAAAAACTTGGTAACTGAACAAAGCTATCCATCAGTGAACACACTAACATTGAGTAGATTGGAAAAATGAAATTTATCATGTCATTTCCTCCTGAAATCATCAAAACAGTATTGCAAAAAAGAACTCAAAAATCCCTTCCAAACATAACATACACTATTATGATAAACTCTGTCTAAACAACTTAAACTATCACCAATCCAGAGCCTGTGCTAAACAAACACTTCAACATAACAGCAATTAAAGTGCTAACTCATTAGAAAAAAAATTTGATTTTAACTGCCACACAAGGTCACAAATTACTTGTCTGTGCTTTGTAGATGAGAAAAAAGCCGTAATTGACTAAGTTAGATGATTGAATACAAAATAATACTAAATACAGAAATGGTGAAGCTATTTTTCTGAAGTATGTCTTAATCAGTAGCTTTCCCATTACTGATTTTTTCCTTTGTGTGAATCATGTGTCCTATTAAAAAAATTGCCTGAGGTATGGGGATTTTGTGTTTCCATTTTGTTGGTTTGTTTTTTTTTTTCTTTTATTCTGTTTAAATCCACAGATAGTGTGATAGAGCAATGCTGTATAAAACACAAGTATATGTACTTACCAACATTTTCCAGTATGTAACTGCATGCACATACAAATGTGTTTCTGTATGTTACTTTTTTCCATGAAAAAACACGATTCTAACACAAGTCAGGAAAGACGATCTTTAGATTAGGCATCAAATTTTATATTATCTTTAAGATTTCAAAATGAAAATTTAGGTTAATATGAAGTCATATGTGCATATACTGCCCTCATGCTGTATATAATACAAAATGCAGAAAAATTCAAAATCTTTCAATAAGAAATAAACTTACGTCTTTTATAGCAATAACATTTTCTCAGGAAGAAACATCTTAACAGAAGTATTTTCCTTTCAAAATACTTACAATTATATCTGTGGGTACTTCACGGAATGAATACATGGGTTTATTTGGTATATCTCGTTTACTCAGGAGCTCAAAAACTGCTGGATAAGTGAGCAAGTTTACCAGAAACAAAAAAGACTAGAGAAAGAAAAAAAAGAGGGACAACAGGGAACATTAATCACTTAAGTGCAACCAAGTAAGTTTTAGAAATTATTTGCCATTTACAGTAACTTTGTTCTTATCCTTTACAGGCTGAACTTGACATAAATAGACCTGCCCAAAATAAAACTGCATATCCTGGTAAGCATCTATATAATCTAAAAGGGCAGCAGTGTCTGAAATATCTATTATCTATCAAACTGTACAAGCAATTTTGAAAATCACAGTATTCATTACCACATAATTCTAAAATTTATAGACACAGAATACTCTAAAACACATCCTTCTTCCTGGTCTTATTACAGTAATCTGGACATAAACTGATGGCCAGCATTTAAGACTTAGTTTTATCATGATTGTTACTCATTATTTCATAGTTAATCCTTTGCATTGTGAACTGCCACGCAACACAAGAATCCTTTATCAGACATAATTTAACTAGTGTATTATACAAATTTTGACACATGTGCCAAGAAGCAAGTATAGTTGCAATAAAAATCATCCTGTCTGAACCACGGCACTGTTTATTTCCAGGCAAAAACATAAGATTAAATAATTTCTCACCTTCTGACAACTTTGGTCAATAGGGTCAACTGGAGTAGATTTGGGTTGGGTTATTCTCAAATCATCTTTTCCACACTCCAAAAGAGCCCATAATTCAGTTACAAGTGCCTTTATAAAGCCTAAAACAAATGTTTGTTCTAATCATGAGTTTCATGTTAAAATATGTCACACCAGAATTCTAACCAAGATTTTCAAAATTCTCTATATTGAAGGCTGAAATTTCACATCACAGATTGCCTGAGGGTTACTATCCCTGTTATTCTCAACCCTTTAGTAAAAATTACCTTTCTAGAGCAGTCTAGTTATGTTCCATCTACAGTCTGCAGCAATGGTTTCCAAAGACTATTACACTAGAGTAGGATTATATTTAGATCTCTTCTAAGTAAACGAGCTTCTGACCTTCTTTAAAAAGTTAATTGTAACAGATCAAGGCTTAGCCAGTATTGTCTCTGTGGTTCTAAAAATACAGATTCACTATAACTCATTAATAAATTAAAACATACCACAATGAAAAGGACTAAAAAAAAACCTTTAAGAGAAACACTACTAGCTGAATTTAAATTGTTAAAATTTAAAATGTTAAATATTTAAATAGAAGAGGAAAGAGCCGTCTAACTCTGAAATCTTCAAATGTAAGTTACAGGCTTAATAGAAACTTTACATACATTACACAAGCTGTGAGGGTTGAAAATCAATGCTGATTATTTTTGGTATATCATTTATCTCTGATGCCACAGGGCATAAAAGGGCCATAAGACGCAATTTGGCTGAAAACCTTACAATAGGACAGATGGGTAACTCCTCAGTAGATCTGTTCCCTGCTTTCTGAAAAAATCCCAGAGGCATAAATAGTAACTAACAATCAGTTTCCTTGACTGGCAGAATTTGCCTGCCTTTTTGACAGTCTTTCAGTCAACGCCAGCCACCTCTAGATACTCAGAGAGATGATTTGCAACTTTTGTACCTCATGGACTTCCTTGGCAACTTAAGATATTAATGAGTACCCACATTGTTGATAATATGGTAACAGTTGCGTTATCTGAGATTGACTCTGCAGGGACTTTGTCTGAATTGACAATTCTTGTAGCGCAATCTCATCTACATCTCACTAATGTATAACTGCACCAATGACACTGGGGCCTTTGCAGTTCCTCACCCTTTGAGTACTCAGTAACCATGGAAATGTACAGACAAATTACAGACATCAACAGTTATTAATTCTGAGCTTCAGATCAATAAGAAACACCCGAAAACTTATTTTTAAACAGTACAAATGTCTTCATACACATACAAGAAATTTCTGGACATCCAAACGGGTGAAGTAAAGTTTTTGCATAATATCAGAAGAAAAAATAAAACAAACCCTAAAATTCTGCATCAAGATTAATGAATGACTTGAAAGCTGGAGAGAATTAATTTCCATCAAGAAGAAATTAACAGACACTTAAGAGTCTTTGTTAATACTGCGTAATTATTTTACACAGTTGATCTTTTTTTAACATCTTTCTCTCTTTTTCTAAAATGCAAGACTACAGCATGTTATTATTCATAAAAACATTATTCTTCAATTTACCTGAATTCTGCAGAGCTACTGCAGCCATTGGTGTTGTTGCCATTTGTGTAACAATGATTCTATTACCAAAGTCTTCATATTCATTTGTCTGTTGATAAGAAGTATAAAAGTGCAGTGTTAGTTATTCAGAAGGCATGAAACTCTCAAATGATCTCTTAAATATTGATCTTTCTTACACTTGTTTACAGAATTTAATCCACTTTATGTTTAGACTTGAACAGTTCATAGATATTACCCTCTAAAGACTTACCAGGGTCAGATTCCAAACCAAACATCTTTATCAAGTATCTTATAAAAATTTAAACACAAAATACTGTGGTTGAGACATGCTATATGAGCAAATAAAACCATTAGTGTTATAATGTTTTTGTACACATTCAGTAGGATGCCTGTGGCATTACTTTTCTTGTCCTAAAAACGCATATTATCTGATTTTTTGGTTATATTTCAAGCACTTTTAGATTTCAACATGACCTACCACCATTGTCTAAAAAAAATTGCACTTAGAAGAAAAGAAAAACAGTATTTTTCTTAACTTTTCAAACCTTACAGTAAAAAGTAAACTGTACAGACTGCAATGCTTACCTGGATTTTTTTTGATAAACTGTTAACCATAAAGTTCACACAGTCATTCATGGCACCTGTACTATGAAGCAGAAATAGTCCTTTGGGTGTAGTAGAAAAAATTAGCAAGGCATCTAACAAAGTCTCTTCCCATAACAAACTGCAAGAGTAACAAAATAGTAATTAAAAATTATATGTAAAAAAGCATGGGAAAAAAAGAAAAAGTACAATTTCTAACTTTGAAAAACAACAGTACTTTACTCACTGGACTCTATGCTGAATTTATAAGTTTATGTCAGCTTGAAAAAAGGATTAAGGAAAAAGATAACATACTAGACCGTATTTTGTGTGAACATTCAAACTCAGCATGGCAAAACTAAGGTTAGGTAGGAACACAGAAGAGAAAGATGATGTAATGGGCAACCCAAAAGACCTTTGCTATCCTTTAACATACGTATGACTTACAATCTGACTCTATACAGTCTTAAGATATTAACATGGCATTTACATGTTGGCAAAACAGGCACCGAATTTCTCCACAATGTAAAAACACTATGAGGAACTCATATTTGAGGAGCTAAAGGTTCCTGCAAAAAATTAGTACAGAATTATGAAGAAAGGTGCTATATTTACACAATAGCTTCATATACTAAGAGCAGTAAATGGAAAATCAACATTGCCCTGAATTTTCAGACTCACAAATAATTGTGTATTTCTCATCTTAATGCATACAAACTTCTATAACAGGACCTTAAGTTTCAGTACAAAAGGAAGGACACCTTTCACTTGGTATGTATTAGGCTTTCAGTCAAAATGCTGCCAATCTTGCTACACAATATTTTGAAGGTGTAAATATGATTCAGCAGAACAGCATTTTAAATTAGCACCACATCAAAGGCCTAAGATAAACAGACAGCTATTTTGTTCTGTGCTTTCCAATTCACATTTTCCTCAAACCCAATTCTTTAGTCAGAGAGAATAAACTATAAGTCAATTTTACATAGATTAGACACCACTCTCTAAGCCATGAAAGTTCTCAAAGGTGAGGAAGAATTTTGTAGCTCTACTGAGACCTTTGCTAGGATGGCTTCTCTACCTACCACTATCCTTTTGGCAAAAAGTCCTGGGTTTGGCTGGGATAGAGTGCGTTTTCCTCTAAGTAGCTGGTATAGTGTGCTATGTTTTGGGTTTAGGATGAGAATAATGTTGGTAACACACTGATGCTTTAGCTGTTGCCAAGTAGTGCTTATCCAAGTCAAGAACTTTCCAGTTTCCCACGCTCTGCAAGTGAGCAGGTGCACAAGAAGCCATGAGAGAGCACAGCCAGGACAGCTGAAACAAACCAGCTAAAGGGATATTCCATACTATGGGAAGTCATGCTCAGTATATAAACTGCAGGGAGTTGGCCAGAAAGGGCCAATCACTGTTGAGGGATGAGCTGGGCATCGGTCACAGGGTGATGAGCAATTGAGTTGTGTCTTACTAGTTTCTCTTGTGTGTTACTTCTCTCTCTCCTTTTCATTACAGCTAATGTTATTATTACCATTAGTAGTATTACTATTATTAGTATTACTATATTTTACTTTGTTTCAATTATTAGACTGTTCATATCTCAACCCATAATTTTCCTGATTCTTCTCCCCACCCCATTGGGATGCAAGGGACTGTGTGGTATTTACTTGCCAGCTGGAACCAAACTACAACAAAGTCATAGGGTTACAAGATGTCTCAATTGTGGTTAAAGTAGCAGTGTTCACACTTATACACATGCATAAATTAAGTACCAAGTTACCTGTTTTTTGATTCTTGACTTATTGATGAAATGGAGTCTGCATCAGTTACAGGAGTAGGTACTCTTTCTGAAAGCCAACTTGTCTGTAAAATGAAAAATAAATAAAAAGCTCCCTACTGTTTATATACACCATTTTAAAACTTCAGATTTTGTTCATTCTCTTGTTATATACAAAAGAAAAAACCACAGTGATCAGGCTGTAGTCTAGTCTTTAGCACAGAATGCACTATTCCACTACTTTTTTTTTTATTTCAGAAAAACTTATTTTTTACTTGTTTGGGTATAAACAATTTTAAAGCTATTACATTTAATTTTTCTAATTAGAATTCTTAAATAAACCTCTTTGTTTTCTAACTGGAGACTCCCAAATCAAAAACTGGCATTTAAAAGAAAAAAAGGAAAAAAAAGGAAAAATTGTAACACAGTTCTGAACTCAATTTCTGCCACAGGCAATGGAAATAACAGCCTCTGGAGTAAACAACACAATACTGTTTATTAATTCTGCCACTTTTTATTTTATTTATTTATAAATTATATAAATTTCTCTGTATTGGTATGGATGTGATTAGAGCTACAAACAAATATATATACATGTTCTCATATCTGATTTAGTTTATAATTTAAATTATATTTGAAAATAACTGGTATGAAAGACTGCATATTTAAAATTAATCATTTAAGGTTTTTTTTATGTTTATGGGATAAAAAGCAAATTACCCCATTGAAATAAAAGTAAGCAGTTATTACTTTACTGCCTTATACATGTGATGTACTAAATCAACAAAAGAATCTTCTATTAAATTAGTCAGTTGTATTGGATCTGGTGTTCCCCTTTTATTATCATGTCTATAAATTCTGTCTCAGAATTTCATCAGAACCTGCCAAGAAAAAGAAAGAACTTCTTTCTCCATTGGTCTTAAAACTCCAGGAGACATGTAAAAGAAATGGATACAAATAATCAGTCCATCCACTAAAAAATTGACACTATGGCTTGCAAAGAGTCCACCATACTCCACCATTTTTGCTACACTATTAATGGTAGATTATTTTATAAACTTCAGGTGTCTTAAAACTGAACAATGACAGAAAAAAAATTTAAAAAGTAATAAGATGATGGAGTTGACTTTCCTGTAGTAACTTGTTGATTCTTGAAGTCAAGAATATATTGATTCTACTTCAGTTTACATCTCACTACTAAAGTGATGTGAAGAAACTTCTTGTTAGTTAAACTTTGCTTTTATTCAACACATTCAGTCTACATATCTTGTACATGTTAAGACAATTTGTCTAAATTATGTTTTATACCATAATAAGAGATTTTAATGTGAAAAGAAGTCTTTTGTGTATGTGTAAATGCTGTGGTGTTTTAGAGGAAGTAACTGAAAATGCTGATCAAAAGCTTTAAACAGTCTGCCTGTGATAAAAACTCCTGCCTGGCACTTCTCATTATGGTCTCCCGAGAGTATTTCAATGTCACCTCATTATTCAACAAATGTTTGGCATCTTCTTTTTTTTTCCCCTCTGTATCTTCCACTGAGAAAACCAGTTTAACTAAAAATTACTAAAGGACATCTCAGAAGTCTTTTCTTTCAAAATATCCCAAACCAAGAGTAAAGGAAAGATCTGTGGTGGATAGCAGTTAACATGACATGAAGTGGCTTCTATCATCAAGGACAATGAATGATAGGTCTACCAATGCATCAAGAGTTCCTGTTTTAATCTTTGGCATGGAAGACTCAAATTAAACTTCTGCAAGGTTCACATTCAGAAGTAAAATTTTCAAGCAGGACTTCACCCTTACAACATTTTCAAGCGCTACTTCACTATGTAAATATGATCAACCTGTAAGAACAACTATTACACAAGCTGAACGTCTCACAGTAAGGTTTTTCCCCATCCAAAAGCAAGATTTACCTTTCTCCAGGCCTCTGCAATACATTCATGCAAGGCATAAGGAATTAGCATCTGTAGGCCTTCACAAGTTCTGTACATTTGACGGCATACAAAAATGAAAGCTCCTTTAACTGACATAAGCTCAGATCCAGATAAGAGAGAAATGTTGTCATGAAGAAGTTTCTTTGTGAACTGAACAATTACACGAGCGGCTGTAAGACTAGAAATAAAATAACACTTTTTAAATGTTGTTCTGTAGTAAACAATAAACCTTAAAGCAGATCCTCTGACTAAACTTACTTAATTTTTTTTTTAGGGGAAAAGAAACTACAGAAAGAGACTATGACCCACTATGGAGGGACAAACTATA
The DNA here is from genome assembly GCF_000691975.1 of Corvus brachyrhynchos. NCBI lineage: Eukaryota > Metazoa > Chordata > Aves > Passeriformes > Corvidae > Corvus > Corvus brachyrhynchos. The sequence goes on from NW_008239110.1 coordinate 12,753,916, forward strand.
TTGTAATAACAGTCAGAAGAAAAGAAATGTACAAGTGATTTTACTTTGGCAAATATATCTATGCAATGCAAAAGTATATCCGTTGCTTTCCACGCAGCCCACGTGACCATGAACTACACAGACTCTATATGTAATAGGAGTCCAGTTGGGAAGAGTAACCAGACAATCATTTTCGCTTCTGCTTTATCACTGTTAAGGATATCAGTATAAGGTAAAATTTGTCCTTGTTCTTTTCCCTATCCAAGATATCCTTCTGAAATATTGCAGATTCGTAATGACAAGGACAACTCTTTCTCCAAAAAAGTAACTTTCACTTCCACCCCCCTTAAAAACATAGGCAATTCTGAGATTTATCCACTTAGAAGACATACATTCCAAACATTTTCATGACCTGCAGCTTAGCTGTTTTCAAAGGCTCATCTCAGTTTTACTGCTGTTTTAAGTGTTAGCATCAGCTAACTACATTCTACCCATAGAAACACACAGATTCTAAATTAGGTACAGTGTTACACATGACAGCTTCTTGTACAAGATCTGTTTCTACTAGATGTATTGAAATGTGAATACTACATTAAATCTATTCTTTCAATAAATTTGGTTGATTTTACTATTTATTCTAAAAACAAAGAAAAATGAAGAAGAGAGGCCTTTGGTCTGAACAGTAACACTACGAATATAATGGAACTACCTTCAGAGAAAGGAAAGCTCTCACACGAATTAGAAAAAGAAATAAAACACAAAAACCTCCCTAATTATTTCTTTCCACTGTCATTTCACCTAATTCTACACATAAATATCTCCCTAATACATTCTCTAAAACACTTACTATTTTAATTCATAATCAGATATTTTACTCCAAACAAAACCAAAATGTATCACATTATAGATAAATGAAAGAAGAGAAAATGAGTCTTGTAAGAACAATGTAATTCATTGAAGTGCTCACTAATGCCATTCATTAATGCACTATTACCTGCCTTTGGCATTTTTTTCATTTTCTCCATACAGAAGAAGAGAAAGACCATCTTCTGAAGCAGCAATCCTTGCCAAAATATCAGCTACATCAAGTAAAGCAGTTTCAAGACAGTTTATATACACCTATTTGGAAGAAAAAAAAAAAAACCATTGCTTTTGTGAAAGCTGTTTTTTCAAGTCTGGCTTAGGTATGCAGAACCTGAAGCTCACCTTTCTGATAATTTCTTAAATAGCTTAATAGCCTATGTTCAAATGTCATCACACAGAAATCTTCATCACAGAGGGCACTAATTCCCAATATTTTCATAATCCTTATAGAAATGTTTAAAATATAAAAATAAAATTTAAAAAACCCACCAGCCCTTTTTCTTTTATCAATTCAGAAAATAGTAGCTTCCCATGGAGAATTATGTATTTTATTATACTCGTTATTGAGAAGACCTAGCTTCCAAGTTGCTAACTGAATTTAAAAATAAAAGTAGGTTGCCTTTCAAATAAAAGGTAGAGCAAATATTCATCCAAGAAATATCCCAATGACATCAGAAAAAAGGCAAAACCAATCAAAAAAATTAAGTGGTGTGTTTTTTCCCTAAGGAAACAATCTCACTACAACACAATTTTTGCTACTATTCACAAGACTTCAATGTCAGACCAATCATAGTAACAGACTAAACTACTCAATGCACAATATGATAGCTAATGTATAAAATACCACAGAAGCTACCACATAATGTAAGTAAATAAACCTTCTACATAGAAAATACATAAAAATTACAATATTCTATACATGTAAAAATCATTTGGAAGATTATTACAAACCTCTGTGCCACTCAGCAAACTTTGAACAGGATGAAGTAGGGTATCTATCACTGCATCTGTATACAAACATTCAGTAGCACATCCTGTTTGATCACAAAAAACTTGCAGGATCTCCATAACAAGACTTTCTGGAGAATAATTGTCTGGTGAACACAAGAAATGTGTATTTATATTTTAACTTACACAAATATATCTATATAATTTATGTAGTTGCTTCTGAATTATTATTAATTTTGTTAAGTGCTGATTTAACACGGAGGGAGGAAGAAAGGGTAAGGGCGGAAGGGAAGAGAAAAACTGCACAAATAACAGAAACAAATTACAGATTGTAAAAGAAGTTATCATATGCCTCATTACAGCTAAATATATTAGCATATAAGGAAAAAAAAGAGCATTTACCTGAATGTGCTGCCAAAGCTGTCTTTGGGTAACTTGGAGAGTAATAAATAAGCTGAGTAAATAATACCAACACATCAGTTACGGATATGTTATCTATTAAAAAAAAAAAAGGAAAGTACTTTTCAAATTAAAGTACAACTTTAATTTTCTAAATAAAAAATGGATTTTGTAAATATATGTAAAGAATGCTTTGCTGAATAGAGGAGATCAATCACATACAAATGATAAAGCAAAGGACATGCATGTCCTTGGGACTCTATTAAGGTATTTCATGATCAACTTCTAAGACTTGATCTTGCTATAAATTTAGCCAATTGAAATTGTACAATGTCTTTCACTGTAACAAATGGCAGCTAACATTTGAAAATACTGAATATACATGGCTATAGAAAAAAAGCATTGCCTTACTATTAGATTAAGTGAGACTACTGGAAAAGGGAGAGGCTGTCAGACAACTCTTTCTCAGGTCTGAAACAAAACCAAGAAATGCAGCAAGATGGGAACAATTGCTCCAAGTTTAATGTAATTATCTTAATAAATCAGACAATTTGTGAGAAAAAAGTTGCCATCTATGAAGCTGAGAAGGACACTATTAAGAAGAGAAATGGCAAGATTGTTACATTTGTAAGGAAAAGAACAAAGCAACCACCACTCCTGGATCTCTGCTGGAATGGTGTTACACAGGTAATGCAACGACAAAAGCACTTTGCTAGTAGATGTTTCTAACTCACAACTGCCCTACACTGGATCTATCAAATCTTGATCCTCTAACCAAAGGGATAAAAGACAAGTCACAGAACTAGTATCCAGTAATGCTTTGAATTCTACATTGAATTAATAGAGACACTAAAGCAATGGAATGCTACAATTGCCCTCACACACTTCCATCTGCCAACCCTGCACAATGTAGATTTCTTTGGATGTCCAAGAGCTTTTCCATCTTAGATCTTGTATCCCTATTAACACCTCTGTTCCACAGGTACAGAACTTCTCTTCTACTTTTATTTTATCGTAATTAATAAGTTAAACTCACAGCACTTGTTTCCAATTTGCAATTAGCTTGAAATACTGATTTTTCTTTCACACCTGAAAACCAGTTTTGGTCCCTGGACATGTCTCTCTTCCAACCAATTACATCAGTTGGTTTGACAGAAGCTATTACTCACACCTAGAAAAACTGAATCACTTGAAGGACTGATCCAACTGTCCTTCAACATGAAATAATTATACTAAAAGTAAAATTCATAAGCGATCCATTTAACCACATCCATCAAAGAATAAAAAACTGTGTAGATGCTCATATATAGATATATATAGGTATATACACACACCACCTTTATGAAAGTTTCCAGGCCCAGAATTGGTGAACAAAGTGTTGTTCTTCAACATCCACAATATTGCAGTGCAAATATATAAATATATACCAAGTATGGATACAGTGTTTCTCAACAGGTTCCATTTTCCTCAACTCTTCCCTTACCTTTTTTATTTTTCAGCTGTACTGGAAAGAGACTCTGGCCTTGCTTATAGATCAACAATCTTCCTAAGAGGCACAGTGAATGAACAAAATAGATGTACTGCAATTCTGGCCCAGTGTAAGAAAAACTCTGCATATCACCTGTAACAATAAAGCAAGAAATTAGAACTTTTCCCTTGTAGTTTACTTTACAGTACCTAGCTACTACCTGCAACACAAGCGGATCATTTTGTATATAAAGACAGCTTAATTAATTAACCACCACTATTCTTTTTCTCTTGAAAGACAGTCATACAACATTTGGGGAAGAAATAGAATAGATAGAATGTCTTCCTCTTGAGGTAGCATGCTCAAAAACCTAAAGAATGTGGATGTATGTGCATATAATGCAAGACATGCAAAGATACTCACAACAGTGCTGCTGGGAAAAGTTGGAATTTTTATTAACTGCTGCTTTGCAAAATTCAAAATAATCAAGACATTGCTGGACAGCTGCATTAATCTGTGGAATAAAGCACAAAATAAGAAAGTACCTGATATTTCACAATAAACTCATTCTCTCTTGTATTCAAGTATTGTCCTTTAACACAAGAACTTAAATACCCACTTCACTTCCATGACTTAATTTTTCAGTGCTTTGGATGAATAAACCAACAGAAGGCAAAATTTAACAGGGCTACTAAAATATATCACCATTATTATTACATTATCACACAGCCAGCTCTATACACATAAAGATAATCTATGAAGAAGAGTAGAGAGAACATAACATGCAAGTGTTTTGAGAAGTCAGCAGCAATCTGCAAATGCCCCATCATCATTAGTGTGGAGGATTTTTAAGTTTACACATGTGAAAAACTTTGTCTTGAATACACTTACTAAACTATAAGTTTGGTTGCCAGGTGCTGTCAGTGCTAGTACATTTCTTGGTGGTGTATCACTGTCATAGCATCATAATCTAATCAAGGTTTATAAAAGTTTAAAAATTATAAGCATGGTTGTAGCAAGGAAACACAAAGCACATTGTCCTGGTTTCAGCTGGGATAGAGTTAATTTTTTCTATTTTCTTATGATCTGAGAAGAATAGCTAGATTTATTAGAGCTTGGAGCTGCCAAGATTTATTCGCAAGTGTAAATATACAGACATATACAATAAAAAAACCCCAGCCTTAATCGGATGTTTACCCTGTGCTTATAAATTAGATTAGACTACCCTGCTCATGGACTTTCTACTATAAACTCTTTGTTGCATGGATCATGCTTTATTCTATGCTCTGTTCTGTGCACACAGATAAAAAAAGATAAAGGTCTCTTATAGTTGTCTGTGTCCTTTTCTCCATCTTAAGGTTTTATCAGTCCCATATATTTTACATTTGATATCATTTGTATTTCAAGATTTTATAAAACATAGCCAAGTCCTGTTTATATGAATAGATCCCACATCTACATTGGTCTTATTGAAAACAATGAAACCTCCACCCCAGTAAAGAGATCTGCCCGTACAAAATATATGATAGGATTAACAGCTATATTTTCTATAACTATTTTCTATAACTATTTTCTATAACTATATTTTCCGAGTTTGATTTATCTTGCTGACTCTGAACCCTTAATGCTTCAAAGAATACAATGGCAGTTTTTTAGCCTCTTTTTGTCAAAAATCAAAATATAGCACAGAGTATTTATGATATTTCTTCATGCACCATTTTCCATTTCTATGCATTTGTGGAAATAATTCTAGATATGAATGCAACATAACCAATAAATTATAATCCCAAGTAAACACCTGCAATAAAATATCCAAATTCCCCTTACTCACAGCTGGCCATACGCTTCTTTGCATTTATCAATGATCCATTTAAGCAAAGAAAAATTAAAAAAAAAAAAGTTAAATCCAAAAGGCTTATCCAGCTGAACAACATGGAATAGCTCCAACAAGAAAAAAAGAGGAAAAAAATAGTCCAAATCACAATGTGCCAAAAAAAGTTGCAAGTAAACTTGTCTTGGTAATTCACAGAATGGCCTTGTCTGGAAGGGACCTTAATGATCATCTAGTTGCCATGGGCAAGGACACCTTGCACTAGACCAGGTTCCTCAGGGCCCCATCCAACCTGGCCTTGAACGCTTCTGTGGATGAGGCATCCACAACTTTTCTGGGCAACCTTTTCCAATGTTCCACCACTCCCATAGCAAAGAAGTTCCTCCTAATATCTAATCTAAATCTACCCTCGTTCAGTTTGAAGGCATTAGCCCTCGTTCTCTCAATAAATTTTATTTACAGACTACTGTTGAATATATAATCAATAAAACATGTTAATAGAAGTACTTACCAAGGATTTATATTTCCTTTCCAGAAGCCTAAATACCACTCTTCTGCTGTAATATGCATGCTTAAATGACAAAGAAGATGTAATATCAGCTGCAAAGATATGTTCTGTTTTTTAACTAAAAAAGTAGAAATTATCCCTGATTCTGTTCTATTAGGCATCCCGTGTACTGTACATATTCAATGTACTGAACTCCAGCTCAAGTAAACCAGTATAACACTCAACTGAGACTTTTGTACATTTATGACAAAAAAACCCTACATCATTAGAAAAAAGTGTAGTAGAACATGCAGTAAAAACAGAAAACCAGTAAGTACACTGAAATACTAAATGTAGTGTTTTGACATTGCTATGTAAATTCTACATCATAAGTTTATAAATGGTAGGCTGGAAGAAGCTCTAATGTCCACTGGAAGTTAGCAAGTTGTGTGTAACATGTAATATAATAATATAATATAATGATGTACAATAATAACTGTTCTTTCATGCTTATCACTTCTTCCAAAAAAATTACTTGCATCTTTTGATGGCTGTCAGTCAATTCTATGAAAGGGACTGAAGTCACAAAGCACAGAAAATACTCAGAAATTTCATGAAAACTAGTAATTGAACAGAAATTGAAGTGGAGAGTAGTATTGAAAAGCAGTGGACATAAAAGTCTAAAACGACCTTGCACTTCCTTAATTACAATTCTCAGTATAGGTTGTTATAGGACACAATAGGTCTGTGATGTCACAACCCAAACTTTCCAAAATACATGTCGGACATGAATAAATTATGCGTTGTTGAGTTGCGGGTTTTTGCTTACCGTCCACTTCTTAAACCACACTGCTTTGATATCTAGCAGAGCCAAGAAGTGCATTGGACTCAAGAAATCTGGAGAGGCAGCATGATTAGGCTTGTGTTTTACTGACAAAAGTGACAAGGTACTCTCCACTACTTCTTCCATGTACCTTATGACACAAATAGGAAAAAATGGACAGAAGACAAAAATATCACTGAAGTCTTTCCACCAGTAATATTCAGGAACAAACTTCTCATAAAACCTTGTTCAGATAGATCATAAATATCAACAGCATTATCTTTATTTTGATCTAGTATAGGTATTAATTCTTTGTAATACCACAAATAAAACTAATATGCATCTATATTCTCCTAAGTTATTACATCTTTTGTTAAGTGCTAAATATTACACTTGCTACACTTGAATCCAAACTATTATTTTGTTCAAAAGTACTTAGAACACTCCAAAAGCTGTTAGCAGCTTAATATGACTACTCCTATGCAACTTCCATATTTGACTTTTCTCACCCTCTACTTTTATTTCCCCTGTTGTCACTGACGAGCCACTGTGCATCCTATAATCAAGCCTTTGCTAAAATTACATGCATCCTATTTTATGTCAATAACTATTAAATTAAGAAACAGTTACAGGGTTTTGAAGATTACATACTTTTCTGGATGTCGAATCCAGGAAGATGGTGCTTCCTTTTGATACTCATTTAAAAGGCGAACCTGAAAACATAATTATTAAAAAATAATTAATGCATGATGTTTCAGTAATGATAGAAAAGGTACAGAAAGTTCATTCATACCTTTTTAAGTAAACGATTTATATCTGAGTTAGTTACATCCAGACCAGCTGAAATATGAAGAGAATATCCTCCAGAAAGAAAGTACAACTCCAAGTGTCTTGCTAAAAAAAAAAGAAACCCAACAACAAAATACAATTCACCTCCATGACAACAATGACAAAACAGACTCTTATACAGTCTTCATTATAAAACTTTTCAAAAAGCACGTGACTCATGAAGTCTGAAATGTAATTAAATGCACATACCTAAACTTGTATAGACTTCTTTTGTCATATTAAATGGAGAAGAAGAAAAGGTTTTTGCATAGAATCTAAGGATTTTCTCCTAAGGGTGAAAAAGCAAGCAATGTATTAAATAGTCATTAACTGTGTATTATAATTGCAAAATAATCAATATGTAGAGGCATTATTCTCAATATTACATATTATTCATCTAGAGATCTGTGCAGATGTTAAGCATGTTTTATAAAAATATCGTTTATAAAAATCTACAGTTCAAAGGAAATTTTATTCAAATACTTGAACTACAGCACCAATGCAAAGCCTCACTGAGTTACGAAGTAGACCATTACTTTTCCATTACGTATTATAATATATATATATATTATATATAATATTTTATAATTGCAATTATCACTGTTTTAAAAGAAATTGTAGAACTCAGGTGAAAGAGAAATATATGACAGCAGCTGAAGCAACTTTCCTATTTATTTGGTAATCACTTTAAAATTTGAAGAAGAAGAAAAGAAGTTTAATTGACATAATAAATAATCTAAAAGCCATTTAAGCAGCTGTCTTTTTTTTTTCCTCATCACTGCCTGTATGATATTACTATGTATCACTTTCTCATCATCATGGAGCATAAACCTGACTTGAGTAGGAAATATTAACAGGACCTATTTTACAGAACAGTTATGCCCATTTTTTTACGTGTGTTTTTGCTAAAAGAAATTCAGACATCTTCACTGCCATTAAAAGAAATGCAAATGAGTACTTTGGTATCTAAAAATCCTATTGAAAGCCTGTTGCAGTCCTTTAAACCAAAATTTACTGGAATCCTGTATTTCTTTTACTTCAAAAAATTGTTTATGTGATTCATACGCAAATAATAAAATGTCTTGGAACCTTGCTGGACTACTTATAATATGTACGTAACTTCTTACATCTCTTCAGTACTCCTTTCTTTGGATACGCATCTGATAATTAGATACAAAACATTCCCTTACACTGAAGGTTGCATCAGGATCTGCCAGAGAGATCGTCAGATGCTTACGCAGACTTGGCCAACTCTCAGAGCTCAGGATATCAGAGGCAGGGACCAAGCACAGCGTCTGCAAAGCTTCTTGGCGAATCTGAAGCAGTCAAAAAATAAACATCAAAAATCCATTCATAGCAACCTCTGAAATCCATAATTTACAAGTCAGGGGGAGTGAGGGAGGGTAGGCAAGAGGGAGGCAGGAAGGAAGGAACAGAACCTGGCTGCAGAACAGATAAGAAACAGATAAGAAAACACTACATCACTGAGTGGGGAAAATGTGTGCATTCAAAGAAGCAATAAAACCATTTTAAATAGGTTTTCAATACTGGATGCAAGGTTTATGTTCTACTTTCTGCCTGTAATCAAATATTTTGTTATTGGGGAATATAGCTCTCTAAAGCTCTCAGCTAGGAAAAGTAGACACAGATATTAGATATTGTGTTATACTGCTGAAATTTTCATCAGCATTCTAAATAATTTCAAGCAATTTTTTTTTCTATTCATAGACAACTGCAATCTCTAGCAATTTATTTCATCTTACTGAAAGAAACTGTAGGACATTTTAATAACATTTAATAGCATCAGACTTTTTATCTGGTTTTCTAATAAAAGTCCATCACAATGTCTGTACCAGTTCCTACCTACCATGGCTTTTTCAACTGCCAGACAACCCCCAACAAGTCTTATCAAAACAGCACACTGAAACTGGTATTTCTCCAAGCCTCAAAAATATCAGCAGCTGGTGCTGATTGCTGGTTAGAGGCACAAATTAGTACTGCCACTGATATGACAGCAAACCTAACTTGGACTTTGTATTTTCCATTTGGCAGGAGGTTGTTGGCAAATCAGCACACATCTATCTCTCCCGACAGGGAAAACTCGAAGGGCGATACAGAAGCTATCAAACAGGACAAGGGACATGTATGCAGGGCAAATAATGTTCAGTTACTTTATTTATCATAAACCAACTTTTTTTTAAACTAAGAATGATGATCTATAGCACATAGACTTCTAAAAAAAATAGATAGTTGCTGCAACACTAGTTTTTGAACCAGATTGGTTACAAACAATGAAATATTGCACTGCAGAGGAAATTCTGCACTGAAGCCAACATATATGAACCAACAAAGACAAGTTTCCACTTAGGTACAGAGGAACTCTTAAGAACATACAGGCTGCTCTCCAACATGCCATAAACATTCATTTGTATTAACATTTCATTTCTGCTTTTAAACTTACTTCCTTGGGCTGAATAGGGTCTAGCCTTTCTGTGAGCAGCTGCAATTGTTCTTGACTCATGAATGCATAACTCTGTAATACACATTATAAAATGATCATTAGTATATTTTATTAAACTGAACAGCAGAACATTAAAATCATCAGTCTTTCTGATACCTAATTTATTTTTAATAATTAGGACTCCAACATTTATACTAATTTAACGATAAAGTCAACATTCCTAATGTTTTCTGCTGTTTGCCCGAAGTTAAACTTAAGTAATGAAATTACCACGACATATTTTGTTTGCTTTACTTCAAAGTTTTCCATATCTTCAAAAAATCTTTAAAATAATTTATTCAACAAGCAATCTAGCAAATTACGGTGGTCTGGAAATGAACTGCACGTTATTTGGCTTCTACAGTAAAATTACAAAAGTTAGATGATGCTCTGCTTTTATCATTATCTTATCTTTTTCTATATCACACTTGGATAGGTACTTTGAAGCATATGGGCATCATACTAATCTCATCCAGCATATGATGCCTAAAGTAGCTAGTATAAGCTTAGTACTTAAAACCGAAAGAAAAGTAAATAATTTGTGTTTAGGATACAAAAAAAGAAGGGAAAAATTAATCATTCTCTAGGGCCATTCTCAGTCTCCACTGACAGAAACTTAACAATTTTGCAGTATCATGCTTATTTCATAACACAGAGAGAAAACCCATCGTACTTGGTTGAAGGAGGAGTCACTGTCAGAACAGTTGTCTGTGTAATAGCCACTCTGACGTTCTTTCTTTGCTTTACTATCCAGCTCCTTATCATGCATCCGATCTTCTTCAAACTTGTTAATCAAAGATTCTACCACAATCATCATGACATTCTTCAAGGCATGCATCATTTCTCTGTATCTTCAAAGTTAATATGATTTTAATATTAAAGAACATATAAATCACTATGTAGAAAAACGAAAAAATCGCTACATCATGAATAACTGAATATGACATAATGCTAATTGAAATTGAACTCACTGAACTTACAGAAATGAATGCATATGAAATCCAAATCCAAATTGAGCAATGAAACCTTACATGTTTCAGTTAACGATATTTTAAATTACAATAAAACTCCTTTTTTTTCCTTCCAGAACCATTCAATTACCACTAGCATAATTCTATTTTGGGATTTTCTTAAGAAAGAACAACATGAGTCCACCAAAAAGGAGGATCTGTCCCTGAGAAAACAAGCCAGTTCTCATCCTTATTACTGTTTGTTTCTTGTAGCTCAACATCCAATTTTTCTTCTCTTATAAAACTCAAGCAGAACCAGTAGAAGTGAACACATTATCCCAATTCAAGATCTTGAGTACAGGTCAAGCACACAAAATAATTTTCTTTCAACAAAACCAGGGTTTTTCTAATTTCCATTAATAGAAAAATAATATCCACGGGGAAGCAATTCAAGATTAAAAAATGCTTCAGAAAAGCATTCTGTTGTAAAATGTTGATGTTTTATTTCAAATTATATTTTACCTCAGTGATACAATTATTTATTTTATAGTCATCAAAGATACAAATTATCATATCATGCTTTAATATCCTCCTACATGTCAAATTAAAAATATAAGACACATATTTAGTTCATTGAAGTTTCTTCTACCAATTTTAATGAGCACAAGAACCCTAAGGTCCTGATCCTTGAAACAAAATTATACAAGCATAATCTGAAAAATGGTCATCCTAACATCTGTTTTCCTGTTTTCTTATTTTGCAGCATATAAAAATGACCACTGATGCTAAAATCCTAAATACCTCAAAAATGTCACATATTCGCTACCAATCTTTTTATGTAACAGTTCACAACCTTAATTCCAAGGTGAGAGAAAGCATGACAAATTGCAGTGTAGGCTGGCATTGTCTGAACTGCTTAGCACTGTCTTTGGTTACAGGTTCAGAATTGTTATTGGTTCGGATCTTACTTTTTCAAAACGCATTATGGAAAAGAGAAAAGAAGATTCAGACAAAGAAGAAACAGATGTGAATTGCATGTATATACTCACTCTTTCGATTCACAGGTCTTCTTAGTAAGATGTTGGACAAGTGTGTCATAGCCAGATATTTCACCCTGATTTTGAGCAGAGGTACATTTTTCTGTTTCTTCCTCAATCACAGGTCCCACAGTATTTTTTACATATTGTCTAAGGTATTTCACAAACTCATAGCTGCGAGAAACAAGCAAAATTAAAATGTAACATCTCCTTGATTCACCATGAAACATTTTCAACATGATGTATCAACAACCACTACCTTCTCTCCCAGGAGACCTGTTACCTGAGGTAAGAGTTTATGACTTGCATAGAATAAACTTTAGGAGTGTGAAATAACATGTTACAGTTCGATTTTCTTCAATATGGTCATTATCAGCATATTGTAGGAAGAAACAATACCAAGTAGAAGAAACAAAACCAATAGCTAGTTTACCAAATAGCACAATTTCACTTTGTGCTTCTTCTAGAAGTAAAAATCCACTCAGAAAAAAGGTTAAGGTTTTCTAGGTAGAAACCAAAGAGTATCAAGAAATTTCAAATTCCGAAAGAAACATTCCTTGTAGCACTCTGAATATAGTACTGTCTTAGAGTATAAACTGTCTGGTATTATTATTTATGCATACATACAAAACGAGAAGGTACACAGATAACACAGTTTATAAATTAGAGCATGGGAGAATACCTATGGCTTATAAAATTCTACGTGTCATGACAGTACACAGATATCAGTCAAACTGACAAAACAGCTGTCTGTGATTACACAAACACATTAAAGTCAAGGATTTAGCACTTTGCAGTCTAATGATCAGATACCCACAGATCCTTGCTAAAAGAATAGAATAATCAGAGGGAGATTTCAAACTAAAGACTCTCCCTGGGTCCTCCAACTTTGTATTAGCTATAGAAATTGCTGAAGAGTACTGCTCAGAATAAATCAACTTTTCTTTTTGGCTAGTTTTCTGATTTGTATAAAGGGCAAGGCAAACAGAAACATACAAAAAAAAAGTAATCATATATTCAGTTGATGTATCATTTTATTTTCATTGTATCAAACGTGCAACTACTTCACGTTAACTTGGGTAAAAAACCCCAAAAACCAAACAACAAAGCACACAAAATTGTATCATGATAGTTACTTCCTCACTGGATTCCATCAGGTGTGTCAGTATTTTTCTTTTCTCCTACCTTTCCATTCTTGTTCTCAGTGAAAGTAACAGAAATACACCTCAAGAAAGATGCAAAACATATTTCTGTTTTCATTTGTGAAATTGCACACAACTCTCCACTGCATGAAAGCTTTAATGAAACTTTTTCCCCTTTGTTTTAAAAGGGCAACATTTCCAGCATATATATATTTTTGCAGTGACTCCTTCACTCTGAAATATACAGCAGCCACATCGCTATTCAGACTACTTTTATGTCTAATGTTCTAGTCTTTATCTTCTGCATTATTCCTCCACCTTAGAAATGTTTTGTAACAATTATGTGTTTCAGCAATGACAGTACTACTTCACAAGCTGAATCAATTCAGACTGATCTGGCAGGGCTTACAAAGGATTCATGCTTGGGGTGGTGTTAAAAACACCTCTAATGTAACAGAAACATCCTACTTATGTAGTTTAAAATTCTGATGTCTACTACTGCACAGAAGTTTTGTACTTGATTCAATTTTCCTTTTCATTAGCTTTCTGAGGAACCTGCATTTGTCTTTTCTACATCGAAGTGGGAACAAAGGATAAAGTAAGGTCTCAAAATCTGGTAAAATTACAGAAACAGTACTGCTCAAAATGCTGAGCTGAACTAGAGCATTGGACAGTCCAAAAGCACACACTACTAATAACGGAGCCTGCAATCTGGATGGATGGGTTAAGAAGAAACTTTCTTAAATGGATTCACTTATAAATGACCATATGACCTCTCTGACTTCCCACGAAAACCAGTCTGTACTGCCATGGGTCACAAACAAGACAAGAATACCTCCAGAAATATTACAGCACCAGAGAGTAATCCTCATGTTCTGCATTTAAAGATCACTTGATTTCCCATTAAATGTAAATTAAAACTGTTCTCATGAAAAGAAAGTATCTTTAGGATCACCAATTTTCTAACATACAAGAGTAATGGATGACAAGGTTTCACTGTTGTGAAAGGAAAAGCTATATAGGCATTGCTTCAACTCCTTACAGACTTTACTCCCTCACCCTGGGTATTCTATTAAAGTTCTCAGAAAAAATGACAGAAATATTTTCAATTTTTTTTTGAGCTTTATTGTATAAATCTTCTCTATTTTTTTTCTTTCAGAATTACATGTATCTTTCAACTTTCATATGTTTACAACCAAATTCTTTTACCCTCATGCTTGTCACTCAGCAACCTACTACTCAAAATTCACAAGAGTACAAGCAACAGTGTAATCCAATATAATTCGTAACAAAAACTAAAACTGAGCTAAAATACCTTTTAAAGAATCTTCAGAACACATGGAAGTTTCAAAGTTTTAAAATTACAGTGAAATTTTAGATAAACCTTAGTTTTATTTCACTTATTTACTTTCACCTAACTCATACCACTGACAAAGCAATGCCAGTACCTAGGTAAATTTAAGAGACTAAATAGTGCCACTTCTGAAAAAACTGACAGGGAACCAGCTTTCTCAGAAGAAGTCAGGTCACAGAGCTCTGTTCCTTATTAAAATGTCTTCAGGTCATTTCAGCTTGATATTCTCTTGGCTTGTCATAAAATGTGTACTAAAAATCTCCCATGTAGTAAAAATATAATCAAGTTATAACATCATGGAAAGGAAAGAGAAGCGTGGGATCTGGAAATCTAGACTGCATGTAAGTGAGGTCACATTGTCAAGTCTGATTTTACAGAAGTGTGACTGGGATACATTTCTGGTTTACTTAAACATAAATTAAAAGAATGACTACCTGATAAGATAGACATGTTCAGTAAGACAGGCCAGAGAGAACAATCAAATATGGAAGCCAAATAGCACTCTGAAAAAGTACTCCATTTTGAAAAACAAGATTATCTTGTCTAGCAGGTGTCAACTATTCTGAGAGCCTTCAGTGACTACTTCTTCTAGCTCCTTTTCATGTGTGCATTTAGTACATTCCATGTGCACATGCATCAGAGCTTTGTAAATTCCTCTCTCACAAACAGCTCATGAATTACTACTACAGTAAAAATATATTAGGAAGAGTGGAGGGAAAAAAAAAAACAGACCAAGAAAATGGCAACATTAATTTTATTCTTTAAATTAGCATCACCTGAGAGTTGATTAGTGACAGGAATATCTATATATGTATAAATACACACATATTTACAAAGCAATATAAAGTGTAGACTTTTCCCAACTGTTAATACAGTTTAACACATACCAATTTCTTGAAAAGACTAAAAATAGCAAAAATATTTTTACTTGTGAAAATTCTCATCCGTTTCCTCCAAATGCAAGAGAATTTCTTCTGCACATTCTACTGATGGGGCTCCAGTGATTTTTTCCTTCACACTCTGCAGCAACTGTCTAAGCATAGACTGTAGCAGAGCTTCATCTTCACTTGTAAAGTGAGACATCTGTAGAAAACAAACAGAAGAATAAGAAACTCTCATAGTTTTGTTTTTCCTCAAGATGCTAAGAAAAGCACAAATCCCTTACATTGCCACTTTTTTACTGTTATGAATAGGATTTTCTATCAAAAGACACAATCACAGACAGGAAATATTTGATACAGCTTATCTTCAGATAAACCGGAAACAAAACAATCAAATCAGTTTCAATAAAACTCCTGATACTGTAGCATAATATTCTTAAAGGAGATATTACATTAAGAAAAGCCTGAATACTCCTATTTGTACTTGCTTGAGAACTTGCCCATCATATAGGCACAAGACCACACTGTAAGCTAAAAAAATAAAAAGGAGGAACCGTTTTACAGATATAATGACTGTATCTTGATAAGAAAATTTTATAAGTCTCTCACCTGCTTCTCATCCACTGTTACTACCCAGTTCTGACTTTGGGATCCCTCTACTCAGTGCTACTGCTGTGCCCATGACTGAAAGTGCTGTGAGCTTTTGGAAGCACCAGGTGGAATTATCAGAACTGCTTAATTTCCCTGTGCTAATCAACTGCAGTGACTAGACAGAGTCCTGTCAAATTAAACTGAAACTGCTGGGAAAAACTGGGAGGAGCAGAAGCAGTGAGAAACTGGAAACATCTGTCAAGTCCAGAGGACAGACTATCAATTAAATTTTCAAGGGCTGTGAAACAAGACAAAAGCTCAATTCTGATCTTAATTAATTAATGGCTTAAAAATCTTTATATGCCATGGAATACTTTCAAACCTCAGTGGCAGTTCTAGCTTATATATTTATAGCCTATTTAAGGAAAAATTACTCAGAGATATTTGACGTTTTTGTCAAAAAAATTAAGGACTCTTTAAGCACCTGTGAATAAATACACACACACTTGGAAGAGACATTATAGTAAATTATTGTTTAAGAATCAAACAGCATCAACAAGCAAAAAAAAAAAATTTAAAAAATGAAAAGCCGTACAGCACTAGCTGGAGGTATCTTTTATGAAAGGTAACAGTTCATCAAGTTAGCACTTCTCTGTTGTAAATAGCAGAGTTACCGAATATTTTATTTTGATCCAACATAATTCAATACTAATTCAGTCATCTTACCAGAAATTTCATTAAAGTAAATTCAGAGCAAACAAACAAAACACCCCAAATTCCTTGTAATAATCTTAAATTTGCAGCCTTCTTTCTTACAGAATCTCAAGATACTTAATCAAAGTCAATGCATTTTTAGGTCTATATAAACATCAGATAATACCCTAATCACCAAAAAAAAAAAAAAAAAAAAAAAAAAAAAATCACCTAGCGTTTTGGTATAACTAGGGATTTTCAAAAGCCCAAGGTATCCAGATACTGGCTGGCAGTACAAAGCTCTGCTCAAATTATTCATAGAGAGAAGTCATGAGAACATTGCAGCTTCATCTCCAGTTTTCCTTGGAAAGTCATACCTGACTTATGTAACCACTAACAAAGATACGTATCTTACATTTCATTCGTAAAGGTTTGTGGTTTGTTGTGCTTGGTTTTTTGGTAGTTGTTGGTTTGGGGGTTATTTCCCAGCAGGCTTATCCCCCACTCAGCTTCCAGGCAACATTTAAATGGTCGTTTTCTCCCTAAAATACACCTTTACCCAAAGCCCAGTTAGGGCAGTCCTTTCAAGGTCCCAGCACTGTCCCAGAATGCAAATCCTGCCCCACAACCCAGGGGAGGATTCAGAAGCGGCCTGTTGTTGCCAGCATTTATCTTTACACAAGCCTTCGCCTGAGCAGGCAGGCAGTTTTAGCAACAAACCAAGGAGAGCAGTTCCCAGAATGCGAGCAGGGCGAGAATTCCTACCGCTTCTCGCGCTGTACCGCCCGTCCTTCGGCCGCGCACCAGTGCTGGGCGGCACCCGGGATTCCTGGGACAACCCACGCACGAGGAGAGCAGTCGGTCTCTTCCCAAGCGTTGGGAGAGGCTAAACCTGCCCAGGTGCTTCCCTCAGCTATCGCTGACAGCGCGGGCGGGCTCAGCCCGGGCACCTCGGATGCGCTCGCCCCGAGCACCTCAGATGCGCTCTCCCCACGCACCCACTCAGCTCCACCACACTCCCCGCGCCCCGAGAGCCCCGCATTCCCAGTCCCGCCCAGCCCA
>NW_008239110.1:12771846-12775032 GCF_000691975.1 Corvus brachyrhynchos
CTGTGAGCGCGCCGGGCGGCGGCGGGGGCGCGCGTGCGGTGAGGGGCGGCGAGCCGCGCTCAGCGGGCACTCCGCTCTCACTTCAGGCTCCTCTCTGCTCAGCCCGGGGTGGTGGCCCCCAGCTTTCCCAGTGAAATCAGAGGAATACAGTCATGCCGCTATGCCCAATTTACATCAGCAGGGGAGCAGATTGTCTCAATAAGTAAAATAGTGAACGGCAAGGAATTTTTCAGTCCTATTTTTAACTCTCCATTCCCTCCTGTGATGAAGGAAACATTACAAAAAATCAAGTAGTATTTTTTTTCTCTCCAACAAATAAATGCATAACACAAAAAACCAGCAGAAGCAGTTTGATTTGAAATAATTTCTATTAGTTTAGCTATAATAAACCAGAATCTAGTTACCGTAAGTACTCATAACAATGTTTGTCAGTGCTTGCATGCAGGGTGTTACATAGTTCATTATTATCCTTCCCTCCTACATTTTTCTAGTGATTCTGATGGTGGGGGAAGCTAATCTTCCATGATGACGTGTCCTTTAATGCTAATCTTCCATGTAACGCTAATCTTCCGTAAGGACTTGTTCCTTTAACTGGACTTGTAGCCCCTTCAGTTAATAGAGCTCTACCTAAGCGTGGGTATCTATTTGCACAGTAGAACTAGGAATGTAAACTGCAGTATTTCTATCGAAAAGGGTTAATTCAGGAATTGAAACATAAACCTATCTTACTGCCAGTTCTCAGAAACCAGATTTTGATCAGTTGCAACAGAATTTCTGTGAAATCTTTATCACTGAGCTCCTCAGTCCTTTGAAGGGGCCCGTCCTTGCCCCTTTCCTTGATGGGAAAATTGTCTGCTGACTGCTACTTGCAAAGGGTCTCCAGTAAATTAACCAGAGTCCTGTTAACTTGGCCATGCACTCTCCCCATCGTCTAAGTGCACCTTTTGGAATAGGCTACAAGTGACAGCAGTTTATTCCTCATCCATGCCAGGCTCTTCCTTCACAGGTAACCAAGTGGTTTGCTTCTTTTCTTTCCCCATACCAACTGAGAGGCGCTGTGGTGCAATACTTCTAATTCCTTTATCACTTCACAAGCACTGATTCAAGTGACAGCATCTCAGTTTAATAGCTGATAAGGAATAGAAAAAACTCAATGTACATAGTGTTCAGCATTTCCTTACTGAAAGAGTCCCCACTTTAACAAGCCTTCCCTATCTTATAAAACACCTTATAAGAAAAGTTGCACTTGTAGTGGCATCACAGAAAGATGTCCTCATGATGCCTGTGGTGTTTCTGAAATCCTTCCATTCCTTTCTACCCTCTCCCACCTTCTGTATTTCATCCAGCTTCTTTAGCCACGTTTTGCAGCCATTGGAACCTGGAGCCCTTTCTCATGAGCAAAGGTGGCAGAGCTCAGATGCCATTGGCCGTGATTATTAGGATGCATCCAGGCAGACACCCTCTGAGGGTGATACTCCAGAGTGAACAACACTGTTCTGAAATACAGTGAATTTACATGGATGGATGTCTGTCACATGAGAGAGGTTGCAATCACTGTGGAATTGTTCATGTGGATTTCACAGTGGTGAAATTCCACTCTCTCTTATACTAGGAATTCCTTCTCCTTGGTAAAAATATTCCAGATGTTCTCTCTTGGTTGCACAAACAGGAAAGCCTGGCTCCTAACCCCAGTTCAGGAAGGCATGAGATACAAATAACCCTTCATAAGATCCCATCATTGTTAGAAAGTCACAGTGCTGGCTTCTATAATTTTAGAAACTTAAAGGAAACGACAAATACACAAATTCTTAGAGTGTGTAGCATATAAGGTAAGCAGAGTTTCAAACTCTGAAACATAGGAATGTGAATAATTTAAGTATTATAGAGAAGTTTAATTTAATTGATACAGTTGTCTCCCCATACCTTGAACACATCCCAAAATTTGAATTACCAGTTTATGCCAAATTTCTGTAAATTTATGTTTCTGCAGTGTCTTCAGTGTGGCAGACCAGAAAGAAGGAAACTGTGGAAAACAAAGGAATCTTCTTTACAACTGATGGTAGCAGTGGAAATAGCTTGTCTTGGTGCTCATGTCATTACACCAGGGACATAATTTCTCTCCCCTCTTTCTGCTCTTTCTGACTTTTCTCTTTTCCTTCATTGTAACTTCCCACAAGACAACTCTTTTTCTGGATGACTCACAAAGGTCTGGAGAGATTTTGATTTTATGTAGGTGATGTACAGCTGTTAGTTTCTCCAAGACTGTTTAGCTAAGACTTTCACCAGCTCTGTATATAGGACCTACTAAAGGAATTGGCATTTACTGTCTGATTGAATAATTTAACATAGCCAGTATTTATTGAAATTCCAGTTTATCAGCCTTTCCTTGACTGATACAGTTTTCAAAGGAGTATATACCAAAGAACTAAAAGGGAAGGCAAAGTCCACTTGACCAAAACAAACTCAACCAAACCAAAAGCAACTTTCTATACTCCCATTTCAGAGCTAAATCAAGACCAGAAGGAGCCAAGGTGTTGGCTTCTGTAACTCACTTTAGAGTTTCCCAAACTGGGACTAAGATAGGAAAAGGAAGAAATAAGTTAGGAAAGCAGAAATAAGTGTGAGTTCTGGTTCTGGTGGTAGCACAAGAAGTCTGTACCACCTTTCTGCACACTCTGACATCTCTTTACCAGTTCTTGAGCCTCCAAATAAAAGATGAAGACACTTCATCAAGCCTTGTATGAACGCTGTGGCATTTGTTGCCCTCTCATATCACATTTATGGCAGTTTCCCAAATTTGGAGGAACAATGAGCATGTTTTGAGACATCATTAGATCATAATCTAATCATAAATATCAAAAAGGAAACTGCTTAAAATATTACTGTTGATGGGAAAGTCTTTTTAAATAATTTCCAAAGGAAATTTTCTATTTTGGAGACCATCTGTCCTTTCCTCCCTGTACACTCTAGGGAAATACTAACCCATGGCTAGATGTTTCCGTTAAAACAAACACTAAGGAACTGGTGGGTAAATGGTCCCGAGGGTTGCAGGCTGGAGCACTTATGCTGTCAGCTGCACTTGGAAGTCTTGTGTTAAAACACATGTGTTGGAGTCCCTCCCCTGCCGTGTAGCCCTGGGAGAGGGGCCCTGAGGGCACAGACACGGGGTTTCCCTGCCCCTGCTCA
>NW_008239110.1:12775670-12781005 GCF_000691975.1 Corvus brachyrhynchos
CCGTGTAGCCCTGGGAGAGGGGCCCTGAGGGCACAGACACGGGGCTTCCCTGCCCCTGCTCAGCCTCGTTCCCATGGGTTGGTTTGTGTTCCCTGCACGGGCAGAAGGACCCTTGGTCCCGTGACTGGAACAGTTCCTGGGCAGAGCTCCGGCCATGCGGCTGGAGAAGTAAACATCTCTCTGAAACAGCTATCAAGAATCTCTCTGTCCATATATATTTCCTTTCCACGGGACTCCTGGTTTGATATATGCGTGTTGCAGGATCCCCACTGCAACACACATGCAAACAGAATTTATATCAGTTCCATAACAGGTAAGATGTAAAGTGTCCTGACAGGTCTAAAGTTACATCAGATGACTTTGTACATTCCTGTTGAGAGCTAAGCTGGTATGAGATGCATGTAAGCGATTACAGGAATCAAAAAAATAATTGGGTCAGTTTACTTATTTGGTAATTAAACTTCAGTTATGCTGACATTTCAAATAGACTGAAGATCTTACTTTGCTGTTCCTGATCTCTTTTTTCTGAAAAGTGAGAAACTGGCAGGAAATCAATAGGACTCTTGCATAACATTGTAAAGCACCAACTTGGAACCAGCCTGTCCAATAGCAATCAGGAATGTTATTGATTAAAAATGTAACTTAGTGAATATATACGTACTGATTTTTCCATCTGTATTTTATGACGCATTTTTCAATAGATGCTCTGCTTGAGGTTGTAAAAGTAACTACTGGAACTGAAGTGATAAAATCCATACTGCAATGCTAAGTAACTACCTCAAAGAGTCAAAGACAAAATAAGCTTCAATGACAATACAAATATCCAAATGCCAATAAAATAATTTTTCGATCCACAACTTTCTTTTGGTGAAACTTCAAGGAGCCAAGGACATGTGTCACTAGCTCTGACTGGCCTTAGGCAGCTCTCTTAGCATCAGACTTAGGTCTTCATCAGAAATTGAGAATAATAAAATTATATGCCACTGTGAAAATTAATCTCACAGAACTACAACATAACAACCAAGTGACATCATAAATCTTGACTTTATTTTCCATTTTTTATCTAATTAATATTTTGGTCTTTTTTTATCCTGTGTTTCCTGAAGGTGGCAGCAATATTCAGGAGTTGCGTGAATGTCTGACTTTTGAACCTATTGACCTGTAATACAGCATTTCTTTCAATGTAAATGTATTTGTATTTATGGATATTAATCATATGCTAAAATCAAAATTTGATTACATAGATATTTCTGTTGTAGACACAGGATGTACAATATCACTAGAACATAGGAATAAACTATGTTGGCCTGGAGCATTAGAATTGCTTATTCTTTCATATGATAAAAATTTGGAAGCTAAAGGAGTATTCCTAAAGTATTAAATATTTTTTACAATGTACTGTTGCTTACAGTTAAAGTTACCCATTTCATTGTCTTCAGTGAAGCCTGTATCATATGCATTTTCTGAAGTAATCTGTAAGCTCATTTTTGGGCACTACATTAGCAATTCAAAACACTACAAATGTTGTGTGAGATCACTGAAGGAAGGTTAGAGCCTGTCTATAGGGTTCCTTTCAGTTCCATTCCTCCATTTGACCTTAATCGTTTAAAATCACTTCTAGAGCCACTCAGGCCAACTATCTCACAGCATTTGAGGGTTTTATGAAAAAAGAATCTTTAGATCTTCTCCTTTTGCCCTGGATGTGGTACACTGCATTATTGTGAAATGCTTTTGCTACTGAGGCAAGGCTATTGCATCGACATTAGAAATAGGAAATAATTAGAGAACTTTTCTCTCCTTTCATTTTGCTAGCAGTTGCCTGGTCAGGGAGTTGCAGATCCCACTGCAATCTAAATGGAGGATCATGGAAGCCCACAAAGACATCTCTGCAACAGGGCTCTCCTCCCCTATCTCTTTTGCTAATAGAACTGCATTATGCCAGGTGATTCTCCTGCCTGCAAGTCTTCTGTCAGCTCCAGGGCTGCTCTCACAATGCATCCAGGACAAGGGCCCAAGTTCTGGAACTGCTATCCCAGAAATGCCATTTTGATGCAGAGCTCCTCAGTACAAGAGAGTTGTGGAGCTCCTGTAGTGGGTCCAGCAGAGGGCTATGAAGATGATGAGGGGACTGGAGCATCTCTCTTGTGAGGAGAAGCTGAGGGAGCTGGGCCTGTTCATCCTCGAGAAGAGACAGCTGAGAGGGGACTTCATCAATGTCTGTTAGTACCTGAAGGGGGTGTCAAGACAATATTTCCAGGCTCTGCTCAGTGGTGCCAAGCAGTAGGACAAGAGGCAATGAGAAGAAACGGATACACAGGAAGTTCTACCTGAATATGAGGAAGAACTTTACTGTGCACGTGGCCATGCACTGGGATAGGTTGCCTAGAGAGGTTGTGGAGTCGCCCCCACCAGAGATGTTCAAGAACATCTGGCCACAGTCCTGTGCCAGGTGCTCTAGGATGACCTGACTTGAGCAGGAAGCTTGGAGCAGATGACTTCCCGTGGTCCCTTCTATCCTTACCTGTTCTGCGATTCTGGCAAATGCATAGCTGCCAATGGCTGTGCTGCCAAAGGAAGTGCAAAACATAGGCAGAGGCTTCCTTGTGAGTCTTCACTGGTGCAAATGGACTCCCTAAATCCTTTCATGCCTTCAGACCTGAATGTTTCATCCTGAGAGAAAAGTAAGGAAAAAATCGCAGGTATTATTACAAAAGTAATCTCCTGTCCTAAATGTGCATGGAACACAAATGCTACAATTTTAAATTACACTGGCAGAATTTATTACTCTGTGCTTCTGAAGGAGTTTGCTCAGCAAACCTGGTGGCCTTTTTAGCAGTTGTATGTGAATATTCCTGTGCCTTGAAATTTTCCATCTTTCTTCTTGTCCTTACCAATGACTGTTTGTGCTACCTCTCGAACCAGTACTTTGATATCCTGAAATTGAATATTTTTATAATTGCTCAATTTATGTTCATCCTTAGTAAAGTATTGCTAAAGTAACTTCCTTCACATTTCCTCTCAAGATCAGCATTAATTTCTGCACTTACCATGTTGACATTTCAGAATTAATTTATCAGCTCGTCTGAGCTGCTGATGTGGTATACTTTTGCAGACATTGACTGTTATTCCTTTTTGCATTTCTGCTCCGTCTTAGATTTCCCTAAAATGTGTCATTGCTATCACTTCCTTTATTACACCATTATTACTACAAAGCCTGCGTAAGTGATTTTATCACTTGTGATTTAAGTGTTGAGCCACTACACCTTCTCTTTCCTGTTTCCCATTTGTCTTCTGAAAATTGTACCCATCCAGATAAACTACTGCTCTCCTTACCCAATGGCTTATCCTGCTATAGTTCTGAATCCCGGCCTCAAACACAATACGGTTTCCTTCCTGCATCATCAACCAAGTGCTGTCTGTAATCTTAATATTTGCAGGAGTCAAATACTAGAGACATTTGCTATGTAAGCTGTTGGCTTATATTCTCTTGTTAGTATAAGTTATGGTCTTCTTGTAAGAGTCTCTTCTACAAGTACAGATTAATCTAGCCAGATGTGACGCACAGATAACTTTGTTCTGTTCATTTTTGGAATGTTGTAAAATGCTTGAAAAGTAAGCAAGTCGTGCTCTTTGCTGCTCGTTTGAAGCTGTAGTCTTTGTAAGACAGGCTCAGGAAGAGAGAATTTGGCCCGTCCTTTGCCATGCTTTATTCCTTTGTGTACTTTCAGCAACATGAACTGTGTGCTTTGTTTTTCAAATATTTTGTGTCCTAGCAAACTGTGACCTCCTCCTAAAAGTGATGTTTTAAAGAAATAGTAAAAGCATTGCTTGGTAACAACACTCTTTATTTAAATTACAGAAAACACTTGTTTTTACTTTTTCTTTTATTTCACTTAGATAATGTCTGTGATCCTAAGAGAATTTTATATCCAAGAAAAGGATTTGGAGCTTCTCTGAGCAAATCCTGTGTCTGAAATAAAGAAAGATGCATGAAGAAAAACACCAGTCCTGAATGTCTTCATACACAAAATATGGTCTTTTAATAAAAACTTACTTTAAGGTTGTTGTGTAACAGAATCTGTGGTGCAAGGGAATCTTATTAGTAGCACATATTCCTTAAGATAATGAATCTAATTTCTTCAAAAAAATTTTAAAAAAGTGTTACAGTTTTGCATTATTGAAGTCAATATGCTATCCTCATTTCAATATAGTTCCAGCGAATTTTAGTGTTAAAGATGATTTTGATTCAGTAAATCTGCAAATACATTTCTCTGACATGAAAAATAATCTCTAAGTAACAAGAAGAATATTTAATATTTTCACTGGTATTTTTTAGTGCCCTCATGATGTGAGTAAAATTCCAACAGAGACATGACTTTGTCAGTCAAAATCCTTTCACTGAGGAATAAGACAAATACTTCGGTATCTTGATACACCAGCTCACTGTTACAAATTTTGTAATGCATATTTTATGATACAGCCTGTAGTTGTTGTGACCCAAGGGCACAACCTGGCACATTGCTTTGTTGAACCTCAGACAACTGGCCTTGGTCCCTCAATCCAGCTTGTCCAGATTCCTCCTCTCTTCTTCAGTTCAGAAAATTCATCTTTTCAATTCCTTTTTTTTTGGGGGGTGAACCACCTTCTCCATCCAGGCAATTGTACTTACGCACCTGTCTGGGGAAACTGCCAGAACAAACACACACAGAGTCCCTGTTCTCCTGAGTTAGAAGTTTATTTGAATCCACAAGATGCGACTCAGGTTTCTTGATTCAGAAGGTATCTTTTTTTACAGACTTGTGAATGGTCTTGTTTACTACACCAGAACTGCAGTATGCAAGTCAGTGCTGCTGAGAGAGAAAGAGCTGTGATTCTGAAGTAAAAGGAACTCTTGATGGGGGTTGGAACTTCATAACCTGGCTTTACAGTCAAAGCAAATCAGAGCATTTTCTGTTTTGATAAGGCTGAGGGTAATCCTCATCTGCCAGATGGGTTTTGTGAACATGTTGTGATTGATTGGAGACTGATTATTCTGCTTCGAATTCCCGGAGCATTCCTGTAGTATGCAAAGTATGCTAATAATGTGATAATTATTATTTTAAAGTCTGTTTCCCTTTTGGTGCACTCTTTTTTGCTTAACTCACGTTCCTGTGCTTGCACTGAAGAATAATGCAGGAGGGAAGAATCCATGTGGATGTAGACTCTAGGTTGTTGTAGGTTGATTAACTTGATTTATGCTGATGGATCTATCTTAAATTACACCAGTGGAGTCAACCCCAGTTTTAAAGTGGAAGGAGGATATAATCACAGATGAGTAGTTCTCGGCAAAGCTCTC
>NW_008239110.1:12781042-12815600 GCF_000691975.1 Corvus brachyrhynchos
CTTTATAGTGTTTATAGCACTAAATAATTGTAATGCCGTTGTGTTTCATACTCTTTACTTTATTGCTTATGCACCATATGGTATTGATGTGTATTATATTGCATATAACTCAATACAATAAACATAGTATTACAAAACAGAATTGCTGGATTTTTATTATAGGTAGGTTACCTACTGTGATGAAAATAATATAAAATTATAGGGAAATTATTATTCCCTTTCTTCCTAGTTTTTATTCAAGAAATAACCCATGGTAAATTAGGTGCAATTCCACAAAATTTTATAGAAGCATAGATCTTGGTATAAAACAGTAAATAAGCTCTGCTAGAATTTTATGGGTTTTACACTTGTCTTTTAAAATTAGTTTATATTTGTAATGCTTTGCCTCAGAGGTTACTTGAAGATCACTCCTGAGTGTTATTGCACATTCTTAATTGTTTCTGAAGGTAATGGATGCCAAGAATCTCACTTTGCAGAACAGAACCATTTATTCTTTCTGTTATTTACACTTACGCAGATTTTTTTTTTTTGTTAACCGTGACACCCCAATTCCTGTCCATCAAAGACTAAATACTTAGCTAAGAGAGTAAATTAAGAGACTAAATAAATTTTCTATCATTCTGATATGATCCTAATCTTAGTGACATGAGCTGTCCTCTGCAGAAATATACTGCATGGCTCATTTTGTTGACTTAATTCCAGAATGGGACCTGAGAGCCAAAAGGAACAACTGAAATTGCATTTTTTAAGCTATCCTTCCTCTCTCAGCTGTTCATATTGTGAACTCCACGGAGAAGGGAAGGAAGGCATTCCTTTCCCAAAGGAATTGCAAATTCCTTAAAAACCTTACACAAGGATGAAGCTTGACTGTAGCATTGTGGTTAAATACTGGTGCAGGAGTGTTGGTACTTTTATTAAGTCCAGTTACTGTTTAATATAAAATGGATGATCAGTCCTGATAGTATAGACAGTCCCACACCTCACTCCTACCCACGTGTCTCTGCAGAGCCAAGCTCACACTTGTTGGCTTTCCCTTCCTCTTTGGCGAATCCCGACCTCCTTCACAAATCTTCAGCAGAAGAGGAAAGCCCTGCTCAGCCTACTTCTCAGCCACTAAAAAAGTTTCCTAGGACCAGGTTTGTTTTGAATTCACAGTTTCTAGACCTGAGCTAAATAGTGTCAGTGGGCACTGTAGGACTGAAGTGTAAAGAGCTGTGCAGGCATTTGGGGTCTTCAGAGCCAAACAGGAGGCTGCACCCTAATTTTCAGTTTCAGATTCTGAATCTGATCCTGAAGGTTTTCAATTTTTCACATGTGCCTCTTTTTCTAGGTCAATGACTATTCTTAAATCAATTTCTGTTATACAGGGTAACATTATAAGGATAGAATATAGAAGATGTTTGTATCTTTAAATAAGCATAATGCTCTTTTACAAATTTTCACTTATTTTGTATAAATTTAAGACTTTTTATCAGACAGATGTTACAGCAAATTAAAACCTGCATGTGGTACAGAAGGAAGTGAAAGGCAATCAGGATCAAATATATTAGGAACTGATTACATTTGGTGTATGTTTAGAAGTTTTATCTGAAAGAGGCAGCCTGTAGAAAAATTTCTGTCAGCCTTTCATATCATCTGTCTAAGATGATTTGTGTTTTATTTAATGTTAGTTGAACCTGTTAACTCCCAAAACTACATATTGTTTGTATCAGAGCACCAAAGCCTTGCTTTATAATATGTTATACAGATTCATTTGTCCTGAATAATTTTTCCAGTATGAATAACATAGACTTTGTCTTAACACTGTTACGATTTTACAGCAGTACAAGACCAGTGGAGCTACTTCACCTGCATCATCCTCCTCTTCAGTTTTATGCGAGTGTAGCACAGCTATCAGAAAGAAATCACATCTATCTACCTTAGTATTAGTGTCCTAGTCATTCTTGGTACTATAAAAGAATGTAGTGCAGGCCCCATGAAAAGAGTGCCCAAGCCAGGCTCAGGCTCCCTGCAATCATTTCTATTCATCCTGCTGCAACTGTGCCCCCCTGGAATTTTAAACAGGGACACTCCAGAGCCTCGTTGGGAACAAGTGAAGCTGTTCAAGTGATGATTATTCTGGCAGAGCCTGAGCAAATTAGTTAATAATTAGGTGTGAAATTAATGTACACCTTCTGTTTTCCTTAGTAAATTTCCCATGTTGTTAATTTGCTTCTGCACCACCAAGGGACAAAGTACATTTAAAGAACATACATGGCAATGAGCTGAAAGTGTCCCCAGGTAAACCTTGTTGCATTTGTTATCTAAATTTTAGTATTGTATAGAGCTTTGTTTGAACTCTTTAAAATGTCTCACTCCTTAAGTCCTAACTGTAGTGCCTGTTTGAGCAAGATTTAATTGCTGATGAGAAAAATAAAATATTGCTTTGTCTTTATGTTATATTATGCTAGATAGATATATAGTATATTATTTCATTATTCCTTATCCCATATGTTTGCATTTCAAATGTGATATTTGAGGGTGTTTGTATAGAATGTACTAGCTAAAAATTGTGTGACATGATGTTAGACCTGCAGTGTGGTTCCTATTGTAGCAATGTGTTATTGGAGGGGTTTTATGTATTTCTGTATGTTAAGCAGGATGTTTTACTCAGAGGGAGTGTTTTGTGATTCTTTACTATGAGAAACACATAAATGAAGTTAAATAGACCTGAAAGCCTCTGTGGGAGTTTGTAAATGCAGACTGCACCAAAATACAGAATGAATATCGTCAACGTTTCAGTGAAATTACAGCTTTACTGTCACCCACAATGTAGAGTGTGGGAAGATCTCTTAGAAATCTGAGGTGATGCAAGATAAAGTTTGAATCTCTGCTCCTCTTAAAAGGTGAGGTTAGAGACATTTTGCTCTAACAGGCCATTTTTGGACCCTTCACTCTATTTAAGTCTAGCTATGCCAAATCATTGTCTCACTGCTTATCCTGTTAACTTAGACTGTGACTTTTGCTTTCTGTAGTCTGCCTGACTTTTTTGACCACTCCAGTTTACTGGATAGGGATGAAAATATCTGTAGCACAAGGGAAAACATGTAAGCGTGGAAGCTTCTATAGGAGTAGGTAGAAGCAAATGTCTTAAGAATTTTAAGAAGCACACATTGCTGTAGCACACATGGCAGATAGGAATATGAAAGGTTCTTTCCCTTTTTCTAGAACAGAAGAGAATGGGAAGTCCTTCTTTCATAAGCAGAAGGATGCCCACAGACCTCTTCCTAGTCTTATCTCATCCTGAATGAACCTGACCTGGTACAGGAGATCAGCAAGTCTTTAAGAGATTGTTTTGTTGCCTGTTCTGAATTTTGTGCTGTTCAGTTGTCTCACTTTAGTTGGAGCTAAGAGTACCATTTTGGTCAACTGGGAACATCACAAGATGACATGACTTTTGACAAACTCTAGCAGTCTTTGAAGTAGATCGTGTATAATGTAGGTAATTTCCCAAACTGTTCTTAATGCATATGCTAAGCAAACAATCGGAACAAAATTGAGGTAACCCATCAAGTTCAGATTAGCCTTCTTGCAAGAATGTTAACAGAGGGAATTTTTGTGATGTCTAAGGCTCTTTATTGTAGTGGTATACCAAAAGGTAGCACTTTCCTTTCTTTGGATGCTATTTACCATCAAAAAATCTAGGAATAATCTGAAGGGTAAATAGTTAAGCTACTTGTAAATGGTGGTAGGAATATATGCCAACATTGCAGTTTACAAAGGATAGTATTTGCATATAAATCCAAAGAACAGTTTACATAAAAATTTTTAAAAGGCCGATTCATCAAAAATCAATTACAAAATGCATTAGGATTAAATAGAATCTAAATGTTATGGCTGGACTTAAGTGGCTTGATTATACTCCTAAATATCTGGCATTGAGTTTCCATAGTCCTAATAAACTGAATTTCTATTTCTTCCAAAAATTGTTTCTACTGTTTATCCCATTTGAATAAATATTAGTGCTTGGACTGGCTGGCAGGGGGAGAGAGGCAAAACTCTTCCACTGAAGTCACTACTGGTGAAAGTTCTGAGAAGCATCTGCCTTCTGGACCATGACACATGCCTGGGTGAGGAACTGTGTCTTCAGCAATAGCTAAAGCTGGTCTGCTCACCATCTCCCAGGAAGAAAAATTTTAAGGTTCTCTTAGTGCAGTCTTATGTTAAAATATTTTTAATGAAAGATTATGGATTTCATCAGTTTTTCTGATGTGGGTGTTCTGGTTTCTCCTCATCTCTTCTCATAATCTTGTTCTAAGGCCACCCATTCTTCTTCATGCATGCTCGTGGAATATCCTGAGTAATAGAGGACCATTGTTACCTTGCCAATAGCTCTTCATCTTTTTGGATTATGTGTCTTTCACTTTAACCACAAAGTGTTTTTCTGAGCTAAAACCTTCTCTTCAGTGTTAACTTATGAATGAAAGAAACTGTATTTTATAGGTCTGTGATTTACATTCTTTCTTTTTCTCATAACTGGTGTACTTACCGCTTCTTGCCACCAAAGCAAAAGCTTTCCTCTTTGTCTCCTTTGCTTTTTTGCTTTCAGTTTTGCTTGAATTTGCACTAGGAATAGGAAAGTGGGAGAGGTACTTGTGAATCCTTGCAGCTCTAATCAGAGCTCCATGAAGGGGCTGCCAACAGTGTTATTCACTTCTCTCTGCTGTCCCAGGTTCTTCTTCCTCCCTCTTCCTTGACCCAGCTTCCTTTGGTCATCTCTCTTCCTTTCCCTATCAGTTTCTCCATGAGGTACATAGCCCAGAGTTGCTATTCTCCTTTATGCCTCCACCATTCTCCTGCCTGTCCTCCTCCCTTACTGTTGTTATTTTTTTCTTTCCACTTGTTAGGCATAGAAAGGTCAGGACCTTGTCCTCTGGGCTTTCTTGAAATTTGGATGCTAGCCATAAGTTCATTTTACTGTGGAAGAATGTCAGAGTCTATTTAAGTCAGTGGAAAGACTCCAATAATTTCAGGGAGGTTTCGGTACTGGCCATGAGACCATGGCTGTTTTGGTCAGAATTTCTTTCTGTAGCAGCCTTATCCAGGAATCCAGGGAATGCCATGGCTCACCCTCATTCTCCAAAACACTTGCTCACTGTTATAGTCAGTGGTAACTATAGCAGCAGTGAGAAACTCTTTCTTGACCTGTTTCTTGAGCTATTGGAAGTATTACTTTTTCAATGATTGCCATATTATGAATTTTTCTCCCTTTCCACAAAAATCCCCTTTTTTTAAATTAAAAAGTGGCCAACTGATTCATACAATCCATCTGCACTTTTACAATGATGCCTCATGTACCAAATCTTCCTGTGGTATGCAATTTCCTTAGTTTTTAATAAAGAAAACCAGAAAATGCTTATTCTTAATTTTTACTGATACTTACCCAATTGTTTCCAGTTTTACTTTCTCCATATCATATGGAGGTTAACATTTTTAAAGAAGTATCTGTGTCTGGTTACATTGCCCTTCAGTCAACCCCGTGCTAAGTTTGAGGTATTCAACAATTTTAATTATATCTAATAATTAGTCCCAACATTCCGACCATTTCTGTAACTCTTCACTGAACTTCTTAATTTTTTATTTAAATTTATTAAATTTATTAAATTCAATGTTTTTCTACTCCTTGAAAGTAGTTTAAAAATTCTCGACCTATTAGCCAAATAGTCCTATTCAAAGTTCAATATTTGACTGGTAAATTTGTGTAACAAGGTGGGCATGATGTATTAATATTTTTTTAATGAGCTATTGAAGAAATTACTTCACTTATCTTGGAACTCCTAATTTTCTTCTTGGCACATAATATATGTGCCATAATATGCACACCTGAGTATTCATGAGTTCTTGGCTTAAGTTACACAAGATTTTTCCTTTGTAATTTTTTTTTTTTTGACAATTACTTCTGACCTCAAGATGCAATTTTTCCAGCCTTTAAGACAAAATCAGAATATTCTCTGGAGTCCTTTATTCTTTTCTGATAATTAGAATTTTGTGTGTTTTTAAATCCTTGGGGTTTATATGCTGGATCTGTGCTTTAACGTTATGTCAATGAAGATAGTATGAAATCTGCGCAAGTTGATCCACAAATTACGTTTTGTTGGTTGATATTTATAATCCTTTCCTTTCATTTTACTGTGATTTCTCAGCTGCAGAATTCTTTTTCTAATTTCTTATCCCTGCCAACTTAGATGTTCAAAGTAATTTAGTTTATTTTTAAAAAATCAGCATGATCCTTCATCATGGAGAAAAAGAGATCACTGCAACATTGATAATTTTGCTATTTTAGACAGTCAAAGAATGGTAGTATGAGGCAGATAAACCATTTGTTCAGCGTTGTCTATGAATTGGAGCCATAGACAACAGAAGACAATTGCTCATGTCGAAACCAAATCCTCAAATAATTTATCATATCTAATTTAGAATCCAAGAGAATTGTAAAGAGGATGAGACAAAGGAGATAATAAAACATTTTGGAGAGATCTCTGATGTTATCTTGTTCAGGCAAGCAAATGGTAAATTGTCCCATCTGCTTCTAAATTTCAGGCTTGGATGGAATTCCTGAATTGAAAGAAAAAACCCAAAAACCCCAACAAGCCCCCCCCCAACAAAACAAAAAACAACCAAACAAAAAAACCCCAGCAAAAGTAGACTGATTAAAAATGCACGTGCAAATACTAGCAAAAAGTAGTAGATTGGGTCATAGAATAATAGACTAGCCTAAGTTGGAAAAGATAGGAAGTTCATCTGCATAAAACTTTTGTGTGAAAGGGAGCCCTAGTGACATTATCTAGCACCCTGTCCACCTACAATGATGGAGACTATCAAATAACTGGGAGATTGTTCCAATTCACTGTGAAAAAATAATTTCTTATATGAAGATGAAACCTGTCCTTATGGAGCTTGAGCCCATTGTCCCTCATCCTCTCCATGTGGGTGTGGTCACTTGCAAAGTGACCTTCTGTCTGCTTTGTAACTGCCCTTTAAATACTAGAAAATTGTGATGAGGTCACCCTTGAGTCTTCTCATGATAGAAAAGGCCGAATTCCTTCAGTTTTCCTTGTAAGTCAGGTTCTTCAGCAATTGAATCATCTTTGTGGCTCTCCTTTGGACTCTCTCTAGTCTTTCGAACATCTTTTTTTGAATCAAGGAGTTGAAAACTGGACACAGTTTTTGAACCACATCCTCATGTTTGTTGGCTAATACCACTGCAGATAACCTTCAGAGATGTAATTAAGAGTTACACTCCTTTTACTATCTTGAAACTCAGCTATATCTTGGCTTTTATATGCTTTGCATTAATAGTACTTTTGCAACTTTTTCTACAAGACTCTTTACACACACACACACATATATATATATATATATGGTTTGCAGGAGGATTTTGAGAAGGAGGAGTACTTACAGTTTATGAAATATTTCTTCTTTGTCCTGTTAAATTCTGGTAAGCCTCTGCTGAGATGTAAATGCCCTGATACTGCCATTTTCCTTCTTTAACACATGGACCACAAGGGAAGACTGTGATAGCAAGCTGAAATATTCACAGACCATGAAACTTTGGCTGGGCTGATTCAGAAGCCAATGCAGAAGACTGTTATTCTTTCTAATGGAATCAATATGCAATGCCAAAATACACAGTTAAGACTGGAATTAGCTCTATTTCCAAATCTGCTGCAGTACCCCCAAAATTTGTGTGTTTCCCTGAAGTATGATATAGA
The DNA here is from genome assembly GCF_000691975.1 of Corvus brachyrhynchos. Lineage (NCBI taxonomy): Eukaryota > Metazoa > Chordata > Aves > Passeriformes > Corvidae > Corvus > Corvus brachyrhynchos. The sequence continues at coordinate 12,788,794 of NW_008239110.1, forward strand.
GAGCAAGGGGGGGGAGAAGAAAATCTGAGTTCTTGTTAATTGTCTCCCAGACAGACCAGGCAATTGCAGTCCCCATTTCATCATGTTAAACTACATGGCTATGGAGAAGGGAAAGAAGGAAATAAAGTTATGGCAAAACTATTTTGGGCAGTGACACAACGTAGAAGTATCTCAGAACTTAGCAACTAGATATGTGTTACAGATCCTTCCCTTTCACTATTGCCAGGAGCCTCAGTCATTCACTAGGGCTGCAGTGCCCAGGTGCTGTCTAAACACAGAAAGGGCAGTCCCTGTCAGTTTACAATCACAGAATAAAAATAATAGGAGAACGCAAGAAGCAATATGCTAAAAAAATATGTATTTTCTGAGTCAGAATTTGGAAATGTCAAATGAACTTTTCTTTCAATACCAGCTTTCAGACATCTTAGTAGGCACTTATATACTGGGATTGGGCATATACCCCAAACACAGGTTTTAATACACATAGTAATGTATTTTCTAACCTTTTCAAACCATAACTCATGTTTCTTTAACAACAGAAAGTTAAAAGTATGCAAATAAACGTATCATTCTAATAATAAATGAAAATAAAGGCACTGTTTTATACTGAATTCAAATGAATTAATTATGGTCATCACTTGTGTCCTGGGGTGATGTTATGAAGCCGCTTTATTCCTTAACCATCCCCTCAATGCCCAAGGACGCTGTTTCTTTAGGATGGACCCAGGGGCAGGGCCGGGGCCACGGGCCCGAGGGGGCGGCTGAACGGCTCAGCCCAAGGGGGCTCTGGGGGGCTCGGCAGGGCTCGGAGGGAGTGTGCTGGGAGTGCTGTGCTGCTTTGTGGGTTTCCTTTGTGTTCCAGCTAGCTGGGAAAAGGTTCTGTTGGTTTTTTCTTGCTCTTCTTTTCCCTTTCCTTGCCCTTGCCTCACTGCCTCCCTTCCCTCCTCACTGGTCCATGGGATGGCCCCAGTGGGCCCACAGGGTAGCCCTGGCTGGTCCGAGCCCACATGTCTGTTCCCTCTCCGGGAATTTGTTGTATTTTGAGGGGTTTTTTTTGTTCTACCCTGTTTTGTTTGGTGTTAATAAATAGCTTGTTTTTTTCCACTTTCACTTGCTGTGACCCACTTGTCACATTGATGGAGGAAAAGGGGAGGCCCTTTTCCCTTCAGAGGAGACACTCACTCCAGAGTGTTTCCTCCTGAAGTTTTGTCTCCAAAACCGAGACATAAATTTGTCTTCTGGATAAAAATACTTCCCTCACCTATGTTCATAGATTTCAGCTTTGATGGGATTTTAAAAACCAAGCCTTAAATTCTGCTGTTAAGCAATGGACAAAAGATCTTAGGAAAGAAGTAGAATTTAATGAATTGGACTCTTGAAGATATCAACTTTAAATGAAGTTCACTAAATGTATCCACTCTGAAGATTTCAAATCCATCTAGAAGTAGAGAAGGAAATGCAAAACCATCTATTTTACATGGAATTTGGAATGATTTCTACCAGTTAGAGTAGTCTCCAGAACGCTGATCCCAGGGAAAACCATGGAGCAAGTCCTCTTGAAGGACATTTTGGGGCAGGTGAAGAAGGAAGTGATTGGCAAGAGACAGCATGGATTTTCCAGGTAGTGATCAATCATACCTTACCAAGCTGACAGCAGTGAATGCTGTTTACCTTGACTTTAGCAAGGCTTCCAACAGAGTCCCCTACAAAATTCTTGGAACTAAGTTGAGTCATTACGCTGTGAATGGGTGGACAGATAGTTGGTTAAAAAGCAGTTGGATGGTTGGGCTCAAAGGACAGAGAGTAATTAGAGGATTGTGTTTACCTGGTGGCAGTGGAAGGCCACCAGTGTCTCTGACCTGGGACCTGTTGTTTGACATCACAGGAGCACCCCAGCCTGACCTCAGCACTGAGCCTTCTGTAGCAGGGCTGCAGCAAGGACCTCCCGAGCATTATTATCATATAGCCGTTGTGTAAATGTCAGTGTCTGCATTCTGTAAAGGATATGTTTAGAAATTATACTTTTTTTCCTTTTAAAAGACTGTTCTAATAAAGTAAGTAAATTTTTAAATTGCTTACAGTCTTACAGTAGGCACCAGGCATGACTGAGCTCTCTTGAGGCTGAACAATATGTTACTTACACCTAAACATTTAATCTGGTGTAGAATCTAAAGAGTTCTTAAAAATGAGGATTTGATTTTAAAGGTCAGAGAAAAAGAAAACAAAACCAAAGTAGTAGGAATAGATCTATTTACTAATAAAAGAGACTTACTAAGTGGCAACCCTACTTCCTAGGATTTGAACTTATTTGCCAGAATGAGCTCTGAATCAGAAAAAATCATTGTGAAGCCAGCTGAACACAAAAAGCCAAATTCAGCACTCAGATGTATTCACACAGCTATCATTTACTGGAACAGGATTGGCTCAGAACATGGAAGTGAATAAGCCTTTGCCAAGCAAAGAAAAACTTAGACAAATTTCAGAAACCACATCATAGGAACATTTCCCCATTGTGCCTGTGGTTGTGGTCTGGTGGTCTGCTGAAGTGAGGGAGAAGGGAAAAGCATGAAATCGGACCGGAAAATGTGTCTGCAGGCACCAAGCAGCAAGAGGGCTGCAGCATAGTGGCAAGGTGCCTCACTGACTGTAACTCCTTCTTAAAAAGCTGAAACTGCATTTTTAAAAAGTTTATTAATTCTTTACAGTCATTTGAAGAATTATGGATGGATGTGCTTTGTAAAAGTGATACTCTGCTTGTTGAATCATAGATATGTTCCTCCTGATCAGGCATTTTGCTTTACTGTACTGTTTTTCCCTCTCCGCATGTGTGACAATTGATAACTTGTGTTACAGGAAGTAATCAATAGACCTGTTTTCATTACATTACTGAAGGTTGCTTTAAATGGTTTTATTAACAGTAAGGAAAATGAAACTAACTTAACATGAAAATATAACTTTCTGTGTGATCAATTAAAAGTTATTTAAAACATTTTGAAGATTATTGAACTGAATTAGGCTGTATAAATTTGGAAAGGCCAAAAAACCACAAAGTCTAAATTTGCTTAGATCTTCAGGACAAAATACTAAATCTAAAACAGTTATTTATCTAATGAATGTTTGATTCAGGTTTTGGGGGGACAGTGGAGAATAATTTTGAGAGAAATTCTTATTCTGTAGAATTACTAAATTACTACTAGACAAGCCGGAGTTAATTTCATTCACATTCCTGCCTTTTTTTTTCCTAGGCTGCAAAAGATTTTTCTGGTATTTACAGTGGGATCAGATAGTTGTAAAAGCTTCTCTTAGTAGTGCTCCTGAGCAGACTTACAGATAGCACTTAACAAGTGTAATGGACCTGAGGAGATGGTGCTGCAGTGTAAGCCATTTCAGTACAATCAACAGTGAATTCCTTTCCTTGCTACTTTTTCAGTGGGGAAAAGCCCAGGGTCAGCAATGTGAGTTTTAAACTGTGGAACTTCATTATTTACTCATAGGATAAATGAAGCCATTCACAATCTAAATCCTCTCTGCTCTGTAGATGCAAGGTTTCTGCAATAGGAAGCTGGTCCCAGGAAACCAGAACAGGATCCCTGCCTACCCAGCAGGGGCTGGAATGTTTGTCCTTTGGTATCGAGCTCTGCCTAACAAAGTGCACAGTACAGCGAACATCATACAGTCTGCATGCCAATGCCTGTGGCCACTGATCTGGCTACAAATAGAAGTCATTGGACCCACACTAATTATTCATGCACCAAGTAGGAGATTACCAGCAAGAGCAACAGCAGTTCTATCTAGTAATATAATGATGTGATGGTGGCAGAAATACTTAAGAAGAAATAGGTGTTTCCATTACTTTAGGCTTTTGCTTCAGCCCAGCACCATAGTGCCTCATATTCTGAGCCCCACTGAACATTCAGCTTGTGTCTGACTCCTACAAAGAACAGAAACCCACAGCTCACTGAAGAAAGCAAGCAGGCAGCTGTACAGGGCCCAGTGAGCCATATGAACCTCTGACAGCTCAGATAGACCGAACATTTGAGCTGGCCATAAAGTTCCCACTTTTCCACCAACGAGGACAGTGTTTGGCCAGTGCTGCATACTTGTTAAACACTGGCTGTACACTTTGCTATGTGTGCTGTGTCTGTATAGGTAATTAAATGAAAAGTCACAGCATCCTCTCTTTCTCCTTTGTCTACTGATGATACATTTCTGTCCCATGTTACAGCTTCCATTGTAATGATACAAAAAAAAATTAGAAGCATGAAAAATTGATGGGGCTGTGTGTTTGCTTTAAAAACCTGGCATATTCAGATATGCTATGTTTAATAAAATGCGATGTGAAAAAACTCTTTTTCTTTTCTAATTAAAAAAAACTGTACAGATACTGTAGTTACGGTTTGGTCTGCTCCAACACAGATCCTTGATGGTCTTTTGTACACTTCCCTCATTTTTGCATTGTGCTTCTAGCTAAGATTTCCTTTAAATTCTGAGTTTTTGGCATTGTTTAGTGCTACTGTAACACTTGAGGAACACTCAGCCCTTGCTGAACCCTGAGCATGTCTTTGGAGGGCAGAGAGAACAAAAAATGAATTATAGCTACACAGTGATTTCTCAATGCATTTTAATACAAGACTGGATACAAAGAAAACAGAATCTATGGCTTGAGTGGCAGGAAAGAAGCGGTTGCATCAAGGATAAAGGAAAGGCAGGGAGGCTAGATATGTGCTTGAATTGAGAGGTTATTTCTGCCACATGGATTTTGCAGTGGTTGCTGGAGGCTTGAAACAAAACACCACCTGAATTTGGTTATTTAAAGTGATAGTGGCAGCTCCTTTAATGCAACAAAACACACTGTGTTTCTTGTGTAAATTTTGATCACTGTGTAAGTGACTTGACTAACTTCAGTGAGGTAGCATATGGAAGAAAGTTCCACTAGGAGGAGAAAGAGAAGAGCCATTCAGAGCTCCCTCCGAGTGGTTATTCAGAGTGACACACTGTGAGAATGTTAAAAGGTGGAGATGTAGGTTTTCAGAAAAGATAGTTGATTTTTGGGGTGTCTTAAGTATTTTTCAGAAAACTTTGGTGGGACATGCTTTTTAGGAAACGCTGTGTATTCATGCCCCACGCAGCTCCTTTGTGTCTCCTTTGCACACATCACTCGACTGCCAGACCCTGCTGAAAATCTCAGGCTACCTTCTTGCATCAGTTCTAGATGATGAGAGAAGACTCCCAAAACTAATTAAGAGAGCCACTTTAGCATCACAAGAATCCTCTGTGAATAAAATATTCCAACTTCTGTTTGTGTACCCTTCCTCTCCAGCTAATGCATCTGTCTGTGTGTGCCAGTTTATCCTGTAGTGCTTGTCCATAACAGCAGGAAATTGAAATTTGAAATTCCTATTTAAGAAAGCTGAATAAAGAGTTTGCATTCTTCCAGTTCAACTACTTTTGAAAATAAACCCAGGAAATTGAAATTTGAAATTCCTATATAAGAAAGCTGAATAAAGAGTTCGCATTCTTCCAGTTCAACTACTTTTGAAAATAAACTCTCAGTATAAGGATGCCAGAAAGCACAGTAAAACCTGCAGCCTCTTGCAGACTCAGAGCAGATACTCTGGCTGGAGTAAGAGCTAGGAATTTTGGCAGAGAGAGAAGGACCAACATGAAAGACCAGGAGAAAAAGAGAAAAAGGGTTGGGGAAACTACAGTGAAAGAGGTAAGCTGAAGACAGAGTCACAATGAAATTAAAGTTGGCATTAGAAATATATAATGACATTATTTTCCCAGTAGTGCAAAGCTGTGAGCCTGCTGATGGAATAAACTCAGTGCTTAATGCCATCTGCTCTTGCTGATGGAAACAGTGTCTTGCTGGATGCAGAGGGTGGAACATTCCTGAACATGTTAATGCTATAAGCTCTTCATAGATTAGCATGGTCTGTTGCAGAAATGCTTGAACTAGAGAAGGAAACAACTCATCACAGCAACTTTACAAGAGTCCTTGATGGTCTGCTGCAGATCTACTGCACGCAAGTGAGCAACTGACACAGCAGTGCTCTGAGAACACTGAAAAATCTTATCTGCAAGCGTAGATCCTGTTTGTGCCTGCAGGCAACATACTCGATTTACAGCCAAAGCTGAAAGCCCTTTGAAAGTTGGCCCTTAAGGTCATACCCTCTCTCCTAAAGTCTGTCAAGGAATTTTCCCCTACAAAATATTCCAGGAGAGTTTTGTAGTGCATGCTTGCCTTGTCTTGTTCTCTTTTTGATATGGCAGAAACAGCAACCTTTGTGAGAGTTCATATAATCAGATTTGCATTTTGTTTAGCCAGACTCACTGCTGCTATTTTGAAAATAACTCTCAATATAGTTTTATACTCCAATTCATTATCACAGTGTTTGGTCATCTTTCAGCTAAAAAACAACAGCAAAGAAGTTCCTGCAGGAATTCAGAATCCTTGGCATTCTCTTTTCTTTGGCATTTTTCTTTTCTGTGTGATTTTTAACTTTTGAGATTCTTTTGATTTGGTTTACTGATTTTTTTTCTTCAGATTCCTGCAATACAAGTTGGGGGTGGCATGGATTAATATTTATTAGTACAAAGCAGTGTGGTTCTCAGATGAAACAAGGAATCTTTTCTGTTTAAGGTTTTGCTGTATTTCCTGAAAAAAGTGAGGTTAAAATACTTTCTAATTTTTTTTTTCTTTCACCATTACTAGATTCCTTCAGTGAGGAATGCTTTGTCTCCATACTCTCACAAACTTTTTCCTGTGCTTTTCAGCTTGGGACTGGTATAAATCAGCTTTCTCCATAGTAGACATTTTACCCTATAAATTTTTGCATACACGTAGCATCTCTCTTCAAAAGTGTCACACTGTTAGTATTGATTTTTTTCAATTTAATATTTTCCCATGACTTTCTCAACCTTCAAAGTTCTTTAATTTACCTATTTTAACTCCGAAAACTCACTGATTTGCATTCTTCTTTTATTTTTATTAAGTATCCTACTGGGTAAATCTGAAGTCATTTAGAACTGTAAATCGCAAACCTGATAAAGGCAAAACAATTCGTTTACAGTATTTGCATTAACAAAAATTGTTCAGTGGGACTGGATTATAAACCATCTAGTTTATACAATAGTGAAGTCAGTTCTTTTAGATTATTCCAAGGGCCTAAGAATAACAAACAAGGCAAAAACTAATTCTTTAACTGAGTGGCTGCTAGCTAAAAGAATAAACAAAACAAAATCAGAAAGGATTTAGTAGCATGGTGGTAAATGGATAGAAGGCATGTAGGCAATCCAAAATTTTTTGATTTCTCTCCCTGTTTTTGCTTATTTTACACCACTGAGTTAGTCCATTGAAATTCATGCTCCATTTATAATATTCTAAATGATCGGTGAATCTGGCTAAAATGACATTCAAAATCTTTGTAAGTACCAATCACGTAAACGGGAGCCCAGAGGAAACACAAACTGAATTGCCTAGGGTGAGGACCATGTTAAGAAATGGAGTCATAGACTCCATGTTAAAGTTCTCTTCTGCCAGGCCTCCTTTGGAATGTAACTGCTTACCTCTTTTCCCTGACAGACTGCAAGTGACAGAAGTGCTCCACTGTTCAGGGCCTCTTGCAGCAACTGCCAGCGTTTGCTTCAGCTCTGTCTACATATGGGTCATTAATTTCCACATCATCAGTGTTGAGAATGAAAGTACAATTGATTAAAACATTCCATTTAGTGAACTCAAAGGAATCTCATAAAGTTGCTTCCATCCCTGTCTGGGCCCTCAGCAGTGGTGTGTAGGCAGATGTTGATCTGTTGGCATGTGAAACACCCTGCTGTGCAGAACTGGGCAGTGCAAAACCATCGTACTTGGTGTTTGTGAGTTTTCATTGGCAATGAGGACTGTAATGTATCCTGCAGATGTAGGGAACATGAGCTGGACCAATGTAAAAATAACAATGGGAAAATGATCCATCTGTTAACAAAATCCAATTCTTATCGTAAAGCAATTCTCAGGAAAATTCCTGGGTTAAGTGAGGCCTTCTTTTGCTATATTACAATACATTATTGTGGGTAATTGTTTTGAAAGCTTTTGTGGGACAATAAGCATCAAACTCAGTTATCTAAATGGCATTTAGTCTGAGATATTCTTGGGCACACTGTGTCGTATCCAGATGTTGCAGAACAGTGTAGGCATCGTGTTTGTCCTGTGTCACATCTGCCAGACACATGCGAGTGTCTGAAATGCCCTAAGGCATCCCAAATGGCAGTAGGTGTCTGTTTTAGTCTGCTGCATCAATCCTGTTGTGTTACTTTCAGGTGAGCTCAAACTGAAGCTGGATTTAAGCCAACTAACTTAGGAACTAACTTCAGTTGAACTGAAAGGAAAGTCTTGTCAAAGGGCTGAGCATCTCCTATATTTCTATTCTATCTTTCTCATAGTCTCATGAATATCCTAAGTGCACCAAATGGCCCTAGTCACCTGTAAATATAGGCAGTCTCACCATGTGCAATTCATGCAATTAAATTTTATCCTTAACATCTACTTAATTTCTGTTTAGGCTCCTACATCCTGTGCATGAAACCATGCCTGTCACTGAAGTCTACCGTGTTAGTTCAGTCTATTTGCTTTTCACCAATACACTCGTCCCTCTTAACTCTGAGGCACTTAACGCGGAATTTAATTATGGTGTGGGATCAGAGTGGTGAACACAGAAATTAAACAAATGAAAATGAAAGACAATCAATTTCTACTCTTTATTTTTTAAATAAAATACAGTGGTTTATGATTTCTGATGGGAGAATCAATTTAGCCTTGGCAGTGTTTTATTTTAACGAATAAAACCCCTGCTGTCATACAAGCTTTTTCCTCCAAGTTACATCTCTGTTAGAATCTGCTATTCTTATCAATTTTGAATTTTCCCAGGTAAACTCAAATTAGAACCCATAGTTTTTGTTTTCCAGGAATAAAAAAAAAAAAACAAAAAACTAGTTTCCTATATTAGGAAAATACTTCTTCATAAGTGACAGGAAAAAGAGGTGTGGATGTTTGGCATATTAGCATCTGACTGCAGTAATATTTTAAAATATAAATGCACAAGGTAGAAATGTGATACTTGTCAGGTTCCTACTACAAAAGCATATTTCAAAGCTGCACAGTTCAAGTCACCTTGAAGAATTCTTTACCCAGCCCCAGGAAGAGCTCCAGTTCAGTGCCCATCAAAAGGGTGTGAGTTTCATAGCGGGAACACAGAACTTAGTTCCAAGACTCTCAAAGACAAATGGAGTAAGAGCTTTAGAATTTGTCAATAGGAACAATTTTATAATATTGTAGTGAAAAATTAGGAACTGATTTCATTCCGTGTTTTACTGAGGTAAATTTGATTGTTACTATGGACCAGTGAGCCACTCGTGCTTGATAATTGGGCACCATACTGCTTTGGTCAAGGTCCCTGAGCTGTGTCAAGGATGGTCCACAAGAGGTATTCCATAAGAATAAATCCATGCCCTGCAGCTGCCAGAAGAGGTAGGATCAGCATGAAGAATTAGTGGTGGCTGGAAGGGTCAGACGAGCAGATGGATATCTCTGATATGAAATCATAGTGCTTTGTGGCACGTGTGCTTGGTGGCACACCCCTTCAGTGCAGCTCCCCCTTACTAAAATTCCTGGTGTCCAGATAGAAATTTATACTCTTGATGATAGAAAATTACCATATAAACAAAGAAACTATTTGTAAAGAAATATTATCTTATCCCTCAGTTTTTCTCACCTTTTTGCTCCTAATTCATTCTCCGTAACAAAGATTGCCAGCCTTTCTCAGCAAAGCAGTCTCTTGTCTTGAAGTCATCCCACTGAAACTCTATAGGAGTTCCTGGGCAGAAAGATGTTATTCATTTCACTAAAATAATTTAGAAGATGAGGGGTGCTTGTGGAGCAGTCTGCATCTCCCAACAATCATTGAGACAGCAGCATATGCGGCAATTTGACTGTGACATTAAAACTGTGCACCCTGGGCTCTCAGGCAGGTGACATTGCTAGACTGATATTGCCCAGCTTCTGACAATTTTCCAGCTTGTGCAGCTGTTGAGAACATATGGGCCTTAATGTTTCTGTGCTTAGTGAGTCTTCCTCTTGCTTTCTCTTACATAAACACACACAGACCACAGCCTGCCTCTACTGAGCACACTGAATATTAAAATAGCAGATTTGTTTTCAGAACAAGAAAGTAATGGATTCAACTCTTAATTATTGAATAGCTGTGTTGTCTTCTAACAAATCTGAAACTACTGCCAGTTCCATGATCTACTACTTTGATACTGGCAAAGATCTTATTTGTGAGTGCATTCAGCTGCATACATATGAGAGTCTGAAAACCCAGAGCTAAAGCACAACTTGCTTCTTCCTGATTATATTGAACATTTTACAGATATGAAAACATTGCATTTTAGTTGACGACCAGAATTTAGCTAGAAACATACGTGCTGCAAATTTCAGTGCTAATTAAACAGAATTTTTACAGCAAGAGAAAGTAATATATCCTATTCTTACAAATATGGGTTCAGTCCAATCTGTCTTTTTAATTGCACTGCAACAGATTATTAAATTATTCAAATAAATAATAGAAAAAAACTTCAACTAAAAGCCTGCTGAAGGGGAAAGTGCCTTGTATAAAAATGGCTTCATATTATTTTGTTCTGCATTCTGATAAATACGTAGCCATCAACATCCTTGCTTCAGTATGACAGAATTGTTCACAATAATAGGTAGCTATTTGGGTCTCAATATGAATACATATTTAAAATGTTGATAAAATTGCCATCATATTTTTAAATGGACAGACCATGATAAACTAAATTACCCTGCAGCATTATTTAATAATTCAGCAAATTTAAATCTTGATAATTTTAGTAATTAAACTCCAAAATGAAGCACATGCATAAACCAGTTATTTCCTCATGCCCCAATTCAAGATAGAAAGAAAATTCAAGTCTTTTGGCAAATTATGCTTTGGATGGAAGAACAATATGTAACAGATATTGAATGCTAGTCCTTCAATAGCCAAGCTATTTTGAGATCCACCTGAGAGGTGTTTATGTTGACAACTGGAGGAAAAGTTGGGGGTAAGGCAACCAGATCCTAGAATCACATAGAGAATAACTGCTAGGAAAAACCCTGTCTCTACACTAATGGGGGTTTTGATCTCTGAAAGTGAAAAAAAAAAAATTTTGAACTCGTGGTACTAAGATATGGGAATAAGATATGAACCTCTTGATTGTTTTGGCAAATCACGCTAGTGCACTCACCTGTGCAAAAGCTCAGCCTTGGAAGCAATTACTGCTTAACAATATGGAGCACAGGAAGGGCTAACCTACAGAAGAAATTAGATCAGGGATAACTGGAAGACTTGAGGACCTTCAGCTTTGGGAGAAAGCATTGAGACCTGCAGACTGGAATATCATTCCATATTTAGTTATGTGGTTATCTTATTCTCCTTTCACCTTGAAATAAAAGTTTGCACCTTCTTACAAGATGTCAATTGTTTTTCTAACTGGGATTTTTAAGGCAGGCTATCCATCCCAGATACAGTAGATACCATGTGTACCACAGAAATTTTACATTTAAAAAAGCTGAATCTGTCTTTTAATACAACCTCTTTCATAGCCAGGTCTTTCTTCGATACATTGCCAGGGGTGGTATGTGTCAAATATAACCCTGGTTTACAAAAAGAGAATAGTTTCGAAAAAAGGCAACCAAATGAGCTAGAATAAGAACTAGCAAAACTTTAATGGTGCAGCATTGCATATGTGCACTCCACAACTTTGTACAAAATCCATAATGGAGGTACACTTCTTACTGAGTATATCCAAACATTAAATCTCACATAAATGAGACTTTTAGAAATTATCTTTCAAAGTAAGCCCTTACAACTGAGATAATTCCCATTTCCTACATTTATCGATTGTTTGCTCCACCCTGTGCTGTGATTTAAAGTCTAAGTTATTTCAGTACTAAATCTGATTTTGAGAACTTTGTTAATGCAGGAAAGTTCTTAAAACTGAGCAGGGCACACTGCTTATTATGAAAGCAAATATAAAACAAGGTAAAAAGACAAACACCCAAACTGAAAAGGCAAATTGAAAATCTATGTCAGTGTAATGATCACGGTAAAACAAATGTCTCAATGAGGTTGTTTCAAGAACAAATCAGATTACATATATAAAGCATAACCCATATTGAAACATTAATCATATCACTATCTCTTTTGTACCACTAATATTTTGTACAGACCCATGTGCATTTTTCTTCCGTAAAAAACCCTTACACTTGTGAAGGATGCACCACTGTTAAGAGCAACTCCATGTTGAGAGTTCCTTCCAGCTACTGCAAATTATCAAATATATCTTCTAAAGAGAGTTTACTAGAAATGTCTGTAGCAAGATTGAATAAGTTTGTGCATACCCATCACGCAGTGCATGGCTTTCAATAAGGAGTTTTCATTTCTATGTGATATGTTTCTTTTTCAGATTGTTTCATCTTCTTTGATTTGAGGTTTAAAAATCACCCACGCCTGTGGCGATATCTCTTTGTACTGTTCACTTCATTGAGATTGATCTTCACAGCCTTCAAAGAGGACACAAGAAGTGGACATCTTTGATTTTCCTATATGTCAGCTCTCCCCAATACAATGAAGGAGAAGACCCCAGTTGTTGAAATGCAAAATCAGAAGATTTAGAGCTGGAAATAGCTTTCATTATGTCCTATCATTTATGGTTTTGCTGTGTCAGAACTGTTGTCTTTTGAGGGTTTGTGTCCCAGTTAGTTATAAACAACTCAGGCCATACAAAGACTGAGAACGAAAGGAAGTTTCCATTCCCTGGCAGTTGGAAAATATTTTCCTTCATTCAAGAGCATCTTTCTACCTTTTATTTTCATTTTTTGTATTTTCTCACCTTCCCTGCACCAAACCAAATAATCAGGCAAACAAGAGAATCACAAACTTTACCATTATCCTTCATTTCTATTTGTATTACTGGCTTGGAGTTTAGATTGCACTGTTCTGTCTACTATCTCCTGCTGTAGTTTACATTTCCTTCAGGACAGTCATACAGGATAAGTCTTATTATCAGTGATTTTTGCTGAAAGTCAAATATTAGAAACAAATTAATATGGGTATGTACATGTCTTTTTTTTAGGGGTGAACAAGCGGAGTACACATGTTCTGGAAGGTCCTTTGTGGGTTTAAGAAGTCAATCAATATAGCAACCACAATTGTAGTGTACAAATAACTCATGTTGGAAATAAGAGTTAGAATTACATGTTACAGGAGCATTCCCGAGACATTCCTAAAATACATTAATGTAAATATTTAAATGGATAGTTTTGAGCAATGGATACTTTTGTAATTATCAAACTGTGCCTGGAAATACCATGTAAATATGGCAAATGTCTAAATTAATTAGATATTCTGTTTACTATGGTTATAATTTACTATTGCATGACTTCTACAACAACTTAAGATTAATGGAAGTCTTAATTTTTTTGGTGGAATTCTTGACTTTTTGTTAATTTATTTACCCCAACATTAACTTGTATCTACAGTACAAGTGGAGGGCCTCCTGTGCTTTGATTATCCTATAAAGAGCAGTAAGAAAGCATTTGAACTCCTGCTGCTTACATTTCCCAGTGACTCCACATATTACCCAAGGTTATTTACCTTGCAGAGCTTGTTTTGGTTTTTTCTCCCAAGCACATACAGTGACTTTCTAGAAGTGAGTGATAACAACAACATCAGCATCAGATGGGAACATGTCCTCAGGTATCATTACTAGTTGACACTTTTTTCTATTAACTTACTGTAAAGCAATTTCAATGCTTCTAGAGATAATTAGATCTCAAGCGATCTAGGTACTCTTTTTGTTTCTGCAGGTAAACATAATCTCCAGAGAAAAGCACTAAGGATTGACATACAGTCTCTGAAATTGAAATTGTTGTTAAAACAATTGCTCTAACGTATTTTCCAGAAGGAATTGACCAAATCAATTACAAGTAATCACTCACTTCATGTGCAGCTCACTGACACTTTTAATGAAAACTGTCTGTGTTGTAGGTTTATTGACAAAAGCATGCAACATATTGTTCCCAGAAGAACCAGAACATTTTAATAGAGTAATATGAATGTCAGAAAAGAACAAAGAAGACAATTAATGACAATTAATTAGTTGTACTAATAGACCTTGAAAACCCTGGGGTACTACTCAAATCACTACACCATGTAAATTGTAAGTGTGTCCTGGGGTGCATCAGGCACAGCAACACCAGCTAGGCAAGGGAGGGGTTCTCCCACTCTGCTCTGCACTGGGATGGCCTCACCTCAAGTGCTGGGGGCAGTTTTGGGTGCCACAATACAAAAAAGAGATTAAACCATTAGAGAGCATCCTTGAGGGGAAGCCATATGAAGAGTGGCTGAGGTCACTTGGTCTGTTCAGCCTGGAGAAAAGGAGACTGAGGGGAGACCTCATTGCAGTTACAACTTCCTCGTGAGGGGAAGAGGAAGGGCAGGCACTGATCTCTTCTCTGTGGTAACCAGTGGCAGGACCGAAAAGAATGGATTTGAGTTGTGTCAGGGGAGGTTTAGGTTGGATATCAGGAAAAGGTTCTTCACCCAGAGGGTGGTTGGGCACTGGAACAGGCTCCCCAGGGAAGTGGTCACAACACCAAGCCTCACAGAGCTCAAGAAGTGTTTGGACAATGCTCTCTGGCACATGGTGTGACTCTTGGGATTGGTGCTGTTCAGGGTTGGGAGTTGGACTTGATGATCCTTGAGGGTCCTTTCCAACTCATCTTATTTTGTGATTTATGACATGCAGAAGTCCTGGTACACGAGTTAAAAACAAGGACTAACTTTGTGAGATGCACTGTATTTGTTGAAAGCTGGTTGATTTTGTAGATGATCCAAGCTGATAGATAGCGAAGCAAGCATTCCATCAACTTTTCTTTTACTGGAAAAACAGAATGAAAGAAAATATTGTTGATCAGTTTGTCAAAGTCTGAAAATGTTACGACAAGTTTATATTATAGACCATGATATAAAAGACTTTGAAATGTATTTCAAGAATCATTACTTTCAGATGGAAACCCTTCAGAACTCAGTAGTTTCTAATTCTCAGATATTTATTCCTGAACTAAGAGAAGAATGGCTATAGTGAACAGACTCCTGATATCTGAGTGAAACTTTTTTTAACATTTACTCAATCCGTGCATTCCTGAACTGAACAAACAAAAAAAAAAGTGTATTCTTTAATATATATTTTTTAAAGTGTATACATCAGGATACGTATAGTGTGCTGAAGGTATCAGGAATCATTGAACAGAAAGGCTGCGGAGTGCCTTTCTGATAAGGAAGCGGCATCCCATGGAGGGGAATCACTGCTGCCACCGGTCTACAGCCTTCCTTTGGCCTCTAACCTGCCTCGCTCCCGCCCATCCTTGATCCAGCCCCCCCACTGCCCCCTGTCCCCGATCCAGCCCCGCTCCAGCGGCGCGGACGGGCCGGAGGTCTCCCCTGTCTCGCACCGCCCCCTGGCGGGACCCGCGGGAAACGCGGACGTTTCCTGCCTGGCCCCGGGTCCCCCGGCCAAACTTCTGCCTCCTTCTTGTTCGAAATCTTAGTTTCGCATAAAATAAAAATTTCCATCTTTAAATTATTTAGTATCATAATATAGACATCAATAAAACTTTTTAATATTCAAAAAAATCTTTATTTTGGTCGTTTCATTGTGGTTTCATGTATTTTTTTTCCTAAGTATAGAGCTTCTTTTGTATTTAGATGTAGGGCAAATCTGAATAGGGACAATACAAAAATTCATATGTTATGTCCTTCAATGTCTTCGAGGTTAATGTGCTGTGTTGGCAGATTATACTTCTTTCTAGACACCAAAACTTCAAACCCTGGTTAGGATTGGGATGTCAAAACAGTCCTTCGGGCTTTTTGCCCAGCAGCAGTTATTCTTCTTGGCACAATGCGAAAATTGTGTCTAATATCTCTCTGCAACCTTGGTCTGCAGAGCTACTTAGAAATATGAGCTTGTCGTAAAGCCAGTAATTAACAGGGACAGAAAGAAAGGTTATGCCTCAGCATAACATTTGGAATTAAGTCAAAGATTTTTTGTTTAAAGACACACAATGTTTCTGGTGCTGAATTATGTTTTAGGTCTTTCTGTCCTGCTGTAATAGCCTGGAAGCTCCAAGTCAGCAACTGCCATGTCTGGAGGCACCTCATTTTCTGAGAAGTCATTAATTGCTTCCTGCTGTGACTGCTGAGGGGCATGCTTGTCTTGAGGGCATGAAGCTGCTTGGTGCCTCAGTCTGTGTAAGGAAAACATCTTTCTAAGCTGAAACAGGAATTTGAATAGGTTGTGTTTGTGGTGATCATCCGTGTGGCCACACTGATCAGTCCTGTGGTGTAAGGATCCCTTTTATGGATTTGATCCGCAAAGATCCTCGCTATGCTTCTTTCCTGAATATCTTTAGTCTCTTCAAGCGGAAAAAAAAGTCAATGATGCTATCATTTTTGTTCATACTTTTGTTGCTTTTGTTTTCATCCCTGACTTGAATACAATCAATCATAGTTTTATGGGAATAAACCTTCCTTGTGACAATTTATAGGACAAAAGAAGCTATATTCTTTTCCCAGCTCTCAGGAGTTTACAAAGGAGCCAAAAGACATTTCACACATTTTTAAGTGTGTATTATTGCCTTAATATGTTTCCCTAGATTTCATGAGTATTCAGAATAATTGCATGCAATACATACTCAATTCTCAGTTGCCTGTCTTATAATAAATCTGCACATATCTACACCAGCAGAGCAAAACACTTATTTTAAAACTCACGATGTGTTGTTACAGCAGAGACCAGTGGTAGAACTGAGCTGTTTTGTGGCGGTATATATAGCACCAGGGGTCCTGACACATGCACTTCTCAGATGCAGTCTGTGGGTCAAGCAGATTGCATATCAAGGACTTTTTCACACTGAGACTTCTACATTTCCATTTCAAAGGCTGGTAGAGACCCTATTTGTTCTTGATGTAGAATTCCTTCTTGAAATCAAATGATATTGAGGGCAGGGAACAAAAGTTGAATAAGTAACGAAGAGCTACTTATGTCCCATGGAAAAGCAAAAAAAAAAATGTGCAAGTGCTTCAGTATCACTTGACTCTACATGAATTCATGAAAGGATCTGTGTTTTATATAGTCATTCATGAAGTAATCCAAAGAGATTTTACTTCTGTTTTAGCTTTTAACTTGTAGTTTATAGTATGTGTGTCCCTGTCCTGTACCAAAGATTAGCCCTCATTTTCTGGCTTAGTTGGCTGATCAGCAGGATCTTCCTTTATCAGTAAACATTTTCAGCAGTATCTTCTACAGATATCAGCTTAACTGGCTTCATACCCATGACTGCTTTCCAGGTTTAAGAAAAATAATTTACTCAGAGGAGTATAAACAGTGAATAAAGAGGTTCATCCAAATAAAGAAGTTAATCCAAAATGTAATAGTCACTCACAATTTCCATAGAATAGTGTGCAGTGGGTGGCCAAAGGGGTTCCCAGACTCATGTACATTTTATCTACTTGTGCTGTGATCATCTGAAATTGACAGAAATAAATGTACTTTCTTTAACACTATGTTATGGATACTTATCCCATCTTTAGGGTTATTTTTGAAAAAGATGTTAAGAAAAAAAAGTATTTTTTCTCAATTATTTCTCAGGTTGTTGAACTTTTCAATTTTTTTTCATATAATCATAGAATGGTTTGGGTTGGGAGGGACCATAAAAATCATCTAGTTCCAACCCCATAGAATTATTAAGGTTGGAAGAGACCTTTATTGAGTCCAACCATAAATCCAGCACTGGCAAGTCCACTGCTAAACCATAGCCCTAGGTGCCATATTTTTGCAAAATAATGCAGCTTTCTAAACAGGAATAAAGGATGCATCAGTTTTTCTTCAGTTGTTCTCAGTTTTTATAGTTAGAGCAGTGCCTTTGAAAGCTAAAGATAATTGTTTTGAACTTTACAGTCTCAGCAAGGCTTGCAAGCAAGTTTACCACTTTGGGACCAAGTGTTCTGATCACTAAATAATTATCAAAAATCTCAGCAGCAGCAGCAGAAGCAGAATCACAAGTAGCCTCATCCAGGAAAACAGGATGATGTGAGGAACTCCACATGGCAGCTCATCCTGGGCTGCTTCAGATAATATGGGGCGAAATGGGGCCTCTCTGGGGAGGGCAGTGGGACCACCTCCAGTATTTTGGGGTTTCTAGCCAGAGCAAGGATGGGAATGGGCTCTGGGCAGCACAGTGTGGGGTGGCTGTGGAGCGTATTGAGCACCACAGGTGCTTCCTGAGCTCTGCAGGAATCTGTGCTTTTCCAGAGTTTGGTAATCACTGAAGAAAGGCAGCTGGACCAGCAATTGTGTGCCTCAGTTCTCCATGTCTGTACTAGGACCTAAATTCTGTATTCATTCTCATCCTCACTGCTAACACTAAGTCACCGTTAAAATGGATTTATATAAGGACAATTTTTTTTCATAGGAAATAACACCTTACAGGCATTGTCTGCCAACTTTCACTTAGATTTTAGACATAATAATTTGCCAGATATAACCTTGGTTGTGAAAATACTTATTTAATTCTTACATTCCATCTTCTAAAAATATCCTGTACATATGGAAAAGTCTGAGATTATTAGTACCCATTTGGGGTTTTATTGTGATCAAGTGTGCAAGAACTATGCTTTTGGATTATACACCAGTGTTAGTTTTTAGGGCAGGTATTTGAGAGTTGTTTATTTTGAATGCAGCCTCAGAAAGTTGTAAAGCTGCTGGGTTTTACAATTCAAATTTGACATGTAAAAGATCACCCTTAGTTTAATGCTCAGTACATTACAACTCATTTTTCTCACATTATTGAACATGCTTTTAGCATGCTTTTGATACGATGTATTTGTATTAAAATTTTATAGCTGAAAGCTATTGTTATCTATTATGTGATGTTTTCCCTTATGCACCTATGTTCATGTTTGCTGAACAGTGCTGGCAATAACTAATGAGCAGTTCCCAGCCTAAATTGTAGAGTCAGGGATTCTTATGTTCTTTATGCATCATTTGTATGTGTCATTAAATTACTGATACACTGCGTAACCTGACTACATTTCTTTTTTTCAGTTCAGTTAATCTAAAAATTTATGGGAAATTAAATAAATGAATGTACACACATTTAAATTCAAAGCAGATTTCTGGACTTGATGTTTTTTACTGCCTAAGAAAATGACTCATGGATTATACTAGAAGATCCCCTTCTGGGAAAATCTTATAACAGAAACTGCTAATTTCAGTAGATTAATTTTCCAGTTGTTTTCCCAAAGCTTTTCTTATGGGAACCCCTTAATTAGTAGTATATTTTAAATCACTTTGTGTTTTTACCAGCAGTAAACCCTATTAATAATTTTTACTTGCTTTTATGTAGAATTCCTTGACGTTTAGTTCTTTGCAGACCCTTTCATGTCTACAACACTGTTAATCCTGCAGGCTGCCAAAAGAAAGAGGCAGTTATGCTACTCAAGTGATTCTGACCAACATATATGCAGCTGTACAGCAAATGGCAACAGAGTGGTGTAGGGGGAATGAGTGGGAAACCTTGAAATGTTCATGTCCTCAAACACCCCTGTGGTGCTATCAAGAACCCCAGTGAGTGCACCTCTGCCTTTCAGCCAGGAACATCTCACTCGACTCTGCCTCTGTTTTTCAGAAATTTTTTGAAATAGTGTACTGCAGGCCCATTCTCTTAGATGACATTAAATTTCTCTTTTCTGCAGGTAAAGCCCCTCTTAAAGTGAGAGGAAAGATAAACCTTGGTTTCTTTGGCAGTCGTGTGGAGAGAAGACTAAACTGACCAGCATAGGCTGTCTGCAGGTGAGTGAGCAGTCACACAGTGAAATGTGAATGAACCCACACGTCAATCTAAAAATAATTGTATCTACAGGAAAAGGCTGCCCAAAAAGCATTCTCTAATCTTGTGAAGAATAAAAAATCCCCGAACAGTTACATTTATAACGTGATTAAACACATTTTATTCAAATGCATGACGTAATAAGAGAGCTTATAAATAATTTATTCTAGTTTCTTTCTATGTAGGAATTGATCTAAAACAGGGACTTTTTTTCTAAATATCAATGTGTAGACTGACAATAAAAAAATGTTCATTTTGATGTTCTAGGTAAAAAGTCCTTTTTAGTTAGACTTCAATGCTTATTTAAATATTGAATCACCTCAGTTTAATTGACTGTAACCAATGATATTGCCTAGCCAAATGCAAAAATATTGTTCTGCTAGTAAAACATAGTGCCTCACATTAGTAAATTTACTCAAATGGTGAGTGAATATGGAATTATTTAAATAAGATCAAAAATCAAAATTAAACAAAACTTGAGTAAATTCTGACAACAGGATTAAAAAGGAACAGTTTCTTGAGGAGAAGAGAACTCACCCATTTCCTCTTTGCTCTTCTGAAAGTAGCCAAACTTTCTGTCCCTCAGTTCAGCCACGTGGAAAACTCACCAATCTCTACAAGATTTCTAAGCTTTCTGTCCCTCAGTTCAGCCACATGTGGAAAACTCACCAATCTCTACAAGATTTCTAAGACTTCCACAGAAAGGCAGTTGCTGCTTGTAAATCCTGGATAAAAATATTAGAATTATGTCAAAACAGCTCACTTATTGTAAATACCCAAAGGACAATGATTATTGCACAGCTGATTTTTTTTTTGTTTGGTAATAAAGAATTTTTTTTTTCATCAATAAAAGTACAAAAGTATTTTCAGCTGGGTAGTAATTTTGGGGAGTTACTTACTCTGGTTTTCTTTCATTTGTAGAGATTGCTGTTTTGTAGTTTGGTTGTACAGCCTTTATTTGTATTGCTGGATAATACTTCATGTGTGCAGATTTATTGCCTTCTGTGAGATTACCCATAAGACTAAGTACCAGACAATGTCAATACATATTCGGAAATTTTCTTTTCTTCCACTGTTAATATATTCATTCATTTCCAGACCTCCTGAAGAAATTAAAGACAGTTTTGTGAAAGACAATATTACTTTCACTCTATGTTACTCTATGGTTTGAAAACATGAAATGGCCATACCTGTTTTAAAAATCTCCCATCCTTTGGGACCAAAGGACTTGGAAGCCCCACCACCATCAATATAGAGAAACAAAAGCTCACAAAATACTGTAAGACCATCTCAGTGTTGGATTTTTGAATGTGAAATGAAAAATAAACAAAAAGATTACCTGGCATTCAAGATCCAATATAATTCATGTTTATTTTCACTGTGTACAGAAGGTGGAGCCAAATTCATAAGGATCTGGGAACTCATACTTCAATCTTTCTTTGAATACTTTTCTAGAGTCTTTCTTGAGGGGCAACTTGTTCAGAGGACATATTGATTGGAATCAGTTACAGTGTTGGGATAAATCCTTTTAAGACCAACTTTTCTGGTGTTAAGCTGTCTGTAATGAGGTTTAGAAGTTTCTTGGCACAGCTGAAGAGCATCTGAGCCTTCATGTATTATCCTTCTCTCTTTCTCCATCAGTGATACAGGAGTGAATTCATATTTCTAAAGGTAGCATGTGAAAGGGAGCAACCTGAGTATCTCCATGAAGTTGTGGTGAGACCTTAGTGGTACGAAGTGGCAAGCACTGACCAGCACAAAGAACAGAAAGGAAACAATCACCCCAAGCTTTGAACACTTTACTTTCCTTCTCTGTGATCCTTATAAATTTTAAAAGGAAATTCCCACTTAGTTGTTTGCACTGCTAGCCGATATTCCAAAATGCAACTAGAGAAAAAATCAGAATAATTTGGGTCTTAAAGGATGGACCCTGACATCAAGAAATTTTGCTTCTAATTCTGGTTGAGCCATTATCTGTCTGTGACTCAGAAGAGCTGCTGATATTCTCCATGACAAACTTTCCAAGTCCGTAAAAGAAGTTACTATAACGTAACTTCTTCTATGATAATATTTATAAAACACTCTGAGATTGTAGACAGATGACTGTACAACAGTGCAATATATTTCTGGAGAATGGTGACCATTCTCTAGGGTGGGCTCTGACGCAATGGCGTCTGTCATAGAGAACTTCCCACTTTCATTTTAAGTGCTTCAGTCTTGATGTTTTATTCCAGCAGGGTGTCTTTTAAAACAGCAATTATTTTCTTTTTCAGGCAGTAAGAGTAGAATCTATCTTACGCTGACTAAGCATCCTTTTCCCCTGGGGGAAAATTCTAGCTGTGAATTAAATGAATCTGAGAGACCAGTTTCAACAAGGAATGGCAAGTGAACTCACTAAGTGACAGTCTTGTGATTATCCTCTTTTTATTATTTTAATCCTTAAAATGATCAGAAAATATTCTTATAGGCTGTGCACTGTGCCACCCAAGTGGGACCAGATACCTCCCTGAAGGATGACAATTGCCTGTAATTGTCTGTTTTGAACAAGCCTTTGAAACTCAGGGCAGGGGGTGGGTACGGCTTTAATTGTCTGTTTTGAACAAGCAATGACCCTTTGAAACTCAGGGCAGGGGGTGGGTACGGCTGTGTTTCACAGACTCAAGGGTGCGCTGGGTGCATCAGTGGGCTCCAACAGAGTCACCCCAGCTGAAAGGATGTGCAAGCACTGTGGTCAGCTACTTCAAAGCTGAGTTGTATTTCTATGTGATGTAAATTCCTTAAACAAGCAAAAAAAACCCCACTGGGTGCTAAAAGAAAGCATTAGTCTGCACATTTATGTGCTTAGGTAATCATGAAATACCACATTATTGTTCCTTGGATGTTCTGAAAAGCTTTACCTCCATAGGGCATGAAACAGGGCCACGCATTATTCACAAGTCTGTCTTTAAAGCCAAATGCGTGAGAAGGGACATCAGTGAAAACCTGCTGAAGCTTATGTGCCATCCAGGGATGTGGGTGACTGCACAGCTGCCTTGAAAGCACCCAAGAAAATCTGCACTGCCTGTGTATGTTAATCTCCATTCACCGTATGTACAGCTCATTTTACTCAGTCTGTGGATTCTTCTCCCAAATTGCACAGGATGAGGACAGTGCTGTGCATGGGAGTACCGGGAAGTGAATTTTTCAAGCAAATTGAAAACAAGTGAAAGCATGTGATTCGTTTTAAGAGCTCCACAAACTACAGACATGCTTAATTGGAAGTAGACCATGAACCCCACTGGTATCCATGGAAGATTTGGTAATGGTCAAAGGACTGGATAGCCTTCCAAATGAAACATTCACTACAGCTTTTCTAGTGAATCAGGTTGCTCAAATATTATTGAGAGATTATTTGGAGGAAATATGAGGAAAAAAGGTTTTTTATAAAATGCTGCACTTGTGTTCAGGTAATAAATACAAAGAAAACAGTGGACTGAGTTCTGTATTAACCACAAATATGTGCCAAAAGATGGAAATACTAAATAATCCAAATTTTTGTTCCCTTTGGTAAGTCTGTATAGAAAAGCAGCAGCAGTACTGTGGGCTCTGAACAATTTCACTGATTTAGCTGAAGATTCAGCAGAGAGTAGACAGAAGCACTGTGGAAGTCATCCTGAGGTTCAGCCCCGGAGATACACTTGACAGAGTCTGGGCTCCAGCATTGCACCCGGGTTGTGGTGCAACTGTGTCTTTACAGATTACGCTGCAGCCTGCCAAAACAAAGGCAAATGTGTTCTGGAGTCCTTGCACTGCCAAGACAGTGCTGTTTGCTCCAAAATGCAAAATTTCAGTGGATGGCAAGAGAGTTCTCAGAGAGTTCAAGGCCCCAAAATGTTCATTTCTTTTATGTGAAAAGAATCTGTCTTCTACAATGCAAGGCTTCAAACCTAACTGTGATCTTCTTACCCATCTCTTAGTCCATAATTATGAACAGATTTGCAAATACCTCAGATCTGACACCCCCATGCTTTCCCGTGGAACACAGTTTCAGCTGAAGAGGGGTTGTGTGTGAGGACATTTGCTCCATCTGAAACAATGGTTTCCATTGCAAGGCAAATGAATGTGAGGTTTTCTTGTAACCTTGTGAAATGGTAGATCATTGCATCACCTGAAGCTGAATATATTCTGGTAATAGGATGCAAAATATGATCATGGAGACATTTCCAAACTCTAAGAGACCTTTCCGAATAATTCTTATTGGGACAAATAATAATCCTTCCTAATTCTGCACAGTGTCGTGGTGGAGACTTGTAAAACTTTCCCTTTTTCATGTAGATAATGCCATAGCAAAACTAAGTCCTCCACTTAATCTGGCTGCAAAACTATTCTTCCCTTGTTACTAATGTACACATTTTAGTTTTCCAAACTGGATTTTAAGATTGCTGGGTTTCTCACAAATACTGTTTTTTGTTTGGTTGTATTTTTTTTTTTTAATTTAAGTGGAGAAATACTTTATACTTCCTTCAAAACCATAATGTTTGCAAAATCACAAAGCCTATACTGGAAGATAATGGGAAACTGCAACATCAGGCAAGCTGGACCCTGTGATCTTGCCAGCTTTGACAGGGAATGATAGCTTTGTATTCTTGCATGTTATAATTCAAGGGTTTATTCCTGGCATAATTCTGCTTTCTAAGGGGCAATTTTTTCAGCACCAACATATACAACATCCCAAATGTCCTCAATGTCTCAGCATTGACACACGTAGTTATGTTGACAGGGTTTTATACTTTTCTCCAAATAACCAGTGTTTTACAGACAGTAGCAGGAGCCCTGTGTGTATTCTGCTCACTGTCTATACCACAGTCATGAAGACAGTGAAGCACTGTCGTTTGTATATTACAATTTATCCATTCTCAAGAAGAAGGGCCCACAGCCTGTGAGGCACAAGGCCCCATTTCTCCCTTAATGTGATGAGAAAAGGCAACCTAAAAACTACCTTCAGAAAACAAAGTTTCTTTCTGCCATATGGCTTGGACAAATGTAAAAACAACAGAAAAAAAAAGTCAAAACTAACAGCCACTACCAAAGAAAAGAGAGGAAACTAAGCAAAGCAATTGTCTCTGTCTGCAAGTGGAAGAAGGGGAATGGAAGGTGTGCATTGTAGTGTACTAGCTCTGTTTGTCACACAGGAGGCAGTGTGGCCTGCTATTAACTGCTCCCGAGCAAGAACCAGGATGGGT
Organism: Corvus brachyrhynchos; assembly: GCF_000691975.1. Taxonomy (NCBI): domain Eukaryota; kingdom Metazoa; phylum Chordata; class Aves; order Passeriformes; family Corvidae; genus Corvus; species Corvus brachyrhynchos. The sequence continues at coordinate 12,814,021 of NW_008239110.1, forward strand.
GTGTTTAGTTCCTAGCTTCAAAGCTCCCTGCTGAGTATATTTCTACAAAGATCCTGTCTTCCTTCTCTGGAGAGTTCTGGGTGAAAAGCAGTAGGGAAGAGCTGTGAAAAATAAGCAGTAATATCTAGGTTGTGTTGCGGAATGTAACTTTCAGTATTTCAAAAAGAAACTGTAAAGAGGACCCTTATCTAGGAATCTCTCCATGACCATTACTGGACTTCTCTCCTTCAAAGAGCAAAAAATACTTATCCTGGGCTACTGAGCCCAGAAATAGCTCTTGAGAATAACATGAGTTGAAAACCCAATGAGCCTGGTACCACCCCAAATGTGTAACTTCATGGAGAACTATCTGACCAGGAACACGTCTAGAGAAGCTCTTAAGAAGTCCCACAGAGCAGCTAATACCCCAGGACATGAACAAGGACAAGACCAATTCCTGATGGCGTTTGAATTCTATATGTGAGGAGCTTAACACAGAGAAATAAATTAATCTCTGTTCTACAGACAAGGCATTTTTCAAGGAGAATTTAACCAGGGTCTAGGCAGGAGCAAAGCCAAACAAGTTTTGTTTCAATTGTATAGATCAGTTTTGAAGCATGCTTTTATTCTGTAGAATATGTTCAAAAATTATCAAGAACATTTCTTCCCACTATTGAAGCCTGATTCACTGTACTATGCTTTATTTTCTGAAGTTTCCTGGAAAGAGTTTCCTGGAATGTGAGATAATTCCTTCATTTCTCCCATGGGATGGACACAAGCACACATGCACACACAAATAATAGTAAAAAAATATGTGATGTGTATCTACTGTGGAAACAAACGCTGCTCCTGGTGTGTACTTTCATGTGTGCACGTAAAGGAAATTGACCTCAGTAAACAAGGCTGTGTTCACAACAAAAAGAGTAGAGAGGGCTTGGGAGGGCTTCCTCTCCTGAGTGGTGGCTAGGAGACAGCAGCCCCAGCATCCAGAATGTCCACACTGGTTACCCACTGATCCCTTTCCCTGCAGTGAAACTCCTGGTGCACACCAGAGAGCCAGCTTGCCTCATCTGTCTCAGGCGAGCCCAGATCCGGTCACCGTGCCAGCCAGGTGCTGGCTGCTTACTGCCCATGCATTTTTTTTTGTTACATCAGCAAGAGTGGATTTCCACGCTCTCTTTCATGTCTTTCCCTGTGCCTCCAGTCCGCCCCCTCCTCCTCCCTCAGCTCGCAGAGCCCCTCCTCCCGGGCTGCCTCCCCTCCCTCTCCCCTCCTCTCGCACAGTCACAGGCTTGAAAACTTGTTATAAGCTCTCCCAGTGTTCCAAGTTAGAAAAAACTTTTACGAGGTATCAGCACTTTTCTTTCATTAGTGGGGAAGGAAGGATGAAAAATACAAAACAGCAGTAGACTTTTAAAGTTTAAATAGACAGGTCTGAGTGCCTGAGCGTGCTCTTCCATTTTAGTTTAACCCTCCAAAGAAGTACACTGATCCATTTTCACTGCTGATCGGCAAGGGTAAGTTGAAAGTTTTCCTTTTTTTATCATTTTGTGTATCCCTTTTTCTTTTCTGAAAACACTTCTTTTCTTTTTTCTTCCCCC
>NW_008239110.1:12815624-12838775 GCF_000691975.1 Corvus brachyrhynchos
TTTTTTTTTGTCCCCCCCCCCCCCCCCCTAAGAATTCTGTGTTATCGCGTTGAGGGTTGAACTCGTTTAAAAACACACATCACTGAACAGCGTACATTCTCTTAAAGTGCTAAGTTCCAGCTTGGAGGAATTCTTTGCTTCCTTTTGTTATATTTCTATACATTTCCAGAAGTGCTACACTTTTGCAACTTGTAACCTTGTTCCGCCGAAGGAGGAACTGCGCCGAAGTTGTTAGTGCCGGACTGAGCTGCAGACTTGTTGCTGCAGCAAGCGATCGCTCCCCTCCGCTGCTCTCGGACTAACACAGCTCCTTTAAAGAGAAAGCCGAGGTGCGCTTCGCTCTCCTCTGTTGTACCAAAATTGCATCAGAAGTTGGTAACAGGGAGATCTTGCCCTGAATGCGTCCCATTCCTTCCCCACACGTTTTGCTTTCATATGGAAATCCTGATTGATGCCTGATAGCTTGAGCAGAGCAAGGTTCTTAATGAGATGCTTTATTAAATGCTGCAGCTTCTGAAGTGGTGACTTTCACGTGGTCTTCCTGATAGGTTTTTTCCCCTTTTCTTTTAAAATAGATGTGATAAAATCCAGACATGGGTTATGGATTTTTAACCTGGTTTGTATATAGTTACTCTGTTTTAGCAACCTCAGTGAGGGATTTTAGCGAAGGAATGTGGGATATCATGATATGCCTTACCACGTTGGCAATGTCTGTGAAAGCCTTGGGTAGATATAAATGAAAGTTGTCTAGGAAGGACTGTACATAATCCCTATATGACACATTCCCTGTATGTTACCTTGAAGACCAAATTGCCAAAATGCAGAGAAAAAAATACTTGAGCAGCATCTCTTGGAGAACTAAAAACCTTTTTATGTTGCGAGACTTGGAGTGATTCCTTGTAACAGTTGTTGCCTGCTGCTCGCCAGTAGTTAAAAAGCAGCACGAGGAAGGAGAAAAAAGAGCCTTCAGCTGAAAGACAGACGAAGCACAGAATCTATCTTATCGAGTAACACACGAACAACAATATTGTGTGCTTATAAGTGTCCTCATATTTTGCCTTGAGATAACCAGCAAGCCTCATGAAGCAGCATATTTCCTCTGAGGATTTCTTTTTCATTTTTGTACATGATGCTTATGACAAAAAACCCTGATAATGAGGACAAAAATGGGATATGGACACCTTTTGCCTGATGGCCCTGTGTGCACGCGCGTGTGTGTGTGCGCATAGGGAATGAGTTAGAGGACTTGCATAAAGCTTTCATCCTGCCATTTTTAACATCTGGACAGCACACTGCGCGGCAGAATTTAAGCCTCTAGACTCTGGGATGTTTACTGAAGTGTTTCCTTCAGAAACTTCAAAGCCAAACACTGGTGCTGACCCACAATACCTAACAAGCATTTGAACGGGAGAAAGGCGAGCAGCAGGCTGGGTTCAGGACAGGGAAGAGAGGGATGGACACAAGGGATTTCATTTGCGACATGAAGCTGAATGCTTATACACACAGGAGCACAGACAGATTCAACACTCTAAAGTTATCTCAGCTCTCATGTTATGCAAGCCCAAGAGATTACTTTTATTTGTCTCTGCGATGAACCAAGGCCAAGGATTCCTGTGGGCATGGGGAAGGTTAGAGGACATTGAGCAATGCATCTGTTTCACTAGAAAGGTTGCTCTCTTTCCCCCAGTCTCTGGTATCTCCTTCCCATGTTACTCACTGAATTTGCTTCATGTAGAGGCACCTGGGCTGTTGTTTGTGCCATTTATGTGTTTAGACATCCAGATTTCAAGATCCTCAAGCAGGAACATTAGAGGGCCTGAGGCCCCCTCAGGGAATTCAGCATTCCTTCCCTTAATTCCAAAGTGAGTCAGGAGAAGGATGAATCTGGGCATTAACACAGAGGGTAAACCTGGCTTGTACAACTAGAGAATGTCTAAGAAAATGATTACAATTGCTTTTGCAAATATTGTTTATAGTTAAATGAGGTGGGGAGGGTACAGCATGGGAGAGCCAGAGGTTATGGGGTAGATCTGGTAGTGACTGACCATCAGCAGTACTGGCAGACAAAGGAAAAACCACACTTGTGACACTTTAAATTCTAGTTTCTGCGACCATTTTGTGCGTAACCTTTGTCCAGTGGATGAAATGAACTGAAGCTCATCTGCAGACCTATATATGAACTACACCTTCTCAAGGGAATGTCTGCAAGGCATTCATTTATTTTTGTAAGATTTCGAAAAACTAGCTTTCCCTATTCCAACAGGTCCAAACCCAATGAGTTGTACATCAACTGCTTTTTCTGTGATGCACGTTACTTTTGGGAAATTCTCAAGCTGATTTATGTTCAGGGTCCAGAGCCTTCTCTTTTGTAGTCTATGTGTGTGTGAGCACAAATAAAAAGATAGAAAAGGTTGGAAAACCAAAGCTTTGGCTGGTTTCCCAATTACTTCAGCTGCATCATCCCATTTTAGAACCCACTCTAACCCTTACTGCTCTTCCATCCACTAGCATCTGACCTTCTAACACTGTAGTCAGACCTGGGACATTACCACAGCACTGAGTTTGCATTATCCTTCCTGGAAAATATGAACCAGATGACATGATGAATGCCGTCCATAAAAAATAGTTCTAGAATTTCTTAATTGTGGCTTACAAATCAAATGTCTTATATATGTGGTCATCCTAAACCCATGCAGATGAATGCTGTTAGATCTCCTGCTGGTCTATGGATTTTTTTCCTGTCTTTACCCATACACAGTAGGACCTGAAAGAAATCCATCTTTTAAAGACTGGTATATTTTAATGTTAGGCCAGCGTTATTCTGCCTCAGAGAAGGTTATGATCCTGTAAATTATTAATCAATAGAAACTCATGAAACGCACATACTCATCATCAGCCATATCCTTAAATTCCTGAAGTACTGAATTTGTATCATTCAAACAGGCCAGCCTGTGTCATTCAGTGGACTCATTTAAGGTAATTGGAGGTGTTAAAACAAGCTAAAGTCCAGAATGCTAAAGAGCTAATTTTAAAGGTTATCTGCCAACCATTTCAAGCTACTTACAAAGCTAGAATACTTAAGTACCTGTTTGACACAAAACCTCTTTTTTTACCTGGTAAACAGATTTGTAATCAGTTAATAAAACTGGTCTTTCAGTGCCCTGAAAGTAAACAAGTTAGATCCGGTGAATGAATTTTCTCTACAACAAAGCAAAGTACTGTGTTTCATAAAGCAATGGAATCCACTTAAGAAAAGGAATAATATATTTGTGCCACCACAAGGTTATCTGATTAACAGTACAATGTTTTGAATTGATGTGGGGTTTTTTATCACTGGCAAAGGCTAGTATGTAACTGATCTCTTTTTTAAAAAGTTGCTTTTCAGAACTATGTATGAGTAATTCAAACATGGAATCTTTCCTCCTGGAGTTTATATTGCCAGCGGACTCAAATGAAACTTAGCAATTTTGCATGCTGAAGCAAATTAAAAAATAGGTAGTAAATTCTCCAAATATTGCAGGTGTGGGATTAAGTAGGTCAAAACTGAAGTAAATCATATTGCATTAATGAACCAGAGAGGAGCATAATTAGAAAACAAACAACACGTAACTGCCTAGAAATAACATATCGTCTGTTTTCTTAATCAGGCTTTAAATCTGAAATAACATTTAGACAGTAAAAAAGTACTGAGTTGAGTCTGAGGAAAGTCTGTTAACCCAATAGTTTCTAGTCACTGGAAAGCTGACTAATTAAATCAAGAAGCTGTTACTTGAAAAAGGTTCTTTCTGTCCACTTGCACTTCTAGGACATGAAGCAAATAGCTTTCCTTTAAAACAAACTTCACATGTTGTATAGTTACAGGCTGTTCTCTGTTTTAACAATCCCAGCCTGAGGAAGAACGTGGTCACATTTCATTCCAGCCTTTCCAGGGACCTCTGCACTTCTCTGCCTGACTCCTTCTCTGCCGCCCCAGCCCAAAAAGACAAACTCACTTTTTCTGGGACAGATGAAAGCTGAGGATGGCTGAGAGGATGTGTCAGAGACAAACATGCTCTGTGTGCTCCTCCCAGAAGAGACTTCCAGTTTTAAAAGTTTGAAGCAGGCTTGATCCTTTGATGGGGCTTTATTCATGAGGAGAGCTAATTACATGAGGAAGGGTCATCAGGCTGCAGTGGGTGAACTTCAGAGCCAGCTGTTTAGGCAGATGGAGGAAATGGCCCTGGGATATTTTTCAGGGGTTCAAAGATAATTGGCATTTCAGAGCTATCAGAGCGAGTACTTTTAATGCTCGTCTCCCATTACTCTCTCAGACTCGGTGGCAGGAATGGTGTGTTTTTATTTGGCATCTATTGTTACGTCTGAGTTTGCCAGATTTATTATCTTCTGTTTCCAGTGACTCACCACTTCTTAAAAGCAAGTCTCCGTGGTGCTAAAATTTCCTATTTTGTGAATTATCCAAAAAGCGCTTTTTCTATAAAGGACCTTCACTAGGGAATATGTCCATGATGCAGTGGTGAGGAAATCATTTGGACATTATCAAAACTGTTAATACCAGGAAGGGATTACTCAGCATCCATGGAACAAATATCTATGCCCAGCAGCATTCCCATTAAAAGGGAAACTTCATGATTATTTTTCCTTTTAAGTTCCTGATTTCACATGCTTTTTCATGTGAGGCAAGTTAAAATGTAAGTTTTTATAAGATTGCCATTCTCCAGTTGATAAAAATCTATAGTGAAATTTGTTTTTCCTAGGAATCTAGAACATCAAGCAAACCATTTCATTTCTTAATTTATATCATCATGCATATTTCCAGATATCCTGAGAAGCTGCCTGTGTCCAGAAACATGCACTTTAAAACTCAAGTCAGGAAAGACAGTTTAAACTTGCAGTGTTCAACACTTGGAATGCAAACTGCAAGCCAGAAGTCGCCTTACAAACAGCTTATTTACCTTTTTTTTTCTTGCTAAATCTTTTCCTTTCAAAACAAAGAAGGAATTTAAATACAAAAAGATGCAAATACAAACCTGAAACTCCAATGAATTAAACAAATCACAGATAAACAGGAAACCAGTTCCTCCAATATGATAACATGATCTTAGCTGTGTTTAATGTATTTACTATTTTCAGTTCCTTCATAAAACTATAGGTAAAGAATTCTTACTTTGATGTTTGTGACACAAATACTAATGTACAAGTTTAATTTAGACAGCTAACATTTTTTCTGAAGTTGAGTAGAGTATAAACTTGGCATCATTAGGAACTATACTCTTAAATGTGTTACACTCTATGAAGTGATAGGCAAGAACTCAGTTTAATATTGCTGTGTAGGAAAAACTGCGTGTATTTTGCAAAGGTAGAATTTTGTGTATGTGACCCTAATAACTTTAGGTTACCTATTGTATTTAGGTTATACTGTGGTTTGCTTTTTTGTTATCTGAAAGAGTGAACATAAAGATTACATTGAATGATAAAATCCACACTGAAACTGAGAAATCTTTCATATATTCCTAGAATATTTAGGCAGTGCTACTACTTAGTTCCATGCCCTGCTTCAGCTGTGTGTCACAGCTGTTTTCCACCTGAGGCAGATGTAGGTCATTGAACTGAGGCTGCCACCAAGGAAGCTGAGCCAACCACAGTGGTCACTGAGGGTAGTCATGGACTTCTTGAAAACTGGACTGAAATTAGGAACTTTTTCCATTGTGCTCTGAGACATTATATGTTACTTTCTCTTTTCAGTTTCTCTAACTTTCCACTTCACCTGCAGACTAACTAAAACTCCAGTTTCTCTTCAGATCATGTAAAACACATTAATTATCACAAAGGTGACACCACTGCTCTATTAGCATTGATCAGTGATTTAGTGTATCAAAGGTATTAAAGCTGTTCCTTAACCCTTGCTGTTTTTTTTCCTTTGTGTCTTTGTTTAGCTAGCATCCTGTGAAGATGGGTGATTGGAGTGCCTTGGGAAAACTTCTTGACAAGGTTCAAGCCTATTCTACTGCAGGAGGGAAAGTGTGGCTGTCTGTCCTGTTCATTTTCCGAATCTTGCTATTGGGAACAGCGGTAGAATCTGCTTGGGGAGATGAACAGTCTGCATTCCGGTGTAACACTCAACAGCCTGGTTGCGAGAACGTCTGCTATGACAAGTCCTTTCCCATCTCCCACGTACGCTTTTGGGTTCTGCAGATCATATTTGTGTCTGTACCTACCCTTTTGTACCTGGCACATGTGTTCTACGTAATGAGGAAAGAAGAGAAGCTGAACAAAAGAGAAGAAGAGCTTAAGGTAGTCGCAAATGATGGTGTGAATGTGGATATGCATCTCAAGCAAATAGAAATTAAGAAATTCAAGTATGGGATCGAAGAGCATGGCAAAGTGAAGATGCGTGGGGGACTGCTCCGTACTTATATCATCAGCATCCTGTTTAAATCTGTCTTCGAGGTGGCTTTCTTGCTGATACAGTGGTACATTTACGGGTTTAGCCTGAATGCCATCTACACCTGTGAGCGAGACCCATGCCCACACAGAGTGGACTGTTTCCTCTCCCGTCCAACTGAGAAAACCATCTTCATCCTCTTCATGCTGGTGGTGTCCTTGGTGTCTCTTGCCTTGAACATCATTGAGCTTTTTTACGTGTTCTTCAAGGGCGTCAAGGATCGCGTGAAAGGGAAAACCGACCCTTACTCCCACAGCGGTGCCATGAGCCCTTCCAAGGACTGTGGCTCCCCCAAATACGCTTATTACAATGGCTGCTCATCACCGACTGCCCCTCTGTCTCCCATGTCTCCCCCAGGGTACAAGCTCGTTACTGGAGACAGGAACAATTCCTCCTGTCGTAACTACAATAAGCAAGCCAGCGAGCAAAACTGGGCCAACTACAGCGCGGAGCAGAACAGAATGGGGCAGGCTGGTAGCACCATCTCCAACTCGCACGCCCAGCCCTTCGACTTCTCTGATGAGCACCAGAACACGAAAAAACTGGCGTCAGGACATGAGCTGCAGCCCCTCACCATTGTGGACCAGAGGCCCCCCAGCAGAGCCAGCAGCCGAGCCAGCAGCAGGCCTCGACCTGATGACCTGGAGATCTAAGCTTCTTGCTCCAGTACTTGCTCAACTATGAAACGACGTGCATTGGAAGATGCCGTCAGTGCTGATCTTGTTCCAGTGGAGGTGGTACTTAACAGTCTCAAGCAGGAGATTTTAACAATCATTAAAAAAAAAAAAAGTAAAACAAACAAGCAAACAAACTTTTAAAATACTTGCTGGTTCTTTGGGGGGTGTGGGGTTGGTGTAGATGCCGGCAGTGCTGATCTTGTTCCAGTGGAGGTGGTACTTAACAGTCTCAAGCAGGAGATTTTAACAATCATTAAAAAAAAAAAAAAGTAAAACAAACAAGCAAACAAACTTTTAAAATACTTGCTGGTTCTTTGGGGGGTGTGGGGTTGGTGTGGGGTGGTACAGTACACATTGATATTTAATGTAGCTGGTTTAAAGAATTTAAATACTAAAAAAAAGGAAAAAAGATAGGTAGTACTAAGGTAAAGGGCTGTTTTTCTAGAAAGGCTGTAAATATCTGAGTGTATGTGTATGTGTGTACTATCATGTTTGTTTCTAAAGAATCTTCCGTAATACTAAAACCCAATAATAACTGAACTCACATTTGTCAGGGTGAAGTGCTACCTGAAGATGAAAACATTTTTCCTATTCAACATGCAAAAAAGTCCAGGATTGCCTCTGATCATTTCCCTGTCAAGAACATTCCATTCTTAGAAAGTGCACTTTGAAGGTAAACTTTCCTACGTGGTTCTCCGGGTTGTCGGAAGGCTCCTGTGAGGACAACTTACAGTCTTTGAGTCGTTCAATTCAAATTTCAGGCATGGCCCACCAAAGAATACTTCAGTCACCTGCTCTTCCAGCCCTTCATGCAGGTGTACTTTGTGATGTGCGTAAACAGGACGGCTCCACACAGGTGGAACCCGCAACGACACAGTCTTGCCCACAGCGATGCTTGTGTCCTGCTACTCATGTAGAGTGTCTTTAGTATTATATAAAACACAGTTTGCTGCCACTTGCAGATTTAAGCATCAAGACAAGCAAGCAACTGCCTTTAGTGAATTTTATCACACCTTTATGTGTACTAAGAGTGTACGTATGTGTGTGGATGTGGAGGTAAAGGTATACACAAAACACCCTCAGAAGCATAGGCTGACAAATAAACGCACACAGGTTACTTGCAGTTGACACTTTCTCATGGATATTGTGAACATGTGGGCCACTATGGTGTTTACATTCTCTGGTTCCTTCAATGTAAGTGAAGCACATGTCGTTATATTTTTTTAATTCTATAAAATATTTTCCATGTATCCTAAATGGATGCTCTTTTAAAAATAAAAAAATCTAAAGGGCCTAATCCTGGATGTCTTGCTCTGGAAAATCACTCTTTAAAGTTGTTGGGAGTTTTGCCTCAACAAAGTCTGCAGGATCAAGCCCAAGATGTAGCGAACCATGTTCTTGCTGGCATGAATGATTTTCTTTTGTAGAAGTTAGGGGTGGAAAAGACCCATTAGGTCATCTAGCCAATCTCCCTGATAGGTAATAATGATGCTTGAATGATAGAAGATGTAGTACTGTAAGCAAGCTTTAGTCTTTTATGTGAGAAACTTAGAAGAAGTGCTTTGTGCTGGATTAATGATAAAATATGCCTACATGGCTTTTGCAGTAACTGGTATTTTTCTTGTTCTAAATATTCATATTTACTGAACTGCAATGTCCACTGAGTTTGACAGTTAGGTCTTTCTAGATGGCTCTAGCAACTTTAGTGTTTACAGTTAGATTATGTTTGAAATGCAAGTGAAGTTGAAAGGATTTTTAAAGAGTACAATTCTAGCTAATTTATTTGAAACATATGCTAAAGAAATCTACCAGTTTCTTCAAATACATAGCCTCTTAGCTGAACACAGATTGACCAAGGAAATACATAGCTTGATTTCATTTTGCAGCAACACAGATAAATTGTTTCATTTAATACATTATATTAATTTGTTTGACATTCCATGTTAAACTACTGTTGTCTTCAACTTCATTGCATGTATGCAACCATAGTTTGTCGGATCATGTTGTCTGGAGAACATTAGTCAATAAAGTTTTAATTTAGTATAAATACATTTTCTAATTGTCTTTTACTGTTTCATATGTCCGTATATATCTTTAGTTTCAATCTGATAATCCAAACTCATTCCTCCCTTGTTCATTTTTCCCCAGTCACTCTGCATTTCAGAAGCATCCTTTCTTTAATCCATCTGGATTTACTTTGAACCGAAATTCCATAGAGCCACATTCAGATACCCTCACAACAACTGGAAAAACAAGCATTGTCTCTGCCACTCCTGAAACAAAGTAATGTTCAGCATGAAAAAATCTTGCCATGAGTCTCAGAAAATGTATATTTATTTGCAAACTATTATAAAAATGAGAGTACTAAAATACTGTCACATAACTTTTTAAGCAATTTTTATTTATGACTTAGAATTAACATTATGAAATCATTGCATCTAGTTTACATTTCTTCATGTAATCAAATTGCTCAAGTGACAGTCAGTTTCAATTTCTGGAATTAAACCCTCATTTCTTCAAACTCAATCGGAGAAAAGTACTGATTTTGATAAGGCTGACACTTAGCATATTGCCTCTTCTCCTTCACCTTTTAGGTCCCCATCCCTAATAAAGTCATACAGTGCTTGGCTTTTCAGCATTGGACTCTAAATGTAAGGTGGTTCAACTCCTTTTTTTATTTGAAAAATCAAAATATAATGGTCATGCAATTATCAAAGAAGTTTCTACTTTCAATTTGCTTGCTATTTTAAGTCCAAATTCTTTCCCTTCTTATTAGTAAAGATGGGGAAAAAACAGGGTAGTGGAAGTGGATTTACAGCTCTGAGAGATACTACACAAGCACCAGCACACGGAACGACTCCTTGAAGTTTTTCTTAAATAATAACAATGAGTCATATTTAAGCTGGCTTGTCCTAGTCTGTCAGTACAAGCTGAAGGGCATTCCAAACATTTTGTGAGGATCATGCCCTTGGAAAGGTGGATGGACATTGAAGCATTCAGAGAAAGGCTCACCCTGAGATAAAATGTAGTGTCTCCTAGACAGGCTGGTTGTCAGGTATATCCCATGGGGCATCTTGCACAACTGAAATAATTTAGTACTTCAGTGCCAAGGCTCTCTGAGTGATTTTTTTGGTGGTAATGCATGTGTGTGCATGTTTAGGGTAAAGACATTCCAGAGGCCCTTTCTCCCACCTAGATTTGTTTCTGTGGTCTGCATTTATTACACACTTCAAAGTAATCACAATTTTGTGTGTCATTCATCTAGTTCTTTATGTGCTTTCTCCCAGTGCATCCCTACAGCAGCATTTGTTTTGTCTGCAGATGACACAAAATAAGCTGTGATACAATGCTAGCACTCAGCCTTTGTAGAAGAATATGTTAGATACTGATTTCAAACTGGAAAAGATGCAAAAATACACATTTCTGAAGGTAATTAAAATATAAACCCCAAATTCTCATCCTGTTAATTATTTTAAAACTCTGTTTATGTTTTGTGTAGCAGTATTTTGCAAAAAAGGCAAATCATCTTAAGGCCTCCACCCTGTCCCAGTAATTTGAAATGTTTTTAAAGAGTAAAGTTAGAAGGAAAATTTACAGACAGCCTAAAATCTATATGCATATCATGTAATTTCAAGATGTTTTAAATACAGCGAGCGCACACTGAAGGTTATTTCCCAACTTAGAAATTCAATTTCCATGTTTAAAGTGGAAACTACAGTAATAGTTTGAGAACCGGAACAAGTTATGTGAGCGTACCTGTCGCACCCACTGAAATCCATCATTTTTAAACAACGCACTTGTGTCACTGGTCCAGAACCACATTTCCCACATCTGTCTGCAGCACTCCTGTGTTACTCAGCAGTAGCACCCTGGCTCAGCTGTGCACTATCACCATGCTGCCTTTCCCTCAGACTTTCTCTACAGCTTGTTATTGATTAAAACAGAGAAAAAAAAAAATAGTGATATAGGGAGTAGAATTTTTCAAGTCAGATGTAAGAGTTCTGGAGTTACCTTGTCTGGTTATTCCAGAGTTCTGAGTATGTCAGATCAAAACCTCCTCCAGTTTTGGTGGTGGCTGTTTCTATTCTGCTGAGACAGAACTACTTTTAATTCTTCTTGTAATTCTTCCGTGATTACCACTTCTCTCTTTTCAAGAATTTAAACAAAATAGGGCAGAAAATAGGATTTATCTTCCTCCTGTAGAATTTTTTATTTCTATTTACTCCTAATCCAAATTTAGAAGGACTGAGCATTCTTCTGAGCTTGACATACATTTTTAATGCACTGTAATATTCAAATAGTCAGATTTACCATAACCTCCTTGAAGATGTCTTGTCTTTTATGCTGTTCACTCCAGCCATTTGCAGTTAGACCTGCCAGAGGATTCAGATGACAGAGGTGGGGTGCATGGCCCTTGAGGATTTCTCTGCCAAAAAATCCAATCCTTTGATGATGCAGAGTACTCCTTACATTACTTTTATTTCTACTGTCAACATAGACAATAAGGTCAGAAACATAAGTCATGTCTGAGAAATCACTACCTAGATGTGTTATCTGCCTCAGTTCTATGAAACTATTTGAGTGTCCTCCATTTTATTTTAGCTTATTCTAGCATAATAGCTCCAGAAACATGGGGCTGTAGAATGAGCTCCTAAAAGAGATGACTGCATTTCCCTGACTTAAATCATGTTTTTTTGACTGTGCCCAAGGACATATTCACACCCAGACCCTGTCAGTCCTGGAAAGTTTGTCAGCTGTAAATTACATGATGCTAGCCCATCACTAGATTGAAACAGGAAGAGCTTATTGGTTTCCGTTCCTATTTAATAGGTATTTTGATAGACACAAAAAAAAAAAAAAAAAAAAAAAAAAAAAAAAAAAAAAGCTTGTCTTAAATGCTTCCTAACCTGCAGCACTACCAAAGACCCCGTGAAGCAATACAGATGATGTGGATGTAAACATGTTAGGCATTATTAATGGATGCTACGAATATAAACAGTTTAAACAGATCCAGCTGGTCAGTGATCTGGTAAAACCAGCCTCCTCTGAAACGGCTGCCCTCACTCTTTTCGCCTGGTAACCAAAATGCTGTATCCGGCTTCCTAGTTTGCTGGCATTTGCAATGCAGAAGCGCCTTGGACAAAGACAGACACGTTTTTACGGTGATAGTTTTGCGTTAACTCCTTTTAAGTGCTGGAGAAGCTGAGTGCTGGGAGCTGGAGGCAGAGAATCTGGGACAGCCTATACTGGGTTAGTAAAACAGTCAGGGGAGTCGCTGGTGAAAAGTAATGGCTTTCTGGGGATTGTGGCCTCTCCCATCACTTAAAGAGGCCTCTGCTGCTGTGTTGAGGAAATTTGTGTAACAAAATGAGACGTGTGAGCTTAGACCAGTATAAAAGGGAAAACGTTCAGACATTTAAATTGCTCCTTGAAACAAGCCTAGACCACAGTTACATGCTTCCCATTAGAACTGACAGAAAATGCTCGTATGAGTTCCAGGATTTCAGTCATTTAAATCAGTGCTAAAATTCTTTTCAACATCAAACATAAACAGATTGGACCCAGAAAGATATATTATGACATTTAATTTTCATTTCTATAACTGCAGGGGGAAAGCTGATGAGTATAAGCTACCAAATCTTGGATGGTGTCTACTTAAATATGTATAATCATGCTATTTCCTCACACTGTCTTTTTACTGTAACTCGGTCTAGAGGCAAATTTATGAAAAGTAGTCTAAAGGTTTGTGTTTTTTACAAAGAGACGTGAATTTTGTAGATGTAATGAAATAAATTTACATGATGTCCATGTCAAATTTATGCAGTATTACATAAGAAAGTGTGGGGTACTACATAACATGCATCTAACTCTTCTGGGTTAGGCAGCTGAGGAATGAAATCTTCACTTTGTCTCTCCTTATCCTTGTTAGAAAGCTTTTCATATCCCAAAGACCTGAGCAGTTTCTCTGGGAGCTTTGCTTGGGTAGGGGTCTTTTCATCCTCCTCCTTCTTTTTCCATCTATAGTATAAGTTCCATAGTGAAAAACAGAAGTGGCCCCAAATATAAATGCAATCACAGTTGGTAACAAAGCATTGCCATCAGGGAATAAGTAGTAGTTCTCTTTTGCACTTCTGCAACTAACTGAATAGGAGAGCAAGACAGAAAATAGTTTAAGGCATTAGAAAGTCCTCTGGATACTTCAGCATCTTAAAACCACTGGTCCTTGCTGAAACAGGCCTTTTCAGTCTCAGCTTCTGCTGAGTCACAGAGGTCGTTGCCTTTGAAGGCTGAAGTACTTTTGCCCAAAATTGAAGTTGTTCTGGAAAAGTTCAGACCTTCCCTAATGACCAAATTTGCATGCTATTCTCGGTAGTATTTACATATAATAGGACACCCTCCGCAGGAAGGCTTCTTCAAAACACAGGCTCTGCTTACACTGTGAATTTCCCTATTCAAAGGGGAATATTCAAAATTATCTACTTCAAAGTGTTTCACTGGGAGTACTCTGCCATATATTTGGGAGACTCATCATAGTTGTTTGAAAGCTGAATATATAGCCAGCTGTAAGATTGCCACCTGGATTTTGTGTGTGGAGGCAAAGTATTACTCAGGCAAGAATCCTACCTGGCCTGACCTGGCATACTTCTGTTGAGGACAAGGAGTTTCTGTTAGTGATGTGAGATGAAAACCCTTCTCTGAGCTTTACTTAGTTCCTTCTTTTATTCAAGTCCCTGTAGGGTTTTTTTTTTTCCTTCAGAGCACACAGAGGATCCAGCCATGAATCCATGAGCCTGTGTAACTTGCTGAGGTCTAGGATAATCTCTGAGGAATTTCTTCTGGCTCCATTTTGGTTGTTCCAGCTCTGTGGACTTTGGATAGACTGTAGTGCTCAATCCCTCAATGGTAGGGTAGTTGGTGATGGCAAAGGGTGTGTGAGTAGAGAAAGTGGGTCTGGATTGTTTCCCATAGGATTTCCTATAGAATCAAGGCAAACTTGTCAATCATCCTTCCTTGTCCTGAAAAGTCAAGCTGCAAAAGTGTGAAAGGATTTCTGCCTTCTGACAGAGGCTTCAACTTTGTGCAGTAGCATCCTCTTAATCTCTGTCATCTTCTCCACTCCTCCCATGCAGCCATCTTCTCTCACCACCTGTTTATTTTCTGCATATTGCTTATACCACAGATGTTTAGTGTTTTGTACTAAAAAAGCTCTCCATATGATTATTTTTTCCTTGTGTCATGTGCTGGGACCACTCAAATACCTTAGAATAACCTGCTCCATTAAATATCTATTAATTAACAAGCTGATGTATACCCTATTTCATTTATTTAGAATGAATGCTAACTACTACACGTTTTGGCTGACAGCTTAGGAAGTAATTTTGCATCTCACCTCATAGGAGCCCACATCTGCTTCGATCACTTTCTTTTTCATAGAATTTTACAATTAAGGAAGACAGCAGAGGAACTCAGAATTCTAGTTATCTACCTTAACCAGGTGCAGTGAAAGTGTGAGGACATGGAGTTTGTCCAAATCTTCCTCCCACCTTAGTCCCAAAGGGACTCAGATCTACTCTCCCACTAATGGTTATGTATGCTGTATAAATTATAATACCTGGAGTTGCACTGATACAGTGCCTTTCATCTTCAAAGCACTTTGAGAACCCTATATAATTAGTTTGCTATGGAGTCATCACTGATGATACTGCACGAACTCCAGTACTGTGAGAGTCCAAGAGGGAATCTGAACAGCCAGAGACCATACATAACCTCTATATCACTACTAAAAGAAATTGAAAATGCTGAGCAAGGATATTTTAACACTTCACGCAGGAGGAGGATCCACAACTACCAGGAAGCCAGTCTCCCTATGATAAGGAAACAGGAATGTTTTCCTTGCTGGTAATCTACTACTTTAGATCTCTAAACACATTCTAAATACATTTTACCTTGAACTATGTCTCAGTCAAGCTGGCAGAAGATCACAGGTAGATTATCTCATTGCATGGAGTCTTCATCTTCATGCAACTAGAATATATCCATTTTTTTAATTTAAAAAAGTTTTGATTTGATGAATCCAGAAGGGATGCAGATATAATAACATTAAATAGGTTTTACAAACTTTAGTGAGACTCCAGGGGGACAATTTATCCAGAGTACGTTGTTGGCAATTGACAGTCCAACTGAGTACAATTTTAATATAAATTTTTTTTTTTGAAGTACTATTTCATAGTACTTTTTCAAGTATTTCCAGCAAGCTTACAACAGGTCCTTGTCTATGTCCAGGAACTTGCTCTTTAAATCAACTTGACATTTGCTGGAGATTATCATCCCAACATAAATTTGTAAACAGCTTTTTTAAAACTACACCATTAAGAAAGGAAAAAAAAAAAAAAGCTGTAAGAGTTCATTCAAACTGGTGAGAATAAGAATGCAGAGGAACTGAGCATTTTTTGTATAAAGGATACTTGGAGTATCTCTGAACATTACTAATTTTAATTTGCCTCAGCCTTATACACTGCCTAGCATGTATTTCCTCAGCACAAAGCCTAATGTGCTTTGTTTGCCCTTTCCAAATAAATTTTTCTTATGGAAGGTTCCATAGGACAAAAGGATACTGTTTTACATCATTGTATATATTAATGATCAAATGAAGAATAATCTTGAGACTAGATTTCCAAAGTTGTGGTCAGGCAGAGCTACTGGACAGGCAGAAGCAACTCTGCTTCCCATGCAGTTAATGAACACGTGCACTCACATGTCTTGGTTTTTGCTCCATTTTAAGATCACTGTTTCTTTTTTAAAAATTGGTGTTCTTCCCTGTTATATTTAAATATCACACAAAACCATAAACATAACCATATGTCAGAATGAGTGCTTTACTGATGAATGATGGTTTGGACTCAGTCTCTTTGCTTTTATTTTTACTGCTTATTCCATTAGTTTTAATTGAAATGTATTCTCTGTGTGTGTTAGACTCATATTATTTTTAGCTGCTCCTGGCCTTCTTAAGGAAAACCCAGCACATGACCTCAAGAGTATGAGAGGTACCTCCTAAAGCTTCCTTTTCTCTCTCCCATGGTGCATCAGTAGAGCCTCATCAACACGGCCACTATATAACAACTATAACATCCACATATATTCAAACAAGAAATAATGTTTTGGAAAAGCAGCAAAGCAAGAAAAAGGGCTGGGGAAGAGCAGTGAGATAAATGATTTGAGTAGTCCTTCCAGATTTCAAGCAATCACAGCTGTTTCCTTTCTGTAGCAAGAGAAGTGACCCTTCCACACCAGCTATTTTTACCGTGGTGGAGCTGCAGGTCTCGGAGCAGGAGGAAGGAAAGGGAGTGACAAGGTACAGCTACATGAGAGGTAGTGTAGGAAAAAAAGTTGACAGACGGAAAACGGATGTTTCCAAAGAAAGAGTTGCACTAAAGTAGATGTTCTGTGATCTTCCCATATGCAACAATAAAGGAACTTTGAGATTACAGTGGGGAAGGTGTTGGAGGTGAGAAACTCAGAGCTTAAGAGACTCCAGGAATGCATGGAGTTTCTCTTGGCCTGACTGCACTCTTTTGAAACATATGATGAATACATATCTCGGCAGATAAATGTGGTTTGCTTCACAATACTGCCAGGCAGTATATAGCCACACTGTCCACTTCAATGGTATGAGGAGGAAGCTCATCCTCCTTGTTTTTTTGCAGATTCAGACTTCTCATTTTCAAAGCCATATGTACAGCTGTGCTTTCACACTCTCATTCCCTGTTGAACCCTTGTTTGGCCCTACATTTTTATTATTTATCTGACACTGCTTCCTTTCTTTTTACCTCTACTTAGTGGTCAGGTATACTCTGCTTGTCTGAGCATGGTACACCTATTTAGGTTCACAGCCAGCCCTACGGCTTGGGGCAGTATTTCCACATCCTAGTGACACTGTGGCTGATTCAGTGTGTCCAGCAGAGAAGGTGATGTTACTAAGCAGGTCTGAGTGCCACAGCAGTGTGGCTGCCACGCTTCTGGAGCTGTCACACCCTGCGCGCTGAGCCATTGGCCCAGGCTGGTGCTGGCTCAAGGACGGGAAATCTCAGGGAAGAGCAGCAGGCTGCTGTGCACAGCAGAACTGCCCAGCATTTTCTTCCACACTGTTTCTTCTCTTAGGTTTTAATTAGGCTTTTGGATCCCACCTGACCTCTGCCACATCTTGCCTTATTCTCCATTGCTCTGGGCCGTATTCTGACAAGCTTTTCAAACTGTGAGCTTTTCAGGCATTCCCTATCAAATGTAAATAGAGCATTTGCAGAAGCATGCAAACTGAGTAGGTGATCTGTTGATGGTTGGATGTTTTGAGCAAAGGAGGAGCATTCATTTTGCAGCTTTTTTAGAATGAGAGTGTCAGAAACTATTGTTTTGGCACCCGTGTATTCTCGGACTCTAATAAATTACAAGTGAATGAACTGGATGCATCATGCAGATTTTTGCAGGCACCATGAATGTACATATTTCTTATAGATTTTTTTTACTTCCTTTATTCACTCCTGAAAAACTTAAAATTGATACACACTTTCTAAAGTTTTTAATGAAATATATATAATTTGTTGTAGTGACCTGATGTCACATATGCTGTTTAACATATGAATTGGGACTTATCTGAGCCAATAGCAGTGACCACAAGTCACTGGAAGAAGACTCAGGAAATCTCAAGTCTGTGACTGAATGACCTTTACTGTTAGATTTCCTTTCTGAAAAATGGCAATTGTACTCACTTCCCTTGTCTGCCCTATATAGATAAATTGTAAGGTTTGGGGACAAGGAGATTACTAGTGTTATACAGAACTAGGCTCATCTAAGACATGGGGAGGGCTCACCTTTGGAGACCAGATACAGTCATTGCCCTGGTCTGTCCACCAGGTCCTCAGGGCAGGAAGATATGGTCCACCGATCAGTCAAGTCCTGCAGAGATTTCATGTGCATATCAGCATTCTAAAGCCAGTTCTAATCAGTAATAATTTAAACCAAATTTCACTACAACCCAGTGGCTTAGGAGCAGATGCATGAGTTTTTCTGTTCTCTGTGCAGTGCAGGTGAAGTAGGCAGCTGAGCATCTTGTCTGCCATCCCTAGTGACTGTTGGGGTCCCTCCCCTGCCGTGTAGCCCTGGGAGAGGGCCCCTGAGGGCACAGACCCGGGGTGCTCCTGCCCCTGCTCAGCCTCGTTCCCATTGGTTGGTTTGTGTTCCCTGCGCGGGCAGAAGGACCCTTGGTCCCGTGACTGGAACAGTTCCTGAGCACAGCCCCGGCCATGCGGCTGGAGAAATAAACATCTCTGAAACAGCTATCAAGAATCTGTCTGTCCATATATATTTCCTTTCCACGGGACTCCTGGTTTGATATATGCGTGTTGCAGGATCCCCACTGCAACAAACCAACACAATCCTTATTGGGCTGATACCCAGTTACTGCTTGATGCTCTACCTGAATCAGAAAAGCAATTAGTTATAAAGACACCTGTGAATATGGCTGAAGATGATTGCAGGATAACACAGGAGGATGTTAAAAAGGTACTTCCTCTTCAGGATGCAGAGTGGGGCCCTAATGAGCCAGATGAAATGGCACAGTTAAAAAGGTACTGGGGATTCATAATAAAAGGGCTAGAAAGAGCAATCCCTAAAGCCATAGACTGCTCAGCCCCGTATGCTATGAAGCTGGGTCCCTCTCAAACACCTTCTGAATTTTTAGACAACTTGCGAGATGCGATGCGTTGCCATGCCACCTCGGATCCTGGACCGGAAGAAGGAGTGCAGCAATTGGTAAATTTATTTTTAGGACAATCCACAGGAGACATCCGGCAGAAGCTTCAGAAGATGCAAGGTCCAACAACCCGGAATCTAGAGACTTTGCTTAGTGTGGCACGGAGCATTTATAGCAATTGGGGAGAGGGAATGCAAAAATTAATAAGGGTGGTAAAAGAAGAAAAAATAAAGGAAGACGTGGGCAAGGTCCACCAAGACAAGGAAACAGTTCCTGAGCACAGCCCCGGCCATGCGGCTGGAGAAATAAACATCTCTGAAACAGCTATCAAGAATCTGTCTGTCCATATATATTTCCTTTCCACGGGACTCCTGGTTTGATATATGCGTGTTGCAGGATCCCCACTGCAACAAGTGACAGCACCATCATTTGTCTGTCCAAAGCGCAGAAACCGAAATTCAACTACCAAAAAAACCTGGTATGCTTGAGTACAGTTGGTCAGAAAGTTTTGTGTTTTCCATAGGCATTTAGTTTTGCAGGAGCAAAAATGAAAGAGGAATTCAGTGGAATGCTGACTGAAAATTTTAGTGAAAGAAGAGCACAATCATTAAGGAAAGCATTACCAGGTCTTTGTGGTATCTGCTGTCTGGAATAAGCTCTCCTGGCTGGGTTCCAGGCTGCTTTAAAGGCCTCATGATGTACCATGGCCAGGCCTCTTGTCTGTTCTCATGGTGCATCCTGTAAAATCCAAAATAAGTTGCACCAGACAGAATATTATTTTCCATTTGTAAAAATTCACAAATACTCAAAACCCAAACTAATCATGGAACCCAACATGTAAAATGCCTTGCTATTTTTTTAATGAAATTTTCTCATTAATTTACGTATCTTAATCAAGAATGATAACAGTTTCATGTTTAAGGCTGATGACTGAAAGCAAGTAGAAAACAGCACAAGGTGAAACAATTTGAGAGAAACTGTCTTTGCCATCTGGATTCATGACATCTTTTCTTGCTGAGGTTTTACTGTGGCACAGACAAACAAAACTCAGCATCAAAAGCTACGAACAAAACTAAAAGATGAAATCCTTTTTAATATTGCTTCATTTTTAACCAGCTGCTTCACAGGTGTAGAAATATTGCGCACAGTGGTTTTCATGCTGGGTGCCAGGCTCACCACAGGTAGCTCAATGAGAATCTTGTATCTCTGTGGAGAATCTGATTGGAGGGAAAGCAGGTGGCTGAAGTGCAAAGAGAAGGAAACAGGTCTAACTCCTGCAGGGAACTCCAGCTGCAGGGAGGGGAGACTTGGTGGTGATGCTTACGTGCCTGAAAGCTTGCCAGTGCTGGTTGTCTGGTTGCTCTTGCACTTGATGAATCAGCTCTCAGAGTCCCTCCTGCACATACCTTTTCTGACGCTTTGAGTTAGTACTACCTCAGTCTATTTTTAACAGCTACATTTTCCATGATTAGATTTTAATGCTATTTATTTATTTAAACTGAACCAAACAATTCCACATAAGCTGAACATCACTCTTGGCCATGCAGAGGATTCTAAATCGAGTTTAAATTACATTCCTTGAATGGTAGAAAAAGCTGGGTCATGTGCCGAAGCTTGTGATAAATAACCAAGTTGTTCTTTCACAGACTGCAAAAACTTTATTAAGGAAAAATAAACAGGTTAAAGGTCTTTCAATGGCTCCCCTGTCTATGCATAGCAATTTCCCCTCACTTTTTCCCTCTTCGCTGCTAGTTGAATACAAATCTCTCAGTCTCATCCTCTGCCATCATTGAGGTAGGTCCTCTAAGTTTTCACTGAAGTTAAAGGGAGTGAATGGCTTGGGATAATTAGACTCAGTGTCTCAGTCAGTTTCTTGCAGATATCTGGGAGTATGAAGTTTTTAGGTCCCTCCCTCCTGCATAGATAGCAAAGGCAGGTACGAAAATTTGACATCTCTCAAAAACACCTTTTCACAGACAAAGAGATCATCTCCACAAATCTGTGGCATAGCTGTTTCTGAGTCTTTGTGCTAGGCTTCCAAGCCTTCCTGGTAGTAAGGGAGAGTGTGCTTCCCAGTTGCATCCATGTTAATAAAATAAATCACTTGTGTTAAAATTAGCAGTAAGCGAACTGTTTCAGTTAAAACAAGAATTATCCTGGATTGGTGCCAATCCTCAAACTAAATTCAAGCCAATTTTATTTTAAAGTTTTAAAAGTAATAAAAAGTAGTAAGCATGCAATGTATATATAGACATACACACAGAGAATGGCTCAGGGATTAGAAAAAGATGTATTTCACATCTGGAGCCCCAGTTTTGCATATGCATGCAAGCAACTCTGCTCATGTGAATTATCCCCTGGTACCATGCACTATTTCCTGTCTAATCAGGCAGCAATATACACAAAAGGCTTTAGTGCATGAAGGTGCTATAACCTGCAGAACATCACCCTTTGTGCATGTGGTGAAGAAAGATGACACTTGTTAATAGGACAAAGCTGGCACCAATTAAGCCACGTCCAGCACATCGACTCCACTTTCTGGAAGCAGAGTCATCCCCAAATGTTGTGTTAAGAAGTAAAGCCAGCCCTGCCTGCAGCAGGATGTGGCTTCCAAATATCGCGCATTGCGTATAATTTATTGCGTAAATTGAAGCGGGGGGATGAAGGGCGGCAGGGATGAGGCTTCACTGGGCTGTGGCCTCAGAGAGGAAGATCGATTTGGTTTACATGGGGAGCATGGGGGTTATTTTGAGGAGTTGGGGGAAGGGAGTGTTGTCCATGTACATTATTTCACACATCATAAACTTCATTTCCTGGGGATTTTTTTAGCAGCCCAGAAACAGATCGTTCCCATGTGAGGTTTAACAGCACCAAACTGTGAACATAAGGCTTGGGGCTTTTGTTTGGATTCTTGTATTTTCATCTTCAACTTTCATCTTCGATGGCTGCAGGGGGTATTTACTCCTGCAATCTTGTGCAGGTGCAACAGTCACATGTGAGGGTGTGAGGATGCCTATCTTAATTTTAAACTGACTGCCTAAACTTTAATGAAAATAATTTCATTGCTTAGGCAGCTCTGACCTGGCCTGTGCAGAGACACAGAGTCCCAGCTAGGACACCCAGACATCTTCACTCCTGTATGATTTATCTTCCTAGGAACAGGTCAAAAGTAATATTGCACAGGGTGTATCATGGCCTCCCAGGAAAATGCACATTTTTACAGGCTCATAAGCACTTCTATAACAATTGTCTTTTATTTCCACCAGACTTTTGGCTCTCCACAGCTCTTGTTTAGATATATCTTCTAGAAAGGAAACACAACTTACAGCCACCTTCTTTCAAATTCACCATGAACATCCTTCACTCGTTCCTGTTCTTCTAAGACTAGCACTGTGTATCTAGGTGTGGATGAGCAATGGAGCTTGCTAAAACGGGCCCCTATAGATACAGTTCTAGCTGTTGGATTTGTGTGATGTCTTGAAAGTGCCAACACAGACAAAAAGTTGCTTTCGTGGCTGTAAGGAAAAGCTGGATGAATTACTTGAGGTTCACGCAAATCAGTTTTGTACCAGCTGTACAGGAATGAGGACACTCAGAGATGAGCTCCCAATGGTAAAAGAACAGGAACATTTAGATCTGCTTTGGGTCTGGATGATGTCTTGATATCCTGTGGTTTACATCCTAGTAAATCAGACTGCCAGATTATTCTAAACATCAGTATTATCTGCCTTTGTACTCTTACAGCTCTGAAACTGTCAATACTATGAAGCAGCTTCTTCTTGAACAGCTCTCACCCTGCTTTATTATGTGCAATGTATGTTGAACATAGGACTTCTTTTGTCTAAAATGTCATGAAACACAATAAAACTGCAAGAGACCAATTTGTAAAATAAAACTAAAATCCTGCCTGAGGACCTCCCTGGAACAAGCTGAGTTACAACACTTCAAATGCATATTAATTGGGCCATATGCTCTAGTATTTAAGCTAAGGCATGCATTTGTTTGGCCAGAGTGTTCAGGCGATACTTAAGGTTGAAGCTATCATGCGTCTGATGAAATTTATGATCAGATGATGGAAATGTTTACCTTACAATCAACTTGAAAGACTGTCCGGCACAGAAGTGACACACAGGAGTTTGTTGTTGGGCAGCTCTGTGAAATCAGCTGCAGTGTCTGCACGTGTTTTATTACCCCCAAGTCCCTTGCAAAAGACTGACAGACTTCTCAGGCATTGCCCAGAAGAAAGGGTGGTAAAACATTCATTTTTCTTGATGCAGGAGTGCAGA
>NW_008239110.1:12838819-12844789 GCF_000691975.1 Corvus brachyrhynchos
AGGTGACTTCCAGGAGCCTGCCAGCCACAGGCTGTCATGCTGCCTCTCTGATGGGCTCTGTGGAAGACAAGTCATAGTCTTTCAGCCCCTGAACAACATCATTGATCCCCTGTCTTGCTGTTTCATGGTCTGTAGGACTCCCCCACAGTGGCAGTGGGACAATGTGAGCTGCATTTGTTTGGTCTTGTGCAACGAAGATCACACAAGACCAGTGAGAAAGACCACCTGCACCAGACCAGACAAATAAGCCCAAACTGAGCCGTCCATCATGGAAGCCCTTATGCTGCCTGTGAATGAAGGTAGATTGGGGAGTACCAAGGGGATGGCTGTTGCAGGCTGAACCCATGTGCTGCACTCACTCTCCGATCATACTGCTAATCCCACAGTGGGACCATTCATGTACACTCTGTGATGAACGGGCTACCTACTGTATTTGATGTTGTGGACGCATGGGAGAATCAGTGGAAGCAAAACCTATCAGGATCTTTTTCTTTCATCTCTACAAAAGCAGGAATTATAACTATTTATCTTAGGTTCATTAGGTGACTCACTGTGTTATGCATTTAATATATTTCACATGGACAATGTTACATCTCTTTTCAATAAGTAATTTAAAAGAGCTGTTCATGTCATGCAAGACACAAACAGTCTGTCTGTAAGGCAGTATCTTAGATCCTGATCAACTTTGTCACATTTTCTTGTTTTCAAATTCCTCATTTTAAAAATACGAGTCAACATAAATAGCTTTGAATCTTTGTTACCTTATTAACCAATGACGAGTGACTCATAAAATATTTACATAGACAACAGTCTTGTGCTGGTGATGTATTTTCACATTACTTAGTAATTTAAAACATGTCAAACCTTTCCAAATAGTAGAAACAATCCAAACATGAAACCTATGTTGACCTTAAAAGGCTGCTACTTTTTATTTTAAGTCAAGCAACAATCATTACCACAGATTATTCACTGTGCATTCTTCATACAACTCTTTATCAGCAATGCCCACAAATATAACTCTAAATGGTAAGAGATAAAGTAGATGGAAAGGGATGATGTTACATCGCAGCACAATTTGTAAGGGAGTTTGTGGAAGACCATATGGAAAATGGATAATTTAACATTTCTTAATATTTTAATACTTATTAATACTATTAATTAATATTATTAATACTTATTGAGGTAAATAAATTACATGTTTTATAAAGTTACTGATTTGTGTGTTTGACTGAATCTGCATCTGATCATTCTTTGCATCATAAGAGTGTGCATGAGTATGCAAATGAATTTCATGCATGAAATGTATGGTGATGGTGTAAAGAGCATTTAGTGTGTGCTCTTTATGGCATGGATGTACTATAACCTAGGTGACCTAGACTCATTAAAAATACTATCCTCTTTTTTTTTCCCAGGGTGATCAGTAGAAATGAATTTCGGCTCCCCATTTCACAGTACACAGCCATGGTATGAGCTGGAGCTGGTGAAAGAATAGATAAATTTAACATTCTTATTTATCATGTGGATATTTAGATAATACATGGTATTTTCAGTGTGTTCAGTGGCAAAAGATGGTAAGTCCCCATGTTGTATAATAAGTGACGTGTCTCCTTTGGCAGGCACTTAGTCCATTCAGCCAGCTAACTTCAGGCAGTACTTTACTTATGAAAAAACGAAAGAACAATAGCAAAAATTCACAACAGTCTCCTGTTTCTTCTTGTTTCTCAGAACACTTTTCCAGTGTGAGCTGTGCAACTTGGACAGCTGTTCACTAAAGGCAGTATCTTAATCACACTTTTCCATGCAGACTGGAGCAGGTCAAAGAAACAATAAAAGCTCTGTCATCTACAGGACAGAAAACTTGATCACACCATGCTTCTAAGGTGACTGGCAGGTGTTGAAGATTTTTGGGGCAGCATATGTGACTAATTTCTCTGTTTCTGTACCTCAAGTTTGTTATCTATTTTAATGCTGAAAAAAAAAAGTCCTTTACAAACTTTTATTTTTCACTTCTATCTCTGTATTTCACCTGTAGTGATATGGAAATTAAATACAGTAATTTCTAGAGGACACGTAATATTTGAGAGGATGAATATCAATATATAAAGCTGTAGGGGCTGTGAAAATCTTCACTTTGGATTTTGCTTTTTTTTTTTCCCTCTCTTTTCAATATTGTATCATTATTAGTCAGACTTCTACTGTTTTTTGTCTTGACCAAACAGCCCATTGAATAATTGAAGTGTAGGAAAATATTCATATTTGCTTTGAAGTTCTTTTAAAATGAACAGAGACATTGTTATTGGCCCTAATATGTAAAGTTAAACTGTCTATCCTGTGATAAATCAAGTCCACTCACACTGAACCTGATAGAAGGGCAGGGTACTTGATGGCTATAGTGAGAGGGATGAAGGGAATAGTAAGGCATCTGCAGTGATTTTTTGAAAATACCATTACTTGGCCCAAGGGCAGAGAGCAACACAGACCCCTCAGGTGAAGGGGTGTCAGTCTCTAGGATGAGACAGGCTAATCCCTCGCTGCAATGGACTTTAATCTTAGTAATACTGTCAATGGTATATTTCTATTTTTCATTTTATTTTCATGCCTGTCCAAGACAGCATTTTTTACAATGCTGGTAAGTGTTCTGACCTTAGGTTGGAGTTTGGATGATGAGACTAGTAAAGTGTTTAAAGGTCTTTGTTGAATCAAGTCCTTGGAAGAGAAGATATGTGGCCATTCTGATTAAGTTATAAAATTTATGATCTAGAAAATCTCACACTGAAATAAAACCTGCAGAGACATGTATAGTAACGATGGTGTTTAGCAGGAACAGCAGTTATAGAACAGCACAATAGTTTTAGATGCAGAATAAGGTAGAAACATGTTCAGATGAACTTTTTTTAAAGGCTGGAGAACCCTTTCAAATACCTATCAGTCCAGCAGTCCTATTCTTCTGAAGCAAAGTCCAGTCTTCCTTACTTTGCTTATCATTCCAAGGCTATTCCATGTGGTTGCTCTTTACTTGGCTTGGATTTGCAAGATATGAGGCAGCTTCCAACAGAGTGCAAAGGTGACAGAGCAATGGAACAGGCTACCCAGAACGACTGTTGAGTGTCCTTCTCTGGAGATATTCAAAACCTACCAGGACATTATCTTGTGAAACCTGCTTTAGGTAAGCCTGCTTTAGCAGGGAGTTGAACTTAGTGATCATCAAAGGTCCTTTCCAACCCCAACCATTCTATGATTCTGTGATTCCATGATTCTGTGGTTCTGTGATTCTGTGATTCTTTGAATTGATGGTACACTATTTTATTTCAATGTGGAAAATCATCACATAGGAAGAAGCCTAGTAAGTACCCTTCACAGCAGAGTTATCCATATTATAAATTAAGGAGGCCAAAGGCTGCTTCTTATTGAAGGAGAGTAGGACGTGGTGTGGTGTAACTGGGAGATTCCCATCTGTGGGGAGTCAGAGTGGCGCAAGGAGGGGAAGGTGGGACATAGGGCAAGGAGTTTGGAGCCTGCTGCAACTTCTGTTGGTCATGCGTGATAAATGACTGCAAATTATTATCCCTTGACTTTTCCTCTTGTTACAGGTAGAAATTAAATCCTCCCAATATACACTGAGTGAAACCTGACCCAATAAAGCAGATGCCGTTCTCTCCCAAAATATGTGGGGAGGAGTGTCAGGAGGTTTCCCTTACTGTCTGAGTTGTAGATGAATGGATGCTCCCCAAGCCAGTCCCAACCTTCTCTTTCACCTGCCTGATTTCTTCAGTTGAAGGTCTGAAACCTTTCATGCAATCTCCTCAATGTTTTCCAAGTTACCTAAAGAGGGTATGACAGAGGGATAAAACACAGGGTTAAACAACTTGGCCTAGTCCTTTCTGCTACTCCTAGAAATACATATGATAACTTTGCTAAGCTTTTTGGAGGTCTGGCAGTGTACAAGGTAAGGCTCAACCAGTCATTCTACCTTTTGCTGTCAGTTCTCGAGCTGTGGTGGAGTCTCTTGGAATAAGAACTTTCTGGAGGAGAAGAGTGGTGGCATCAGTGGTTAAAAGCAAAACTCATGTTAAAAGAGGTAGATAAGTAAAACTGACAAGTGACATACTAATGCCAGGATATAAGGCTGAATTACTTTCTTATCTTACTCATACATGATAATTTGATTTTTGATTATATGTTCACATACCATTTTAAGAGGATCCTTGCCTAGTTCAGTGTACCTGATGTGCTGCACTCATGTAACATACTAAACAATGTTCAGCTGCATTCTCCTTGTTCAATGTGTGGCTGGATGGCTGGATGCCTTATTTACTGCATTCCCTTCTAAAATTAGAATTATTAATTTCCTCACAGACTTTGCTGTGGTGCTTGTGGTGGTATTAGAGACCTTAAAAACTAATTAATACTTATCTTTGTCAGACTGCTGTGAAATAAACTGGGTTTATTTCCATCTAGAGATGAGGAACCAGAGCACAGACAGAATAAGCTAGAATATTGCCTGGTTTTGAGACTGATTTAAGGTATCTATGATATTATATTTAAGTACTGTATTTATTATGTGTTATACATTATAACAAGAAGTGCATCTACCACCTTCACAAAAATTTCCTGGGAGTGGTTCCACAGTGCAAAAAGTGTTTTCCAATGTTCAGGGGAAACTTCCTGTGTTTCAGTGTGGGCCTTTTGCCCCTGGTCCTGTCACTGGGAACCATTGAAAAGACTTGTCTCCATCCTCTCTGTGCCTTCCCTTCAGGTATTTATGTATATATTGTTAAAACCCTGTGAGCGTTCTCCAAGCTGACAATTCCCAGCTCCTTCAGCCTTTCCTTATAGGAGAGATGCTCTAGACCCTTAATAATTAAGAAGTTCCTGTTTTTCCAGCCTGTTGAGGTCCTTCTGGATGACAACATGACCCTCTTATTCATCAGCCATTTCTCACAGTTTTGTGTCATCTGAAAATTTGCTAGGGGTACACTCTGTGACTTATCCAGGTAATTAATGAAGATGTCAAATAGGATCATAACCAATCAACCTGGGGTACCCCTCTAGCTACCAACCTTCAACTGGACTTCATGCCATGGATCACCACCCTCTGGGGCTGTCAGTTTAGGCAGTTTTCACCTCTCTATCTGCTCACCTAGCCCATAATTCATCAGCTTCTCTAGGGGAATCCTATGAGAGACAGTGGCAAAAGCCTTACTGATGTCAAGGTGGAAGATAGCCGCTTGCTCTCCCCTGGTCTACCATGTCAGTCATCTCATCTCAGAAGGCTATCAGGTTGTTTGAGTATGACTTGCCATTCATTAATCCATGTTGACTGTTGCTGATCACCTTCTTGTCCTTAACATGCCCAGCAATGGTCTCCAGGATCAGCTGCCCCATCGTGTTCCCACGGATTGAGGCAAAGCCAACCTGCCTGTAGTTCCCTGGCTCCTTTTTGACGGTAAGAACAGCATTTGCTTTGCTCCAGTCTCTGGGCACATTTCTCAGTCACTATGATCAATCAAAAATTATCAAGCGTATATCAAAGACTATTGAGAGTTTTGAACAGGCTTTAACAGATTTTAGCCCTTAGGTAAACACAACATAATTGCCCAATTTAATCTCAGTAGCTCTTTATCCAATGAAGACAAAACTGAAGTTTTTTACTATTACAGTTAAAAAAAATAAAGCAGATAAAAAAAAAGAGCAGAGAATCTTAATACAACTGCAGAATTGAATTGACTTTTGGCTTTAAATTCCATTGATTTTGATGTATTTGTCATGCTGTCTTGTGCAATTCTGATGACTACAGTACTGATAATAAAAAAAAAACCCTGGCATTTGCTGTTTAAGCCTGAATATTTGCTTTCAAGTTTGAACAAATCTTGGTGTTTTTATTAAATTAAATTTATTGTGAAAAGAGTGTTGGAGCAGATTGTTTTCCAGGCCCTGCTGATTCTCTATTTATTATCAATATTTGTTGGA
>NW_008239110.1:12844813-12926569 GCF_000691975.1 Corvus brachyrhynchos
CTGTCCAAACATTGACAGCAGTTAGAAAAAAAATTCTAGTTTATTCTTGTCTCTTGAGTTTGCCATTTTATTGTAGACCTACATTTGTAATGATAAAATTATTGATCATCTTTTTTAAATATGAGTAATTGATGACACTTGAAAGATTGATTGTTTTTGTCTAAGGTTTCTTCGGGTTATCTGAACCTTATTTCCTTCATTATAAAACCAATCTATCTCATGAGATTTCTGTCATTCCTGTCATTTCTTATGACAATAAAAACAAACCTTTTTCTACATGGTTTTGAACACTGGTGTTCTGACTTCATACTGAAAATTAAAAATAAATAATCTTAGCTATTTTGTTGGAAGTCTACATGAAGATCCAGTTTAGACATGTATGATTATACCAAGGAGCTGTGGCAGTGTATATGCATCCCTTAGCAGCATCACATGTGCTGAATTATTACATTCAATCTCAATCATCCTTTCCACTCTTTCAGTGGCTAACTGTTATGACATCCTAATGAAGAATTTTTGAATTTTCTTGAAACTTTGATATAGTCACTGCTCCCTAATCTCTTTGATAGGCAAGATGGTGCCAGAAAGGGGCGTGTCCTATATGGGAGAAAGAACAAAGGGATCAAAGCATACAGTTCAGAGACAGCAGATCATTATCTTTCTCACAAAAAACTACCCACATTTATTTAATGCTTCATGCAACATGCACAATGTAGGTAAATATGTGAATTAATATATGGAGAGGCTTCTAACAGACAATCAGAATAGAATTATAAAATCATTTAGGTTGGAAAAAACCTTTATGATCATCCAGTCCAACCCTTAACTCAGCACTGCCAAGGCCACCACTAAAGCATGTCCCTAAGCACCACATCTACACGTCTTTTAAACGCTTTCAGGGATGGTGACTGCACCACTTCCCTGGCTAGCTTCTTCCAGCGCTGAATGACCTTTTCCACAAAGAAATTTTTCCTGACATCTAACCTAAACCTCCACTGCTGCAACTTGAGGCCCTGTCCTCTTGTCTTATCACTTGCTGCTTGGGAGAAGAGACCAACCCCCACTTCCCTATAACCTCCTTTCAGGTAGTTGTAGACAGTGATGAGGTCTCCCCTGAGCCTTCTTTCCTCCAGGCAAATGTGTTTTGTGTTTGATTCCTAGGTATTTTCACTGATTCTCAAGTGTAAATTTGCCTTTCTGACTTCAAAATACTCTCCTCTACACCACCTAAAAGGATAAATGCAATACTGTTATTTTTCTGGGGAAAACCCCCCGACAAAACTGAACAAACAACCTTGAATTCTGCTTACAGTGTCTTTTTCTCTGGCTTATTTGGCCACTTCTCAGCTATTCGGGAAGGTAGTTACACAAATTTTAGCCACTGTTATGTAGAGTAATACCAAAAACTTCTTCCTTACGGTTACTTGAGAGCTATGTTTAAAAAGTTAGCATCCAGTCAGCAAAGATAAACTGTGCATGTGGTTTAGTTGACTAAGCTCACAAAAGAAATAATGAAGAGTCATAAAAAGGCTGTAAAAACCATAAGGTCATAAAAACATCAAAATTGTGAATATATTATCAGAAATGTTTCATAACTACTTAAAGAGTAGCTAGATGGTATGAACTACTAATAAATTTACTTTGCTATGAATAGATCCATAAATTTGACTGATGAACCTCAAAGGAGTGTTATGAGCTTCACAACATCACTCCTTTGAGTGAGTAGTACTTTATTTCAAAAGTACATAACTTAGTGGAATTGTACAGACTGAACAGTTTATTCAGTAGAAGTTAGCATACCAAAATCTGACCATTCATGAATTAGGGTCATATCAAGCCTCCCTTTGACCTCAGTGGGATTTTTGCCATTTGCTTCAATGAAAGTAGGATCAAGCTATCAATGCTTTAAAATGGTTCAATAGGCAGTGTTATTGAAATGCAAATGTTCTCTTAATCTGAACTTCCCATCTCCCCATTCAGAGTTGTTTGTAGAGAGTTTTATTATCGGCTCTTACTCTGGGACCTGTGTTAGACAAACATTTTTATATACTCATTAGAGAAATAATCTGCAGTACAGGGAAATACAACTTCAAATTTTGTAAGTATAACTCTAAGCAAATTTAATGAGTTTGGTTTGAAAAGCAACCAAGCCTTGTTGTACCACCAACACTGAGCAAAGGTGAAGTTAACTATGCTGTTGAGCAGAGTATGTTCACTTAACACTTAGTGTGAATTGACATGGTTGGTGTCACGAAAATCTATCAGGTAGTCAATTGCCAGGAGGCACTACTTGCTACGGTTTCATATAACACTTAAAATCACTGGAGCTGCAAAAGGCTGGTGTAGTGAAAACAGAAGTTTGAGCTCATGTATTTGATATAACCTAATGCTAGCTCAGTTTCATTCTTTGTGGATCAAATGTCATCAACACAAATGAGTGGATAAACCAATAAAGGCTCCATTTTATTAAAATCAAACCATGCCTGTCTTCCTCCTGCCTACCACAAACCTCCTTCCTATTGCAAATGCCTGGCTTTCTCTTCCTCCTCACCAGCAATAGTAATTACTAACACCAAACCAGTTTCACTGGGGAGTAGACATAACCTGTTCAGCTTGCTTGAGATCTTGAAAAGCAGTCTAGAGCTTTCAGCTGCAGCCAGCAGGCCAGCCTGCATACTTGTTCTAGGCCCAGTCAGGAGTGGACACACTTACACACGGTTGGTTGCTTGCACAGCCAGAAAATACACACCTTCTGACTGGTGGCTTTGAGGCAAAGTGTTGCCTCTCAGCCTCTAAGGGGGACAGATGTCAGCATAACTCTCATTGGGTAAAGACCAAAGGAGTTATTTTGTGAGAGATGTGTTATACAGACCTACCTTGGGTATTTCCCAGTGCTCTTTGAATACAGTAGCCAACATAAAAGAAAACAAAACAACACCTCCCCTCCTGCCCCACCCAGGAAAACCAACAAACCCCCCCCACCACACACACACCCCCAGCATACCACCTACCAAAAAAATTTAAAATCCAGTTGCAACCACTTCATGGTGTAGTGATGGAAGAAAAGAGCTAAATGGATTAGTCAAACTCTATTTTTTTTCCTACTAGGTATCAATTCAATCTCATCACTGAGACATAAGAGGGGCACTGCTGCTTGAGTCAGAGTCTGTTATTATTGCATATGGCAATTGTTACAAATTTAACCTTTGTTCTGGGTATGTAGTAAGCTAATTTAAAAGACAGCTTGTTCATTGTTATTAAAGCACTAATAATAATAACTCTTATTTCCTTATCAGTAGTATTCTAATTACCAAGGACAAATAGCAGGTCACAGTGCCACCTACACATTTTTCAGGGACCAGAGGTTGCATCCTTACTGTAATATAAAAGACACAAACTTGATTACTCTCCCTTAACTATTCATATTATTTATGTTTTAACCTACTTTCTGGCATGGGTTTGGACTTGCTCCTCAGATGCGTCCTAGGCACAACTTGGGAAGAAGTATGGCCAATCACCTGCTATTGATCGCTGAATGGCTGAGCCTACTGTGTCCAAGGTTGGTAGGGAGGCAGAAGAACCAAACAGAAAGTATGAAAATCATAAATTCAGATGTATTCTTGAGAACGGAGAATGATCCCTAAATAGTTTCATTTACTTGTCTAGATTTAGAGTATAAAATCCCACTGTCATTAGACTTGTAATTCCCATTAGAACAAGTCTTGGTCTTTCAATACCAATAATTCTCTGTAAAGATGAAGCAGATACAGAGGTCAGAAGAACTTTCACAGGGTTATTTAAGCAAACATATTCATGCTACTTATACCTTCTTTCTGTACTTGTGGCCACAAGTCATTTTGTGCAGGTGAAGAGGACTGTAAGTTCATGAAAGCGATTTAGTTACTCTGGAGGATGCAGAAGATCCTGAATGGCACTGGGCCACAGTGAGGTTTAGGAGACAGATGACATTTCATGATCTTCAATTCAGTACACATTATCAAACTGGAAGAATTGTTGGGGGACCTTTGGGTGTACTGAGCACTTTTCCAGGTGATCCATATATACCTGTATGTTTGCACCTATGATTATAGACAAAAGTCTTTCACCATCATTTCTTTTAGATGCTAGTTGAAGTAATTTTCCTAGTCGCACAACTCTTCCTAAGATCCAGAATGAGTCCATGGGCCTGAGAGGAGTGCTGCTTCCACCCTTATTAAAACACTGCTTGCAAGCGCTGCAAGACCTTTGCTTGTCTTGGAAAACTCCCCATTGAGTAACTTTGCTGAGCAGGATTAGTCCTGTTTAGTTTATGAGATCCAGCATGATCACAGCTGTGATGATGTTGCACCTAGCCAAGAGAACAAAGCAACCACGTCTTGCATATATGCCTATTTGGTAAAAAAAGAAAAAGAGAAAGAAAAAGAAAAAAAGAGAAAAATAAAAAAGAGAAAAAATTTAAAAAGTTAACTAATTGAGGAGGGGTTTTTTTTAGGGTTTTTTTCCCCTCTTTATAATTAACTACACTTTGTTCATCATTTTGAGGGGATTTATTTTTAACTTTGGTTGAAACTCTTTTGTACAGAAGTCTGTGTTATATGAATTCCAGGTTTTGTTAGCAATGGATTAAGTTGTGGGAGACTCTGACCTTGTGATACTACCATGTTTCTGCTAAACAAAGTCCGGTATGCCAAACAAAGATGTAGCAAGTAGTTACGAAATGGCACGGCTATTACACATGCTTTTGATTCTCATTGTCTGGTGTTTATTTTGGGATAATTCTGTTTTGAGAGTGGAAAAACCAGACTGTAAATAAAAGGGAGGCCTATGATAAATGCATTATACTAGACCCTTCTCAAAAGACTAATGGAGGGCTCTTCAGTGAGTGCCTAAGAAATAAGAAAGTTATTTTCAATAGTGAAAGAAAAAGGTAAGAATATTCTGGGACACAATGACAAGTCAGAAAAATAGTTATTCACCCACTTGCGCAAAGCCTGAGTAATTTACTGTTGCAGCTCACAGTCTGTGTTGTTTCCCTCCTGTGTAAGGTTTCTAGGTCACCGCTTCTGGTGTTGTTCTAAACCATGCAGCTCCACTCCCAACATACTGCCCTCCTGCTGGACAGTGGGAGAATCTCTATTGCAACTTCCAGGAGATGTTGAGTTAGCCAGTACTGCATTTCCACATTTCCACTCCTGACTTCTCTCCTATATTACCCCACAAATGAAACCAGATGATAGGAAAGGAAAGAAGAGGGAAGGGAACAGGTCAGACTGATGGTCAAATTAATCCAAAGACCTAAAAGAGTGCAATAACAATAATCCAAACTCAGAGTCCAAGACACACTAATGCCATTTTAAGATGAAACTTTTGTTAGTGACGTGGATTCAGCCCTTAGTCCCAGAAAACATAATCTAAGTTATCTACTTGTAGTTTTATAGCTCTATAAATCTTTAAGGCCAAATTCTGTCCTTCTGCACGTGCAGGACTCCATTTATTTCATGGGGAGTTGCACTTGTATATCAGAGGGTAAAATCTGGTTATGTTTTCTAGATAGCAATAGGAAAAAGGGGAGGTCTTCCACTTTTAAAAACATTTACTGTATCCTAGCAATGTGCAGCGATGCTATGCAAGCCTGACAACAGACAAATGGTATTGAGAGATATTAAACCTTTCAGAAGACAATGTGATAAGCTTTGGGATTCTGTAGGTAGGGCAAGTTCCAAACATTGATTCTAGGTACAAAGCAACTAAGGTAATATAGAAGGAAATATCTTAAACCCCTGTGTTGAGGTTGATGCAAACCTCAAGAAAATCTGACTGTCCAGAAATATAAACAGACAGGGGAATTAGTAGAAGAAAAAAATTTTTTCTCAAGGTTTTGTAACTCAAAAAATTTTATCTACTTTTTTTTTTTTTTTAATCATGTGTAGGCTGCATTTGCAAAATCGTAGCCTGAGACTGTTGCTTTACAGCTTGGAGATTAAGTGATTTTAAAGTTCTTAAAAGGAATAGCTAAACTCTCTCCGTAAGCAAATTAAATATGAATCAGCTGTTTAATTCTCCAGGATAAAAAATTAAAGCAACAGGAAGAAATGTACTAAATGAACAGCTTTATGATCTTGTTTGCTACAAAGTATAGCTAATTAGAGAAAACATTATGAATTTAAACTTTGCTGGAATGAGAAATTGTTATTCACAAAGGCACAGTATGGCTGTGCATGTAGCCTGCCACTATTTATGATGCCAAGTTGACTCTTGAATAGGTTGTGCAATTACCAGAGGAGGTGAGAGAGATGGGAGTCTGAAGATGACAAACACTGCTGGCTTCCATAATCTCAACTTCTTTCAGCCATATATACAGAAACACGAACTACAAACAGAGCAAATGGAAAATGGCACTGCTGAAAGCTTTTCTATGGAAACCTTGAAACAATTTCATTTCCATCTTCTAAAATTTCATAGGATGTGTTCTTAGTCTTCATGACAAGGTTCTGCCTCTTCAGCATTACCTTCTTCCAGTTATGAGAATTACCATTTGATCAGTATTTATTGTTGTTCATTAGGTGCTCTACCAAAATCTTTGAAATGAAGTGTCTCCCAAAAGAATGTACTAAGAGGTATGAATGAAAATTTGAGAAATATCAGACAGGGAAAGACTTATTTATACTCCTGTAAATGCAGCATCTTGATACATCTTCATGTTTTGTTACCTTGCACACTTCTGACTTGACAGCATCATGCTCTGGAGCTTGGCTGTAGAGATGAAGGGAAGGAACAGAATTTCCAGAGAGAATTGCAGCATATCCAGTTGTGGTGGCAGGACACTCTGCTTGACCCTTTGAGCAGAACTGATGCAACTTTTGAAACAATTTCAACTCCTGTCCCTATTGAAGAGTCCAACAATCATAAATGAAGATTGAGAGGAACCTGAAACAGGTTTTTTTGCATAGCTCAGCAATGGATTTAGCACAACTTTTTGAGAAGGATTAGATGCTAGTATTTTAAAGGGCATTTACAAAATATTTGTCAAAAAATAATTCTCATATCCAACTGTCTTAATATAATGACCAAATAATTTAAAATGTACACTTAAAAAAATAAAAAAGACTTGCAGTTTTAAAGCCTTCTTTATTGTAAAATCACTTAGGAGAGATAAGAAAAAGTTCTTTTATGGAAACCTTAAAGATATTGTTCCTCTAGCTGCTGTACATTTGGGTTCTTGAAGAGGAGATAAAGGCATGGCTCTTCATTTGCAGATATTTTTACATCTACTAAATGACTGGTTTGAAGCCATTATGGTTGAGGCCCTATCTCATGACAAGTCCTTACTGCTGCCTTCTGCTGCGAGTGAGAGCAATATCTGAGGCCTTTTTCTTCTTAGGTTTCTTTCCTTCTCACGAGTTTACCAGTGAATTGGGTCATTCTCTGTGCCCAGTGATTTTGTGGTAACTTGTTGGTTTAGAGTCCTCCAGAATGATATCTTTAATATACTTATGAAACTTCTTCACCAGTAAAATATGTGGGCTAAGCCCAAAACCAACACTAGCACATCTGGGGTGTCTATACTTTCTGGCATCACTTCCCAGTACAGCCACATAGTAATTAAATATCTAGCTGATATCATAGCCAGTCTGGATAGCAGTTTTATCAGATGTTAAATAGCAGGAAAACATACAAAAATAGCAATGGCAAGCTCTGCTTTATATGATAACCTCAGAATGCATCATACAAAATAAGACATTATTAGCTCTTACTGCTGGTTGAAACAACATTCCCATTTATGTGGTAGTAAAGTCACTTAACTGATAGCAGTGGAGTCCTACTAAATGATTTCTGTGAATTCCCTGACACGCTTTGAATATAACTATTGAATATAGCTATATTGAGGTGTTGAATATAGCTGCTCCCAAAGGAAGCCATGATGGAGGGGGATTGTAGGTCAGCAGGGTGACATTTTCTTCATCCAGTGACCAAGGGAATGAGCTATATCTAACAATGCCAAGTCAGGGACTGTGGTTTCTTTTGCCCTCATATTTCTCACTTAAATCTGTGTCTCATGGTCCTTTTCTAAGTTGCTACTCATCACAGCCAGTTTAATTGTTATCCTCCTTATCAGTGACACTGGTACAGCTGAACAAGATTAATCACAAGTCATTTAATCAAACCAGACCCTCTAATTTCTGTTTGCATTTTGGGTTTTTGATAAGAATTATCTACATTAGTTCACTACTCCACCACTGTGTCCTGTCCAGTTGCACATGTAGTACCCCACAGTGCCCAATGTCTCTGGACAGCAAATTCTTCAGCTGTGTCATGGTTCTGCCACTTCCTTTTCATGTAAATCTGCTGTACCTCCATCTGCCACCTGTGGAACAGGGTTAATTTAATCTGCCTTGTATACTGGGGCTGCTGGGTAGGGCTTAATTCCCTGGGTGTGTCTCTAGTGCTGCTTTATTTTGGATGAGACTTTTGAAGTGGACTTTCCATCTGCTCTGATTACCTCACTTTGGTTCATCTTGGAGCAAGTCTTGCCATATGCTTCTTGGGTCCTTGCTTGTGTTCAGCTAGGGGACACAGTCCAGCTCCACATCTGATGCTGTTCAATCAACAGAATGGAATAAAGCAAGTCCAAACTGAAACCTTCAAAATATTTAGCATAGGGAATATTGAGTCTCTGGTACTAACTGTTTTGCTCTGCATGTCCATTCCTATTGTGCCATAAGATATACTGAAAGCATAGACATTATAACTGATGGTTGCCTTTGTGATCCTTAAATGAAGAGAACAGCAAAAGTATGAGGTTTTGTGTGCATTTCAGAGAATAAATGCAGCCTTTGTGTTTTAATCCCAAATTTTGGCTTTATTTCACTGTACTATTTTAGTGGGACATTCCATAGTTTATATAAGAAAGTTTACCTTAGAAGATCTAATAGCAAATGGAACCTGCTTCTGCACTTATGTAAATAAAATCTATTCATGCTGAGCTCATTCTGGTCCATGGACATTAACCAGCAATGTTTATTTTTTTATACCTGGCAAATTTCCCTGAAATTTTCATTTTGAATAGATTCAGAAGGTTAACACCAGTAGTTTATTTTGATACACACTATATACACATCCTCAGATACTAAGCTACATTTTGGGGTTACAGTAAAGTTAGTTTTTAAGTCCTCCACAACAACATTCCCCTTACCCCATCATAGGCTTGAAATGAAAATATAAATGCCAGCAAAAGAACTCTCGTACACGTCATTCCCTCGCAGCACTTCTGTGGTTTAGAGCACACCATTTTTATTGATGCTATCTTGTGGATGATTCTTATTCCACTCTTGTATCTTTCACTCTGATTAAATTCTGATTGTCTCTGCAGTATTACTTTCAATATAAAGAAGCATATGAATAATGAGGCCTAGAGAAATATTTTTTGTTACTTGCTCGAGTCCTTGGTTTTTCTTTTGTCCTGTACAAACCTGGCTTTTTTCTGTTTACCATCACTACTGACAACACTGCAGAAACCCCTTTTTGAGTGGCAGCAAAGTATCACTCAGTTTCGCGCACATTATCTTATAGGCCAGCTATGCTCAGTTAGCTCTCGTACTGATAAAAGTCTCTCCATGTCTCTTAGCCAACAGGAGGTGCTGAGGAATGATGCAACAAATATCTTTTCACTGAGATAGTCGGGTTCCCTCTGTGCTCAACACAAAGGTTTTCACTAAATTGTGAGCTGGATCTAAGCATTGTCACATCAAAGTGAGGATTTTAGTTCTATTTTTAGGATGGCATTTGGCTAGAGTAGGGACATTCTTCTTTTGCTCTTGTTTTTATTAAATAACCTTTAAGACAAGTGAGCAGGGACATTCAACCCAAAGTAATGCTTTTTGCTACTCCAAGAGGGAGCAGTGTCAATGCACGGCCTTTATTAAAGGCTTGGCTCTTCTTGATCTGCTTGGAATAAATGACAATATATTACAATGCTAGAGGTGGGATAACCAATAAAGAGAGGAAATATCTCTAATCCTTAAACTAACTAGCAAGATAAACTGCAATCACAGCTTTAGATTATATATTATGTTAAACAGTGATCAAAGAAAATCCAAAGGAGATAAGCAAATATAGAAGGATTTTCTTGTTGTCAAGTTAGTGACTACTGGTTATCATTCACCCCTAAAAATTCCCCTCTGCATTTGTTAAGATTAGTCCTAACATAACTGAAATGACTACTGGACCCTTGAAACATGAATCCTCTTCTCACTCCACTTGCAACTTGCGTGTAGTGACTAAGTATCTTCAGTACTCTTCTAGGGAACAATTAGTAAGGGCTGGAAAATACGTATTATTTCTCATGTCACTGTATTCCTTCAATTTCCTGGAGGTTTCGGTTCTCAGTGTGTGATGCGGACACCTTTCTTCCAGTAAGGTCTATGAAACCAGATAATCACTCAACACAAACACTTTATTAACAAGAGCAGGCAGGCATATGCACCTTGGAATACTTAATCAGCTAGCCAAAAGCAATCACTGAACCAGCAATGAGTAGTTTAAACAAAATATGGAATATCATGGAAGACACCAGGGTGGGAGAATATATACTGTAATTCCCATCCATAAATATGAGAGCCTAACAAATTATAAATGCCTAGAAAGATAATCCTGTTACCGAATAAATCCTACAATAATACAGTGTATAATCACTTTGTGAACGCTTTGAACATTTTTACAGTGATAAAAAAGTGTTGCATGGATTTATCAGGAACAAGTCTATCTCATTTATCTTTGACAGATTAATTGGCCAAGGGGATAAGGATGAAGAATAGACTTGTTAGATCTCAATTTTAAGAAAGCTTTCCACAGAGTCTTCCACACTTTTCTCAAAAGGAAACTGGAAAAATGCAGTTGATTTCACCAAAAGATACACATGGACAGATGTCACTTGTTGGTCTAGTTCTAACCATTATTTTCATGAATGACTTCATATATGAAGCAGTGGATCCTCAAGTTACACCAGCAGATAGGAAGTGCCTGCAAGTGCCAGCACTTCAGAGAACTGTGTTAGAGCCTGGAGAGAAAATCTGATACAAGTGGTACAAATTAAAAAAAAAAAAGTGTAGTTTGCCACAGATATCAACTGCATGAATACAAAATGGGAAATGTTTATGTGGGATGCAGGACAATAAATAAACCTGAAGACTATACAGCCCCTAAGCTAAGTAAGAGTAAGCTGCACTATATGGCTGAGGAAAGGTGAATCTCACTGCAGAGCATGCTAGTTAGAGTGCCTTATGCTCTGTTTTACTCTGCTGGCACTGGGGAGACTCAGTTTGAGTGCTTTGTCCTGTTTTAGGCACCACATTATAAAACTATAGATAGATATATAGAAACAAACTGGAGAGAGTTCAGAGGAGAAGAATGATAACTAGTATGGAAAACACACTGCATGAGGAAAGGTCAAGAGAACTGGTACTGTTTAGTCTAGAAAAAGAAGATTAGAACAATGTGACAGCAGCTTTCCTGTATACAGAGCTAACTGTTCACCATGTCCATGACAGGCGGACAAGGAGGTGGTAACTTAATTTGCAGCAAAAATTTTGCTGCCCTATTGGGAAAAAGCTGTATCTTGGAAGGCAGTAATATGGTAGATTAAGCAGGTCTCCAACAGAGCGTGTGGAATCCACTGCACAGGACAGATTTGTGCAGGGGTGAGGTGTCTCTCCAGCATGGTCCAAGGGACTGAGGATGCCTGAAAGCAGAGAGAACATTTGTCTGACTGTGTATTCATGTTTCTGTCGTTCAGCTTTCTAGCAAGAAAAGAAATTCCCACTGGATTTCAACTTGTGACAAAGAGTTTTAGTATTTCTCTGGTCTTTAAGGGATATTTATTTATCCAGTTTCCATTATTTCAGTGTCTTCTCTTATTGCTCAGACTGCTCCTCAAAACTCATAGCAACATGTATGTTACTATCACTATTTCACTTGGAGCTTATTGCTCACACTCCCATTTCGTGTAATGTGAAAAAACATTCTCACATTTAGGAGTATGCAATATCCTGATAACAGTTTAAAAGGAAAATATTTACATTAGTCTGGCTGTGATAATGTGAGTAAATATTTAGCTGACTATTTAGTAGCTGGGTAGTCAAGAAATGCCATACAACCCAAAACCAGATGAACAACAAGAAGATTCAGTTCCATTCACTCCTTTCCTGGCCCCAGAAATAGGTACTAGCACAGAAGTAGAGACTTAGCTACTTTCCACATGTCTGGACATGCCAGTGTCTCAACTCATCTTACTTCAAATGCCACTTTAAAATACATCTGTACTGTAATGCATAAAAGGAACCTGCTGTGCAATAACATCTTATGTAAATTGTGACTTGTGGTTGTTGCTACAGCTCCACTAAGCATTACAAGCACATTTCACCCCTACACTTTAACTGGCCACTGCTTGTCTTAAACACCTGCCTTGTGTTTGAGATTGCAAACTTTTCAGGTCAGAGTTTACCTGATGCTTGTACAGTGCCTCCCATATTTCCCTCCTGCCTGTCATTCCCATTAGTACTCTAAGCACTATTTGTGCTATCTACTGTAGTTCTACAAACCCAAGCTATGTCTAAACTCTTCTTTGTAGCATCTTTAAGTTGGCAATTTTTAGTTATCCTCTGGGACCTTTATTAATCCACCATGAACCTTTATACTACAATATTAACTTCCTGTCCTTTGGCTAAAGCAATGCTGCCCTACTCCTATCATTCCAAGAGGCTTCTGCAGTGCTTATTTTCCTGTTCCTATGGACCTGTCTGCTCTTCCACTGGCTCCTCCTCCACCACCACATCAAATAAACTACCCCCTGCTCTTCTCAGGCTGTCTAATGGCTTGCTGCCATATTCCAAGAAGCCAGTTCTGTTCTCTCTCTTGGCCAGCTTTCATCACCCACATCCTAGATTTTCAGACATGTACTTGCACATTCCCAGCTCAAGTTTTCTCAGCAGAGTAGGCAAAATCAAATTTTGCTACCCCA
This sequence comes from Corvus brachyrhynchos, assembly GCF_000691975.1. Taxonomy (NCBI): domain Eukaryota; kingdom Metazoa; phylum Chordata; class Aves; order Passeriformes; family Corvidae; genus Corvus; species Corvus brachyrhynchos. The sequence continues at coordinate 12,857,829 of NW_008239110.1, forward strand.
GCAGGTTGACTGCTGGTGTGCTGGCACTGTTGATAATGCTTTTTAATCGTTTCTTCTACTCTCTTTTGTATGGTCTGTGCATATCAATCTCCTCTCTCCCCCACTCTCCCTTTTCCACTCCCAACCCCCTTTTAGGTTAGCAATTTATCAGGGAAGGAGCCAGTCATTTGTTTCCCCGTCCAGCACAATAGGGTCTTGGCCAATGACTGGAACTCACTGATAAGTCATTCAGTCTTCATTAGCATCTCAAGTTTTCTGCTTTCCATTGCAACATACATGGCTTTTAACAAGATCAACAAAGTTGCTCCCAAACTTCTGATCATTAGGCGTTTCTTCATTTTCTTTTAACACTGACTGATCCAGCTCTCATTTCCTTATCAATTCAGTCTCTCCAAATCAGTGCCTTTTAAGAACTGCATAAGACTTTCTATTTTTTCCTTTTCTTTGTTGATTAATTTGTCTTCTTCAACAGATGATCCTTGAATCATAGTTTATCCTGCTTGGTCATTTTACCATTCCAAATTATATTACCAACATTTTTCAGTCCTGTAAATCATATAATCAGTCACTACTGTTAAATCTGAAGAGCACTACATGCTCAGAGGAATTGTCCACTTCTTTCATAGAGAAGCTCTAAAGTCTGTGGTGACCTCTAATGGTTGTAAAAACCCTGTACCTGGAGCAAGAACACAGGGATTTCTGGATTTCCAGTCTTTCTCTTCATCTACAGAGGGCACGTTTACTCAAACTGATAATTCTGTCACTAGGATGAATCCAATATACCTTTTGCTGTTGCTGATATTGTTCACCTATTATTTGAATATCCTGGAGAAAAAAAATCCGTGAAACCTCTAGAAGGTCAGCAGCATGCAGGTACCCTCAGCCATGCATCTTTTTCACTCCCAGTGCTGATAATATAGAGGCCTGAACACCTGGCTGAAATTAGCACATTTATAAAGGTCAGCTGGCTGAAACTCAGAGAAAAACAGAAGAAATAGTTTCAGCAAATGGAAAATATTTGGCAGAACTAGCCACAGCAGTTCTCAACATGGGGAGTTCTGCTCTGTCAAATAGCTAGCTGTAGTTATCATCTTTATGGATTTCCAGAAGCTTGTTGGTTTTTTTAGTGAGTGGCAGAAGTGCAGGAGCCACATATCTGGCAACTTGATCACAGTGATTTCCCTGTTGGATGGGACTCCCAGCAACTTTCAGCATATTTACTGCAGCATACTGGGCTTGGGAAGAAGTTGCATCTGCCCCGGAAAGAGTCGCACAACAGCATTTGTGCCTGCAGCAAGACTGGAGATCTCATTGCTCTGCTTGTTTTGCTGGATGGCTGCTGGATGACAATGTGCTTTGAAGTCCCAGGTCTCCATCTGGAATGAAGCATCTTCAGCCAAGGTGTACCTGCTATGTGCATCACAGCATGTAAGCTGTTAATAAGGGTTCTTAGTAAGAACTCGTTTCATTTATTAAAATATAACTACATGTACAGGCAGTGGCAAATGAAAAGGAAGACAAGGCAGAAAGTGCAGTTGGCATTTTACCACTATGGCGCACAGATGAATAAAACCTAACCTAACCAGAGGTCAGAAAAGACCATACTTGGTGAGTTACACTCACAGTTTGTGGCTAGGACAGAAAATGAGAATTATCATTACCATATACAAGGTTGGACATCATGGGAAATCATAAGGATTGCTTTGGAATTATGAAAATGTGGAACTTGTTGGTATTTGGCCAAGTCCCAAAACCCCTGGTTCAAGTTTCACTGTCCAAAGGCCAGTTTGATTAAGGAAGGAGGCTAAACTCAAATGACTTGGGTTAGGATTTGGACTCTTCTATGTTCTTGATCATCTTACTATCCTGTAGAAAAAATTGGAAGCATATGAACCATTTCTTGAGAAAAATAAAGCAAAACAAACCATTTTTTTTTTCTTCTGCCTTTGCTTTTTGCTCAAATATAGGGGAAATTATTAAACTTGGTAAAATTCATTATTCATTGTTGGATAAGCACTACAAAATATATCTGCAATGCTTTCCTCAATTATAAAGATTAGTCAGGCATTTACCTTTTGCTTGCTACTTGGACTCAGTTTTAACATCCCAAAAACCCCAGGTCCAACCCCTTGGTTTGCAAGAAGACTGCTTTAAGAAAGTAAGATTAATAATCCACTATGATTTTTTGGAGAGAGCCACGATGTGCTCATTAAATGAGGGGACTCATCTTCTGTCCTTTTCAAGACCAATTTTCCTAAGTATTCTAATGTTCCAGTTTTACTGCAAAAAAAATTACTGGAAAACAAATGCACTCGTGGTAGTTTCAATATATACTTGCAGTTCTGGAAAAAGTTTCAAACAGCAATTTAAACTGTACAGGAAATCCACAGATGTGAGTGTGAGCTAAAAATGGCACTGCTTGGAATAGTGGTTTGGCGCAGAAGCACTGGGCAGATAGAAGATTTCATACTCAGAATAATGAAAAAAAAGGGAAAAAAGCTTTGAAGAAGCAGCAAAGGAGTCAGCTATGAAACGGCATGAAAGTTTTATATTTTACTTAAGGCAGAAAGAAAACAAAATGTAAAGGGCTTGAAGATAATGAGTTGGTTTTTTTTAATGACAGAAACCAATTAAAAAGCCATCTTTAGACCATTTTTTAAAGAAAGTGACTCATTAAAAGGAACTATAAATAAGATTTGAGCTTTAAAAAATTGTTGGGAAAAGACTCTTTACTACCTGACTGGACACTTTTCATTTATGGCCTGTCAGGAAAAATTTTCAGAAAATTGAAAGACTAAGGCTAAAAAAATATGACAAACAAGTAGCAATTTATGTGATGTGGCTGTCTGCATGAAAATTGTTCATAATTTGATTCATGTGTGGAAACTCCTAATAAGTTCAATTTTGTGAAGATGTGGATTTCTCAAAGACGTAAGCAGAACTGAAGAGTTCAAGGACTGCAATGTGTGTGTAAGCTGGAATTTCTTTACATCAGGTGGAACAGGAACTGTGTCAATTCACTAGTCCACTGGAAAAGGCTTAGAGAGAAATGCTCCTAACTTAATTCAAATGCAGATTTAGAGATGAGAGTGAAAAAAGGTTTTATCAGCAAAAATCTGATGCTTTAAAGGCTGAAAAATGTCAAGCATTGGATTAGTGGAAAAGTGGATGTTGCTAGATGCTAAGAGAAGTACAACTTTACAAAGAAAACTGGAGCAATAGCAAACATTTTTTTTTCAGGTATATAAAGAACAAGGAAAGAAGAGACTTCTAATTAAACATGTGGCTGTTATTAGTAAGCCAGGGCAGAGAACATAGGTTTGGCCCTTAAAGTAACTGAATAATTTACCTCTGAGTTTGATGGGAAGGATAATGTTGGACATGAAGTCTGGGGTGGAGGAGTTAATGAAAACAGACTACAGAGGTGGGGAGGAAAAGGTGCGGAAGACTTGGTTTGTTCAGAGCCTCCACAAAGGTCAAACAAATGCTAGAGAGCAAATAGCACTCTAACTGGGACTGTCAGTATTTTAAGAGCACTTTCCTACCACTGAGTTCAGCCGTGTCAGGCACTGCTGAAGTCACAATTGGGCCATTGGGCAGTTGCCTAATGGAAGGTGTTGGGTGCTCCTTATCCCAATTCTCTCCCAAACAAAAGCATATAGTTTTTAAAAACACTTTTTTGACTGGCATCCTCCCTGGTGGGGCCAGTGTCTTGGGTGAGCCTGGAAGTTGTGGTCACTTTAAACCAGCTGGTGAAACACTAAAGGAAAACATTTGCTTGCTGCTTGCTCTTTGTATTTCTTTAAATGATCAGAATAGCAGAAAACTGTGGACTGTAAAGGTACAAGTTTATTAGAATTGCATATTTTAGGAGTTTCTTTTAAGAAGAGTCATTCAAAAGCTCTTTTAGAAGGAAGAACCTGCATTTAAAATGTCTTAAAGCAACCATGCAACAAAATACTGAAGAAATATCAAAAAGAACAACAAGTACAGTGCAGTAATTTTAACAAATAATAGAAACAATTAAGATGAAATAAATAAAAGCAAAGCTAAAAAGAATTATGGCATAAAACACACTCATGAATGCTATGATTAATGTAAAGGGAGATTGCATATTCTGTTATAAATGTTTAGTGACTTTATTTTTAACATTGTAGTTTACATTATGGATATAATAGCCTTTCAGAAATGGCAGATAAATGACAATTTCAAGCTAAGAATTTTTCAACTACTTAAGGAAAGCTTGAACGCCAAGTTTTCTTATGATTTTTATTGCAGTATATTTACATTAAAAGCTAGAGATATATAAACTAGAGCAAAGAACCCTTTACTCAGAAATATAATTTGTTTGGAATTCCTATGGCTCTGCTCTCTTGCAGCAATATGCATATATTTAGATGACAACAATAAATCTTAAGAATAAAATCTCAGTACTTACAGATTAAAATACACTATATTTTATTTTGAAAGTTAATTTTATAATTCAACTGATACAAAAAACTCATGCAAACATTTCTAAGAGCCTATCTATTTAAAAAAAACCAACTTTCTTATATTGTTTATGGTTACAAAGTAATAGTTGGTTTTGTACATTTTTGCAAACATATATATCCCCTGTTGATGACTTTTTTTGTATTTTTGCATTACTATGGGTTTTATTTCCTCTCCATTCAGGACTGGAGCAAACAAATGAACTGTTGATCTGATAAGAGAGAAAACACATTGATGGATCATAGAAGACGGGCATGAATTTTTTCAGATTGCTGGAAAATATTTGCTATAAAAGGAAATAGGCATTTTTTGGGAAGCATGTTATTGCTATGAAATTCAAAGCCCAGTTTAGGAGACCTTTTGCATAAAAATACCACCTCTGTCTTAGGACCATGGAAATGTAAAATGGGCACCATTGTGGTTACAGATATTGTGAAAGACCCAGGTTAAACTTAATGGCCCCACTGAAGTAATTCAATTTCACAGAGATCTTAGGCTGGAGTGAATTAATGTGATCACTGAACTGAATTTTTCTGTGGAATGAATTTTTCATGGACCAGCTGAGCTGCTCTGTTATGAGGGTGCTGCAGAGTGATGACATGAATTCAGAGCAAAGTATTGTACTAAACAACTAAAGGCAAACGATAACAAACTGTTTTATGTATGTGCAAGTGTTTGTGTGCTGCCTGGAGTTTTATATATCTTCTCAAGTACTATATTTCCTCATAGTACTTGATCTGGAGTTAGGAGAGATGCTATCATGTGCTGGAACTCTCCTGGTGTGCTATGAATGACATAATTCACCCCTGATATGTAAGTTCATGATGAGGAATAGAAGGCTACTCTGCTTTTGATCAGTTTGTTATGCTCTTGTCTGAGGCATTACACAAAGCCTCTTGGGCAGAGCAATTAAACTAGTCAAAGCACTCGAACATGGCTGGTTTGCTGGAAGCACTGTGAGGTGGCCTCATGGGGCCACACACTAGATTTATGATGATCTAATTCAAACTTGTGCAGCTGCAGGACGTTTTATAACTTCACTTGCTTTATGCTGCGTTGTGTGTGGCGCCAATTCTCTTGGACTGGCAGATTGGCTTGGAGGAGGATCTGGTATTGTGTTTCCAGTGTTTTAAATACTTTTTTAATATTTGGAAATTGCTGAGCTTACACTAGGATAAGAATCTACTAGAGTGAAAAGGTAATGAAAATGACAAACAAAGTCGATTAATTTACCTACTCCATCAGTGATTTTGGTTTCCAAGTGTTTATAAGCCTCTGGCCAGAGTGGTTATCCTTAACTGAGGCTGGCGTTCCCTAATGAATTGTTTCTATAGTGATGTCCTTCAGCCTCCCTTTAATGAGCATCTGTTTTGCAAGTACTGGCAGTGGCAAGATAGCTGCTATGACATCACACTTGCAGCAAGTGGGATTGTGCAAGGGGCAGGAGGATGATACTGCAAATTTTCACCAGCGTATACTGGGATTTTTGTCTAATGATGTTGAGTGTTACTTCATCACTGACACCAGTCTTGATGAGGGAAAAATGACTAAGGACTCTCACATTTACACAGTTAATGTTGTGTTCTATATTCAGAGAGGGCTGTTAAAAAATTAAATTCAAAATAAGGCAAAATTATTCAAAAGCACAAAACTCACTGTTTTTCAGTAGGTTTTCAGTCTGGACTTTTTGCTGGAGTGAAGGAGTCTGTGGAGCTGCAGGGGCAATGTGACATATGCAGTGAGGAGCTAAGAGCAACACAAGCAGCCATCCACGTCTCCTCCCACCCCGGGTGGGCATGGAAAGGACTGAGAAAGGTAGGCTCCTTGCTGCCAAAGAAAACCGATTGCAGTGTGTAGACAAGGCTCCATTTTCAATCACTATACAATGCTGTCATTGTCACTCTTTGTTTAGTGTGTTTTAAGCAGTAGATAAACTGGTTAACTGCTTTCCAAATGAGTTATGTTTGCAGAGGGTTTAGTGCTCTTAAGAAAGCAGTCTGCACAGATGTAATGGGATCTGTGTAAAGAAGAGGCTGGTATCAGTTTCATTGTTCACTGACCTATGTATTTTTTGTGGGATTAATTTGAAGTGCTTTACATGTTTGTATTTTATTTCTTGAACTATTTCTTCATGACATGTGCTTTATGAAGTTTCTATCTGGAGTGATTAATTAGAGACTAGGCTACAGGTAAGGTATGGTGTGCTGATTTGTTAATGAGACCTCCTTTCCCAAAACCCTCCTTCCTGCTGTCCCAGGATAGAGGGTGTGTTAGTAGGTTGTATAGCCCAGCTGTCATGATTATTATGGTGACATTAGAGCTGTTGATCAGAGATCAGCCAAACCTGCCACCTCAGGGAAGGCTTGGTAGCTCTAAGATGACCTGGATTTGGCCAGAAACTCAGTAATGCTCTGACAATATTACCTGCTCCAGGCAGGAAGTTGCTCTCAGCACTCAGTGGACTAAGAAAATTAGAATTCCTTGTTAATATAGTCAGTTTTCTTATTCTGTGAAATATGAGGATGGCTGAGTCTCTTTTAGGTGAATGGAGCTAGTCATACATACGAAATTTTAATTGTTAAGTCTTTCTGAGAAATTTCTATGGGATAAAAATGTCCATTTCTGAGTTCAACTCAGTTCAGAAATACTCATGCATGGCTGCTAACTTCAGTGGAAATTTCTGTGGCATGGATGTTTTTTCCAGCCTGCTTGCTTAAGAGGATGATAAGAAAAGGTAAACACAAGCATTTTGCTGAATAAGAGTAGTACTTAAATGATTGTGTTGAGTGAGTACCTCCAAAATAAGACTCATGTTTCCCACGACCTTGTCCATATTATTGAATTTTCACTTTCCTAGCAAGATAATACTTTGAAGACTGGAGTAAACAAATCAAAGACCTTGAACACAGATTGGTAGGATGGCCTTGTTTTTTCTTTTCTCTTTCATGGGATTTGCAATTTTCTCTGCAGCATCATGTAGTGGAAAATGTTAGCAGAGCTGCCCTCAGATGATAATCTGTATTCTCCACAAAGTCAAGCAGTTTGAGTGAGGGCTGGAGAATGGCAGCAGAAGCATCTCGAAATGACCACTGAGTAACTTCGGTCTATTTTGTCCCCCACTAATGGATTACCTGGTGCAGACTGAGCTTGAGTCAGTTCTCTGAAACAATTGTAAAATTGGCAGAAGTATTGAGAGAAGAAAGCCTAAAAGGTACATAACATCAGTTCAGGAATAGCTTGGGGTAGCAGGCTATCCTGATACCCAAAAATGTGGGATGCAGGGCTCTACCGGCACTATTACCCTCAGACTGGACATCCTTCACTTTCACGTGCATACATATCTGCAGAAAAATGCCCTATAGCTGGAAAGAATACTATAAGGGAAATGTGATGGAACTGGACTTTTTTGCACTCTGAAGAAGATTAAGATGAAATGTAATAATAGCACAAATTCATCTTCTTTAAGTGAAGCTCTGATGAAAATGTATGTATTGAAAAACCTGGGTTGCTGCTCATGATGGTGATCCACAGCCAGGCAGGCCTAAGTCAGCATGGATAGAGAAAGATGAGTTGAGTTGCCTGTAGGTCCCAAAAATTGTTCATTACCCGTGAACATATATAAATCCTTCTCTTTTTAAGGCTAGAGGAGCAATGCCTCCCTAGTGCCCTTCTAATGCATTTTTGTAATGAATCATAAGTATGGACCTCTAATAACACAGAACAATTAAATGTCTGGTGCCCGGTGGGTCTTTTGGACTGCTGGTTATAATTTAATGGTAAATAATAAAAATGTTAGGTGTTCCAGCAGCACCTGAGAATGCTCAGACATTTGAGTAAACATTTTCTTAATAAACACAGCTGTGAGAGTCACTGATTTATCTGTCATTCCCAAACAGAAAGAGCACACCTGGCTTAAACAGATACAACTCTCCTTGAAGTTAATGCAAGCTGCTGTGATAGCAAGAGCTGAATGTAGCCTGATGTGACAAATCTCTGAGAACTGAACAAAAAACCCTTATTAACAGTCTAATTCTTTAACCACAAGAACATCCACTTTTACCAGGAAAATGTATGCTCCTTTCATATAATCTGACAAATGTGTCTTATTCCAAAGAAGATGTTTTTTAGGGAGAGAAAAAAAAAGTGTGGAGAAATCCAATCAGTGTTACTTAACCTACCTCCCTTCATGTGGATGTTCTCAACTCATTGATATTGCACAGGCTGCAATAGAACAGACAAATCAATCACACCATGGCACTGTTACTGGCTCAGCCTCTCTCCAGCCACTGATAAGTTGTCCTTTTCCCCCCCCTTTTTAACAAATGCATTTCTTCCTGGTGGGAGAAGCGCCATCAGTTTTACTAATGTCAGTGTAGGTCGAGACACTCCACAGTGCCATCCTTCCCTCTCCAAATATCCACATACACCTACGGAAAAACTAAATACTAAGAAGTGTTTTTCTCACTATGCTGGGATCCTTACAGGGCAATCAATCAATAAATAATAGTAGTGAAGTTGCAAGATATAATGAAGCAGGAGAAAGGAAGCAAAGAGGGCAAACTGAGGCTTTATTTTCAAGCCAGGAAATCGAAGACTCTGCCAAGCCATGTTCTGCAGCAAGACCCTAGCTTTTTTCTACAATGCTAAATGGTTGCTGCATAATAGTGCTTTTGGTGCTAACCCAGTGAAAAATGATTTTTTTTTTCTTTTTTTCATTTTTGAGAGTTTTCCCCTATTGTTCTGGTGAGCTCTGCCTGTGTAAGAACTGTGCACTTCTTTGTTCGTCTTCTTAATAGGTACCTTATAAAAAGTCAGCAGAATAAACTGGTTCAGCTAATTGAGACCAATCTATCTTCCTCTTCTTCTTCTTCCTCTTCTTCTCTTCTTCTTCTTCTTTCTTCTTCTTCTTCTTCTTCTTCTTCTTCTTAATTTTTTAACAAATCTAAATGTATTTTAGAGCTAGAAAAGTCTGAATATTAGACTTACACTATACTTGTATAAAAATATGTGAAGAGAGACTAATTCATTGGAAAAATAGTGTAATCTGAAGGATTCGGTTTGTATATTATGTAGGTGCATATGTAAAAAATTGCATTTTTTTTTAACTTTTCTTTAACATGTATACCCAACTCTGAAAACTTACAAACTGCTCTAATAAAATAGAAAATGTGCAGAACCCTAACACTCCCCTCTGCTTCCCAGCTAGAGATGAGTCTCTCCTATGTGGTCTGAAACACAGGGCATGTGTTTGGGGACCTCTGCTTCTGTGGATCCAACTAAAATGTTCCTACACTCCCTTGTTCCATAACTCCACAGTTGCATGTGCTCCCACATGGCTACTGGCTGCTTTGTCTTGTGGCACTGCAGGAAGAAGTTACAAAATATGAAGTGGGAGTTAAGCTGTCTGAGGCAGCACTCAGCTATTACTTGCAATGAATGTGGTCACGGAGTACTTCAGCTAATGTCTCCTCCAGCTTACCCTGTTCCAATCTGGCCTGGTTGTTCCTTGGAGCTTTCCACTGTACTTTGCTATGATGGGAGAAAATCACTGCATGTTCCAAATTTTTGCCATGTGGTTTTGCTTCTATTCTGCAGAATGTGTCCAGCCTAGAGATGGTTTTCTTTCTCAAGCAATGTTACCAGTCACATTTGGTTTCTAAGCCTACATGTGTTTCAGCAATCCTGCTCTGTATCTGGGTCCTGCAGACCCCAAATTGACGTGGCCGGCTCTCAGATTTTCTTGTCTTGGACTGTTTTTCAATCAGTACTTCTTGTAACAGCCTTCATTTGTTGATTGTTTTCGGAGTGCCTTGGGAGTCACAGAAACCAAGGATCAGCATCCAACAGCTTTAATTGATGCATAATGCTCCCCTAGATACCTTTGAAAGACAAAGAGTAGAAGTGAACAAATTTGAAGTGTAGTTTTTCAGTATTGGCCAACTTGCATATCACAAAACAATGGAAAGATCTTGGACACAAACAATGTATTCTGCTTGAGATTCTGTTCTCACACATTTCTTGCTACATCTTATCATTGCCCACAGAAAATGCATTCTTCATAACAAGCAAAAAGAGGGTTATAATCTGCGGTTGACCTTTGATGGAGATAATGATACATTTTCTTTCAAAATCTGTGTGAGGCAGAGTTATTCATAGCTTCATGAAAATGCCCTGTTTAAAAACAGTGCATTGTTTTAAGTTAAAAAAAAAAATCACATTTGATTATAGTTTACAAATGTCACAATCCTACCCTGCACACAATAGGGGAGCTATGTTCATGTGGAAATTTGACAAGAGCCCTTATAGAACAAGAAGTTGAAGAGGCTGTGATCAGTTTTAAATGTATAATAAATATGTAAAAATAAAACTGAGAGAAAGTTTATGTTTTTAAGTTTAGAACTGGACCCATCAGATAAACATAGAAATGGAGAAAATGTGTCATAAGACTTTGTATGCTCTGTAGTATTTCAACCGAAAAGCTCTCCCTGGATCATCTGACGCAAGTTTGGTGCATTCAGAATTCCAGTCGAGTTCCATATAATTTATTTTTATTGAGGGGTTTTTCTCATCGTATAAGGCACATTGTCTACCTTTCCTCTCTGAACGATATTCTACCTAACAGCCCTGATCTGTTCAATGATTCTGAAGGGCACAGAAGGGCTGTGGTCAAACTCTCCCTGTAGAACTAGTCAATGTTAAAATCAAGGTAGAGTTTACTTGAAGATCTCAACATCAATATCATCTTTATTAATTACTCCTGTTCAACTCAGAAACTTTTTATTTCATCCAAATATTCCTGTTAACAATTAAAATACAAGTAAATCTGCTGAGAGACTGATTTTATGGGCAAAACTAGTTGTAATATTTCTTTTCCTCCATTGTTCAGACTTGTTAATTTTCCTGATGTTCTGCAATGCCTCCTTCAGTTAATGGCCTTTTTTTTAGATGGCATGACTGGAAGAAAATGTGTAAAGGGCAGTTTGTGTTTGTAGTGCTGTAGAGTTATATGCCTCTGGCAGTTAATGGTAGATTTCTATGTTTAAACATATTTGTCAAATGCTGTGTTAGCTTAAATATTGAAAGGGATGCTTGGAGAATGCAGGTTACCCATATGTACATTTTCATCACACTGATTAAAATGAATTTCACAAGGAAAGTTCTATTAATGAAAGAGTTTAGGAGCTTCCACATTATTAATGCTTCTTGTTAAGCTTCTGGTATGCTCCGGCATTTCATTCTTCTGAACACATTAAGTATTCAGAGAATGAAGGAAAGGGGATCAAAGAAAGGGGAGTAGAGAAATGAAATTTTGTGTGCCTAGACTGTTTAGGAGGTGGATTTCAAATCCTAGGATAAACAGTAACCATAAGTGACTGCAAAAATAATGAGCATTAGGATATCTGCTAAGACAAATTTAAGGAGTAATTAAAATGTCAGCATTATCACCCAGTCTATGTAAATAGGGCAGGCTGTTCAGGCCTTTGGGTTGCTAGATCTGATATATAACTGTGACATGGTTTACAGCTGTTCTAAAGAAGTATAAACTAGGTATGAGATCTTACCACATCATTTTCTGGGAAATATGACCTCTTGCTTGAAAACTAAGGCAGAATTTGTTTAGGTTTGCAGAAGCACACCCTTAAGTACTTTATGAGCAGGGATAGATTTCTGAATCATTGTGCTAGGCAGAGACAAATTAGGCTTCTAATATACTATGTGCATTAGAAGTAATACAGCCTTTCAGATATACGAAGCAAAGCTAGAAACTGACTTATTTCAACACATGCACCTCTGTTTCTAAGGGATACAGACATCCAAAAAAAGGTTCATCATCTTGGATTTGTTGTAGTATAAAAAGCTATCAAACCCAGGTGAAATGTCCTGTATAAGTTTACACAGACACACCAATTTGATGGTCCTGGAATCCATTTCCTATTCCTTTCTGAGACATACCTGAGAAATTTTTTGTTAAACAAAAAGTTGTGGTTCTTTCCCTCTTTTTGTCAGGATGCCGTTCATAGACAAATATAACATTTTAAAAAGGTTTTGTCCAGACTTCAGTATAAACTCAGAAAAAAAGGACAACCCAGAGTGGATGGGAAATGATCCATCAAAATAATCATTATGTGGTGCTTTTTCATGCAACAGAAAATGAAGGGTTCAGTTTTCTCAAGCAAAGAAGGAAAACAAATACATTTGTGCTGTTTCTCAACTGCTGCAAATAGATTCAGCTTCACTGACCTCAGCAGAACAAGCAAGAGCCTGAATTTCACTTTATTATTCACATTATATTGTCACCATGAAGATATAATATAGTCTAAAGGTAGAAGAGATATAGTAAAGGGGAAATGCTTTCTCAAAGATGGGTTGTACGAGATCACAAAGGCAAAGCCTGGGCAGAGGGGCAAAGAGTAGAGTTAACAGATGCTTTCTGCTGACACTGTACCACAGTGAAAGGTTGTACATCTCAGAGCTCAAGCGCCAGTGCTACGGGTGAGAAGTGTGGAAGCACCATCCAGAACAAGCATGAAAACATGGAGTTGTAATCCTTCCAGCAGCAAAATCCTGGGTGAACTTTCCCCCTTTAAACACCACTTTTAATTTTACCCTCTCTTGGGCCCCTGGGGCTGTACTTCAGCAAAGCAGAGCACAAACTTTCGCCATACATGCCCAGAGCTGTCCCAGTCTTGACAGGATCAAGCAGCTCCAAGTTAGTGCCTCCTGAATTTTTTGCTGTGCTACAGTTCATTTTCAGTGAGGCAGGTGGGTGGAAAGTTTTATTCCTATCTCATAGGCTGATATGCAGGCTGCTCTTCTGAGGGTCATGGGTTTGAACCCCTCAGGCCAAGAAGGAAAATTAAGTCCATTCTTTTACCTTTGGGATTGTATATTTGAACAAAAACCCCCAAGATATTCCTCCCACACACAAAAAAAATCAACCCAGATAAAAAAACCCAATAAGTAAAAGATCAGTGTGATGAGCATTTTTTTCTTAAAGATAGTTGCAGGGCAAACTGTTCAGTTTTTTGAAGGAGTTTCACCTCCTGGCTTTCTCCAGGCTGGGAGAGCAGCAATGACAGAGATGGCCACCTGCAGCTCTCTTATTCTGCCATTAGTGCTCCCTAAAAACTAGGTTTCAGCAGCTACCTGCTGAGCATACTGATTTCAGGCAGGTCCAAGCTTAGCATGTCAATAGTTTTGGATTTCATTAGGAAGTATCTGACTCTCCTCTGAAGATATACGGGGGTAAAGATTTCACTCCAGGACCAAAGCTGGCAGACTGTGCTCTCCTGGGGCTAACCTTTATGTGCACACTGGGAGAGAAGCAGGGATTAAAGCCAACACTTAAATAGACCTTCCTTTTAAAATACCTGTGAATTCGTGCAGGATAGAACAGGGGCAGTCCACACATTCTGTCTTCTGCTGAAAATACATCTTTTGTGATAGTAGACACAAAATGCTTCATCTGTGTGCTTATGTGTGCAGCATGCATCAAAGTCTGTGTCTGCCGTACTGGAAAAAGTAAAAAATCAATCATATTAGGGCAAGTTGTTGTGTAAAACTTCCATCATACTCTAAAGCTGCTGTATACTTTTACCTGTGTCTGAAGAACCTTCTACCTCCATTAATAGTTATCACAGATTAATTCGTTTGTAAAAGAAGGCCACATATTTGCTGCTTCATCTTTTACCAAAAGCACTTTTATACAGCTGGTACTCTGTATTCTAGACTGACTTAAGCCATCTCACCTTAATAGGTTTGTTGGCTTTTGCTTGCTTAAGTTCCTGCTCCAAAGTAGCTGCTGCCGTTTCAGGTAACACACGTTCTAAAGTGTGCTGAAGGCAAAACAGCTCTGTTGAAAGGACCAAATATAATAATTTCTGATGGAAGTTTCATGAAAATGGAATTATTTTGAAAACCAAAATGATCATTCCTTAGCTGAAGTTTTTTTTTTTTTTCATATGCCATTGCTAGTGTATTCTTTCTCATGTAAATATAGTGTTTCCTAAAATTAAAGGGACAAGTTATCTCATTACTGTATGATCTAACATTCATGCAGCCCTTCTAGTTAGCTCTACATGAAGCTTCCAGATGCTAGACTTGATGATCTGAGAGGTCTTTTCCAAATTTAATGATCAAATTTCACTTCCCAAGGTGTGATGTTATGAAGGATGTTATAAAAATCAGTTGATTTGTAATCTTATATGAAGAAAGGAGGCAGTGATTTTAATCTGTCACTACCAAAGCTAGATTGTGAGTCAGTTTTATAAGAGCTACTAAATGTCAAACAAATAGAATAACAACAAACTTAGGTTAAAGCCTTGTGAAGTACCACTTTCCTGTCAGTGCACCTAGCTCATTTTCTTCATAGAATAAGAGAAACATAGAATCACATAATGGTTTGGATCAGAAGGAACTTTTAAAGATCATCTAGTTCCAGCCAGCCATGGGAAGGGACATCTTTCGCCAGACCAGGTTGCTCAAAATCCTGTCCAACCTGATCTTGAGCACTTTCAGGGATGGGACATCCACTGCTTCTCTGGGCTGCCTGTTTCATTGCATCACCACCCTCACAGTAAAGAATTTCTTCCTTATGTTCAATGTAAACCTCCCTCTTCCTGCTTAAAAGTGTTACCTCTTGTCCTATAAGTACAGCCTTGGTAAAAAGTCTCTCTCCATGTTTCTTATAAATCCTCCTTAAGTATTGAAAGGCCACAGTAAAACTTCCTCAGAGCCTTCGTTTCTCCAGGCTGAACACCCCCAAACCTCTCAACCTGTCTCCATAGGAGAGGTGTTCCAGTCCTCTGATCATCTTCATGTCCTTCCTCTGGGCTTGCTCCAGTAGGTCCACATCCTTTTAGTGTTTGAAGTCCCAGAACTGGATGGAGTATTCCAGGTGGGGTCACGTAAGAGCAGAGGGGGAAAATCACCTCCCTCGACCTGCTGGCCATGCTGCTTTCTAAGCAGCCCAGAATATAATGCCAGAAAATATTTTCCAGGCACTAAAAACTCTTAAAAACAATGGGTTCTTCTGCTCTTTCTTTGTGGGGAGATTTCTCTTTCAACTGAAAAAGCTGTTTACTGCTTTTATTATTATCTCTAATTATCAGCAAGGGCCTCTGACTTGAGGTGTGCAGGTGTTCAGAACATAAAAATAGCAAAAGCACAGCTGAGTAGTGTATAAAAGAGCACAGCTGCAAAAGCTTCACCTTCCATGCCAACCACGGGCCTAGACTTTTCCAGGCGATCCTATCCCCCTTATTGGGTCCTGCAATGACAGTGCTCTGCAGGGCTGGACATCTAGAAACGGGCTGGTCCTCAGCTCTGAGTGGTTACTCAACTACTCAGGGCACTAGGAGTAAAGCAAGAGGAGCCTCAGACTGCTGGAGCTGATAGAAGCCCTGCCTGAACTGAAATGCTCTAGAAGTGCAAAGGATCAGTGGAGGAGGAATAAAGAGTAATTCACTGTACATGCCAGCAGCACCTGCCAGCTCAGGAGAAAATATACAGAAAACAGTCTTATTTCAACAATAGTTGATTCTGCAGCATTAGGCATTTAGAAAAAGTTTCAGTTCAGTCACACAGAGGAGGTTAGCATAAAACTTTGGTAATGAAATGTGAAACATCTGTATCTGCAGAGCAGCACTAAGATCCCTCAGCTGATTTTAAACAGGCTTTGATATTGGCAGCAACCTGGCCACAGCAGCCCTGAGCTCAGCACAGGCTGATTTATCCTTGTCAGGGGGAGTATTTGGAAATGGTTATAGTGTAGTAAGCTTCTATAACAAAAAAAAAAAAAGCCATGAATTCTGCAAACAACAGGAAAAACAAAACATGTATGACTTTGTACGCAGACAATACTGAAGTTCTGGAGAAAACATTGCAGCTTCTTCCTAGTGAAAAGGGTTAAAATTAGATGAACATATCCCTTGTAAATGACCAAATGAAAATGAATTCCACAAACTGTGTTGCATAGTTATTTATGGGGTGGGTATGGATCCCTAGCATTAGTAATATACCCTGAACAGCTCCTGAGGTAGATGGGAATGATTGCCTCCAGCCAGGTCCAGCCCTTGTCCTCACCTGGTAAACTGCACAGGATGCACTCATAAACCTGTTCGTGCTGTGCCTGCCCTCTCAAGCACCAACCCCAGTTCTGTCACTAGCCCTGCAATTCCCTGACTGGGGACAGTATGAAGACTTTCCTACCTGTTTCTGTCTGTCAGTCAACTTGCTTTAATGAAATTTTCTGTTACTTTGGCACATTCCTAATGAGCTTCTGAAGAGAATGCTGGCAATGATATATATGTATCACATATTTCACTACAGAAATCAGCTGGCAGATGACTTGTGAGTCATCAGGCCCCATCTCTCTTGTCAAGCCTGTATCCCCCTGTCGGGTTTGTTTGACAGGAGACCAAAGAGGCAAAATGCGCTGTGGATTGCATGGCTATGCAGACTGATGTAGCAAGTTTTACTTTCACTGGAAATGTGCCTAAGGAAGTCAAAGAAGCACATTGAAGATCAAGAATTAACCTTTGAATCATGAGCTTGGGCAGCCAAAGGACTCACTCAAGCTTATGAAGTAAGGTGGTGGTTTGTCTTTGTGGGCCAAGGAATACAAGCTATCCCATGAAAGTGGACACAAACTGAAGGGCACTTGAGTGTCACATATGACTTCACTGCTAGAAACTGGAGAGTCACTGGAGACTTCCATCAGTCAAGGCCAAACAAAAAGTTCATTGTGAGCTGGGGTCCCAGAGGCTGCTACCACTTCATGAAAATTTTCCTGGGAAACAATGGTTGCTAGTAGAACTGGGCTGGAAGGGTTGTCACAGAGATAGATGCATATTACAGAGAAATATGCAACTTGTTCTCTAAAACCCCTGAAAGAAGAAATCCCATTTGTGACTTTCCTCAAGCAATTTGTCAAATAAACAATAGCTTCAGCAAACTGCAAGGGGCAGAGATCCTGGGCTGTGGGAAAGGAGGTGGATATGGGGTGCCCAGTGGTCTCCAGGGGGTGGCTGCAGCTATGGCACTGTGTGGGACTGCAGGGCAATTGGGATGTGGAGCATGATGGATGTCGTATGAACTAGAAATGCTGCACTGGAATGCTGGTCATTGTTTGGTGGTGGTGTTCTTTTGCTTCTCTTGAGAGAGGAGTTGTTGAGGAAACTCAGCCTTCATGAGGCCTTTGGTGGAGCCAGCCAGGAGGAGTGGCAGCGGCGCTCAGAAGCTCCAGTGGCAGTGTCCAGCAAGGAGGGGTCACACAGGCACTGGGTTAAACTCATCGCTGCCACACTCCTCATTCCACAGAGCAACACTGGAGAAGCCCCTCCCCACATGTGCTCCAAAAGGACCAGTTATACATTTGACCGAGGACACAATACCCAGAAACTCCTTAGGGGAAGGAAAGGGCATCGAAACCTCCTGTGCCTCCTCCCACGAGGGCCATAACCCCTCGAAGGTTCATGCTCGCTCATGTTCTCCACAGCTGTTGTGAAGCTGTGGTTTGCCCCTGTAGGATGGAAGAGCTTCAAAGGGCAGGGTGGAGAGCACTTTCACCCAGAACAGCCCCGGCCTTGTGGCAAGGGCGTGGGTTTTGATTTCCTTGGGCACAGGAGGGTGTAAACCCCAGCTTTCCCACATCTAGGGTAAAAGCCCTGACCACAGAGCTCTTGAATGTAGCAGAGGAGAGCAGCAACAGCTGCCGCTGCACTTCGCAGAGCAGCTCTCTGTGTTTTGGGAATGTTCATTGGCTCTACCCCTTGGGCAAGATGGGTGCAGGTGCAGGAAAGCTGAGTTCATTGGATCTGATGGTGCCAGAGTGTGAGTTAACTGGGTGCAGTGGCATGAGAGGCATTTCTGGACATGCCCACAGCAGAATTTCAGGAGTCTGGAGAATTTTAATGTGAAAAGCTGGCGCCTCCGGAGTTTAGGCGCTTCCAGGGTGTGGCAAAAAATGAGCAGGAATTTAGAAGTCTGCAGTTTTGGATGTAGGTGCTTCATCCTGGTAGAAATAAATATCTCCTTTCCTTCTGTCAGGCTGGGTACAGTTCCCCGAATTTGCAGTGTAACTCCTTGCTGAGTTAGGAACAGTTTTTCTCCAATTCAAGGAGCATTATGCCTGGCAAAAAAATAAAAACTATCAGCAGAAATGATGCCACAATGTTCTGACTCTATAAGATTTATGGGGCTGTGGGAAGCTAGTTTGGATGAATCATAAATAATTGCATGTAACATACTAATGTAGTTGCAGAGTGGGAGTGAGTTTAGTTTTATCCATTAATTCAAAAGACCCTCCTTGTGAGCATTTGGGAAAAGTAATTTAGCAAATTCAAGCATGAGTCAAGGTAACTTAAATTAGAAAAAGATCTTCCTAAATGGCTAAAAATGAAATGAAAAAAGAAGAAGAAATAAAACTAGGTGTCACAATCTAACAGCCCTTTTTTACACAAAAGGTTCCATAAAACATATGCATAGCTCCTAATATATTACTGCAGAACAATTCTTTCTAGTTTTATAAAGATATCATGTGTCATTTTAACACTGATAATAAATTGTGCATTTAGCAATATGTGCAACACATTCATTGATAAACGCTTTGGGCACAGCGCTAGAGTCAGCTGTTTTTGATATTAACATCACATCTCCCAGACTCAGTGTTTTGAGAGGCAAATTTGACTTAATGCCCAAAGTCCATACAGCCAAGTGGAAGAAGAATTACCACCAACAAACGACTTGTCAACTACTAGTGTTTCATAGGTTTGATGTTTTGCACTGGAGGCTGACGTTATCTCATTGACCTTAGCTTATACTGGTATTCCTCTGTGACATCAAAGAATTTCTTTTGGTTGTAAATAGTAACAGTATCAGTCCCTAACTAGAAAAGTTCCCGAGGATGAGAAAAAGCCCCATCTTTTTTGTGTCAAAGCTCTAAATTATTGCAAGGAGACAGAAGACTCCCTGAACAATGGAGATGAATAGGAGGGTTGCACTTAAAACGAGAGGCTGACAGTTGTGCTGAAAGAAGCTCAGCCTGGTTTCCTAGAACTGGCTCTTCAAAACTTGTCCTAAGAAGCTCATATTCCCACTGCTACAGCATCTCTTCCTACTTTTGCCTCCTCATATCTAGGCTGAGAGGTCCCCTGAGCCCGATGTTGCTAATATGTCAATATTGCTACTATGGGGTGTCCCGGATTCGACAGAACAGAAACAGACTTTAAGGCAATGCTTTTATGCCAGAGTTTTTAAAAGTTAAATGCACAAGACACATAAGGTATTCAAAAAGGCAAAGAACTGGAAAGTAAAACCTGAGTCGGTCAGTGACAGAGCCAGGACTATAATATAAATATCCGGCTGCCTACTCAAAGACTGATTTTTTGGATATCTCTGCCTGTCATTCCACATCTGTTTTTTCCAACAGAAGGATGTATATAGCATGTGATTTGCCCAATAAATATGGTTATATTTCCTCCCTTTCATTTTTCCCTGTCCAGAAACAAACTTACAATTAGAACTGGCTGGGAACTTTTAACAATGTCTTTTTCCACAAAAAAAAAAAAAAAAAAGTTTACCAGTAGGGGTTTAGCTGGTGTGGGATTTATTGTCAAAATGAAAATGAATCCACACTATAATATATGTTATTTACCTGGAAAATAAGGTACCTGGCATCAAGCCTGTAGCCTATATGAGGAAGAACAAGGGTTTGAATCAATTTTCTTGAATGCTCAATGAAGGTATATTCTATTGAGTGTTTCTATTTGCCTTTCTTAAAAAGAGAATATAATCTAATGTATAAACCTAAGAGATTTTTTCCCAGCGCTATGTCTTTTTTAGCACCTGTACTTTTCCAGTTTAAAATCTACAAGTGAATACTTTCTCAAGCGTGAATTTCAGAAATTCTACTCTATAATTGTCCTGAATAATTCTTGGCCTGCAGATTACTTGCAATTAGTGTGTTGTGACTGTCATGTATTCAAAAAGATAAGTTTGTTTTGATTATGTAAGGTGGGAGAAATAGGTCATACAGAACACTTCCATTCTGACTGGCTGGGGTCTACACTTAGATCCATGTTTCTGTTTTGGAACTCATATTCTGCACATTGTTGATGACTACTAGTCTGTACTTTAACTTTTCTGTTTGAAAATGTCTGGCAGTAAAATAATTTGCTTGAACAGAGGAGGGTATAAGCAGAGACATATTTTCTAAACATTTGCCTGATTACTTTTGCAAATTGTTTTTGCCATGATTTCCCAGACTGTTTAACATCCAGATCAAGCACTTTGAACTTTAGGATGGGAACTTGATGTGAGAAGATATTAAGGAAGCGAATGCAGATGTAGAAATAGATTTGAAGCAATTACATGGAAGCCAGTTTATCCAGATCCTCTATCTGCCTGGTGGATACCACACAGAATTTGGTATTCTGGTTTTCCACTCCTCATCCCCAACTGCATGTCATGCTGTGTACACTTTAGGGTGCTGCGTGGCTGAGACAATGTAAAGAAAACCTAAAGCTACTCTAGTGTCTCTTCGGGACCAGACAGTGGCTCTTTGGGACTTTGCCTCTGGAGGTGTTTGTACCACTACAAAAGGGCAGACATGATCAGACTCCACTCACATTCATGCCATTCCCAGAGTGGGGAACCTGCTTCAAAAGCACCACAATGCTTGAGCAGGAGCCACCTGGCACCCTGAAAGAGGAGAGTTGGCTTTGCAACACTCAGGCACTAAGTGACTTAGTTGAGCAGACTGACTGCTACAGTGTTTATACCACATTCCCCTTTGGATGGTGCAGTCCTCCATTCTCTCTAGTTCGCCTTTCCTCAGAAAGCCTTGGGAAAGTGATGGTCCCAACAGGCTGAAGATAACTATACATGATAAACCTGTACAGAAGCTATGTAAACATATGTAGTGCAGCCTTAGCTCTCAGGCAACATATTTTCTACTCAGTGAAGCTTGTCCACTCAGGTTCAGCCTGGCTTTTACTTGTGTTCACACAATTGCTTACCAGCCTATAATGGAGCAAGTTCTTGTATACGTGCAGTGGAGGCAGAGGAAACTCATTTCTGCCTGTATATTTTTGATGTTAAAATACTGTCAGTGCATAATTAGGTTATTTTGTCCCTTTTTTTTTTTTCTTTTTTTTTTTGAAGGGCCAGATTTGAAGGCAATTGAAATGTACATCTGAATCTTCATCTATCAGAAGCTGGAGAAGACTTTACCCAAGCAAGTAGTCCCACTAGTGCTGCTGATGAGATGTCTTCTATGGAGAAAGACTATATCAAGGAATTGCAAAATTAGAATCATATAATTTTTTATGTTGGAAAAGACCTCTGAGATCCCTGAGTACCCCTATTAACCTAACACTGACAAGTCCACCACCAAACCACGTCCCCATTAGTCTGTAGGAGTGGCATTCTATACCTGAATTCTTTTCCTTCACTTTCTAATGCAAGAAGCAAAAGTCCTAAGAGAGCACTACTATAACTTTCCCAGAAGTTGTATCTGTATTTTTCTGAGGTTAATCTCTTTTCTGTAACAAGATAGACTGTGCATTGAAAAGCAAATGCAAAATCCTTGTCTGCTCCAACACACTGGAAAATACTGTTGCTAATCATCCTGAAACAAGCTTGGACTGGCTGAGACACACAAATAAAACATAATTTTAAAAGCAAATATTTCTTGAATTTACCAGTTCCCTTGAATTCTACTTTACATTGAAGGTGCCTGGGGCTCTTTCCTGGACTGATCTTCCTCCTGATTGAGGAAATAATAGACATTCAAGTAAGCCTAGTCACAGAAGCTTTTTGTTAGGACTAGTTCTTGCTTATAAAGAGCATTTTGCCGAGTTTACATAAATTCTAATTTATTAAGGGATCAGATTTTACATTGAGGACATTTATGCTGGCTAACAGGAAAATTTTAGGTTTAGGATTTCAGGAGTACTTTTTTCATTATATGCCTGCTGGTGAGCAGAAGTATTTCTCTGGAATTTTGTGAGAGCAGCAAAACTGTGTTTATTTTTTTTTTTTAAGCTCAGGGTCACCAAATGTATGTCATTCTGGTTAGCCATATTCAGCAAATGTAGATTTAGATGATTTAGCAAAATATTGAAAGGGAATGAATGTTATTTTTACTTCTGTCATGAAAAAATATTATTGTGACCAAAAACTTATTCTATGTAAAATATATAGATAAGTAGATTAATTTCTGGTTTTGCCTACTACTTTCCCTAATAACACTTATAAAACACAGGTTATTAAACACCAAACATACTATTTTCCAAAGACCTCTATGAAGTAGCCATGTGTAATGACTGTACATTCAGAGCTGTGTGTGTTTCACAAATTTAATTCATTTGCCAATTTCCTTGATTTGCTAAGCATTTACAAATGAAAAAAAAATCCCTGTTCTAAAATTATACCCTATGTTTTGCCTCACAGCAAATTTTTTGGGATGTCAACTAGTCATTATATTCATATGACTGGTTTTTTGGAATGGTTTTTAAAATATACGCAAAATAGCAATCCATACATGAATTGCAAGCTTTGGAGCTTCATATTATTTTTTAATTACACATCAGTGCTCTAAAAGTAAGTGTGAAACACTTCACACTGATTCCAAGTATCATAATGCATTAGTGCTGGGTCTCTTCTAAACCTCTAAAAACAAAGAATTATTTGCCTGGGGGGTAGATTGCTAGAATGTTGGGCATCCTAACAACTGGATTCTCCAGGAGCAGGAAAAATCCATGAGCTAACTCAAATGATGAAGGAACTCTGCAGATAGGCACAGATTCTTTAGTTTATCCTTGGGCTGCAGCACTACTAGGAATCCTACTAATAAGCTTCATCCTATCTCCTTGTGGCTGGTCTGCACCTCCCATTGCTGCCTTTCCCTAGTTATAAGAGGAGTGAGAAGGCAGA
This sequence comes from Corvus brachyrhynchos, assembly GCF_000691975.1. Classification (NCBI taxonomy): domain Eukaryota; kingdom Metazoa; phylum Chordata; class Aves; order Passeriformes; family Corvidae; genus Corvus; species Corvus brachyrhynchos. The sequence goes on from NW_008239110.1 coordinate 12,881,256, forward strand.
AGTACCAGTAAGACAAGTATAGTAAAGAGAAAGGTTTCTTTTGCAGAAGCTGTCATTTGTGGAAGGCAATATGTTCCACCTTCTAAGCAGAGAAGTAAATACACACGGTGAATGGTCCCTGTCTCACTCGCCCTTTGCGCTGATCCGAAGGTTGTTAAATTTACAGCAAAAAGGGAAAAGAACATGAGACATGTTTTTAGTGAAATGTTAGTCTTCAGAGCAGTCTTAATCAAGGCACTAAGGAGTACAAAGAAAAGAAATGTCTTCGATTGTCTGCCTATGCTAGAATCTAATGTAATAAACAAGAGAACTGGGAACTGCTCATTTTATGGGCTTAATTTGACTTAGATGGTATTGATACATTTGGAAAGATGTTCATGACTTTAACTTAAAGTTATAGAACTTAATATAAAAAGGGACCAGCTGAGCAAATTAATAGAGTGGTACTTCATCAGAATGAAGCTATTTGTTTCTGGATCAGCAAAAATTTGGAAATAAATTATATTGTTGATATTAATCCTTATTGAGTAAAGTTCTAGCAAAGAATACCCAAAGTCTTCTGCTGAAAACCACACCAAACTAGTAAGCAGGATGATCATATCCCTAAATGTGTGTCCACACTATGCAAGGGGAATTGTCAGCACTGAAACATCTTTAAAATTCCATGAGGTTTTAGAAGCAAATTTCCCATCCCAAAAAATACCAAATCAAATCACTAAGATTCTCTTTTAGCCCTTCACTCAACAGGTGGAGTGTACTGGTAGCATGATTAATAATCATGTGCTCGTATATATTATTTTAGGCATTTATAAGAAAGTCTTCCTTTCCCATCGTGATTCAGTGCGAAAAAATACAATAGAAAAATCTAATTTAATTCAGTGAGTTTAATGGTACTTTTTGTATTTATACTCTCAATTTCTGGCTACTATATTATTACTCATCATATATAGGCTGCTCTGGCAGTTTGCTTTACTTGCATGAGTAGTTCCATATGGGTCCTTTATTCCAAGGAATTTTGGGAGTCACTAATATCTGGACAAGGGACACTGATTACTGAATTCCTGGCTCCGTTTTCAGCTTGGGACTGACTAGTATGTTTATACAATGCAAAAGTCAACCACATGATGCCTAATTCATACTTACAGCACTGCATGTTCCTATTATTTTGTGTAATAATATATCATTTACTTTATAAAGGCTTTTCCCATTCTACTTTATCAGTGGTTCACAGACGAATTTAGAAACAAGTTGAACATCAGAACTTGTAATTTTTCTAAGCCTCTGCTTAGAATCTTTTTCCTGTCCATGTTAATTATAAATTGCATTCAACACACTGAAGACAGTTTATTTGCTTCTTCTGTTTATCTGTTTTGCCTATCTGTAATACCATAGTGGGAATGGCATGTACAATGGCAAGAAAATGACCTGTGTCAAACAAATAGATGGTTTGCACACAGATAAAAAAAGCAAAACCAAAATATTTGCAACATAAATCAGATTTTTTTCTTTCCATCTTTTATTTTTCTGTAGTTCAACATGAATTAAAGATCTGAACTTCTACCAGAAATAATTGTACATGTATTCCTTCATCAAAAGGAAGTGTGATGTTTAATAACTTTCCTTGCTGTTTCTTGTCCAAGATCTGGACTGAATTTTTATTTCCCCATAAGAAGGGAAACTATATTTTAGTGTCCTAAAACCTTAAGGCAGCTTAGTCTGATTGGACTTGCTTTCTATGTAAATTTCTCATTCTTCCTGTTGTACTTGTCATTAATACATGATATTTCTGTTAATGAAAAAAAGAAAGAAAACAGTGCAAGTAGTAGCAAGGGAAGTGCACTAAATATGAAGGAACAAATAATACAGTCTGCGAAAGGCAGGGGTGAACAGGCCTAATATGCAGCCCCATTTTAACACTTTAGTCCTAGCACAGCACTGCAATGTGACCCTGGAAAAAAATACCTTAAATATAATGATGGAAAATTTTTCAGTGGTACTGGCAGATATTTACTCGACTTTTTTGATAATAGGACTCTGAGCTGAGGTGTGACCCAGTCAGACCAGCCTCATGTTCTTGTGCATCAAAATATCTGAGATGGCACATGCAGGCTACTTTCTGATGAAATCTCCCCGACACAAGTAGCTCACTGAAAGTGAATATGTTCAATAGACAGGCTGCCCACCTGAGAGGGTTAAATGACTATTTCCCACTTAGCTCCATCTGAGAATTATTAAAAATGCATTCTTAATTTTCATATAGCTCTTTCTGGATGGATTTGAGTTCACTACCTGTAGGCACCTTCCCTGAAGAAACTGGTTGATACCTACCTTGAACAATGGCCTAATCATTAGAGTACATCCAGGGACTGTGACACCTGAATTTTGGTCAAGTCCCACAAGGCTGGACAACAGAGTTACCACCCCCACAAAGAGCACGCTGGTCTAGAGTAGGACATTCCCATTGTGTAGGGTATTCAGGCATTTTTTTGCCTGAGTTTAAAGCTGGGATCCCAGGAGTAGAGATTCAGGCAGGGAGGGAGACCTGGCAGGAGTGAGGCTCTCTTGAGAGGCAGGGCGAGTACCCTGGCAAAATTCAGGGGTGTGATTTGCCCCCAGCCCAATGCTGGCCTGTGCTTCACTGACAAGCAAGAGAATAAAAGCAATGAGGAGTCTAGACAGCAAACTTGTATCTCTGTGGCCTTGGGGATATATGGAAATTCTCTTAATGTCTTCTGTATACATCTCCACATTTAAGTCAAGGAAAAGCACAAATGGGAATCAAATCCTTCTTTGCTGAATAATTTTTATATTAAGATAAAAATTTCCTTTTAAAGCATATGTTTTGAAAGGCTTCTCACACTGCTGCTTCAAGGAAGTTAAGGATGGCCTGTTTCCCCGAGGTCGGTACCACTGAAGTGGAAGCAACTGGAGGGAAGGGGAGAAGAGGCAGCAGGAGGGCAGCTAATAATGACAGAGAAATCTGAATTTCACTGGGGAAGACAAATAAGAGATAACCACAGCAAATGGAGGATTAAACTGTGAACAATGTTTGCTTAAACCTAGAGTAATTTCTAGCTACAATTGCTTGACTTCCAAGCAAACAGTTTGTTGCCAAATTAGAAAAGTTTGTATCAAATGACCTGAACATGATTACAGTTAGAGGTATATTAGGATATTCATGTCTGTAATAATTACTAAGCTTGTTTTTTATGGCTGCTTTGAAATGTAAGTAATAACTTTTGTGTATTTTATTTCTGCTATGAACATCTGTTTCAACCACAACTTTCACAAGGCTTTGCTTCAGTCATTAGCTGTGGAGGTGCTCAGGCAAAGTGCTACAAAGCCAGACAGGTCTAAGCTTTCTCTTGCCTGAATTTCAAACAGCTAGAAGAACCTTTTAAACAAAATGCGTGTCTCAACATCATTCCATTCCTGTTACTTTGTCCTAAGAAGAGGTTCAATATTGTTTCAAATATATATTAATTTACACTGTTTTGTTCCTCTCTTTAGGTCCTGACAGTCAGAACAATCATTCATAAGTGTATGGGGTTGAGGAGAAATACAGGCATGTTGAATTAAGCCTATATAAGTTGTACATATTTTTTAATTAATACCAAAAAGTATTTCTTTACCCACTTTCTTATTTTCTAGGCTATTCATGCCTCTGTCATTTGTGTTTCTTTCATAATCATTTATGCACACATACAGATGAAATCCTAGTTACCATCCTATTCATTTGCCTATTTATTATTGTCAACATCTATGCAGAGGAAGATAGAAATTAATGTTGTCATGCTGTGATGTGATTTCAAATTCATACCAGAATTAGTTGAACATGGCTGTGCTACTTACAAGTGGGTGACTGGTCATGAATGATAACTTGCAAGTGGAGAACGTATATAATCCCAGAGCAACTCCAAGAAACCAAACAATTCCTACTTGAGGCATAGTTGAGACAGTTAGAGAGTATTCAAACAGTTAAATGGGTAATTTTATATCCTTCCTATGAACAAGCCAGAAGTAATTTTCACAATTACTTGTGCACCTCAGGATTCAGATAACCTCCTGGTTCCTCTTAATTTGCCTATGATGCATAGCAGAAAAATCCTGTGGGGAGAGTTTTATCTGGTATAGAACTGAGGCCTGATGTGAAACTCACTCAAGTCAAGTAGGGTCTTCCAAAAAAATGCCAGCTCAAAACAGGTCTTTTGTGGAACAGTAGGACGCAGTGTTTCAAACAGTAAATGAAAAAAAAAATTCCCACAAAATTATCTTACTGCTTTAATGTTAGCTGTGGGATGATACTAAAAGCACATAATCCAAAAAGAGCAGACTTTATGTCAGAGATTTCTGTGACCAGGTGACACCAGCAAGTAGATTTTTTAATTTAGCTTTCTCATGTGTTTTCTGATATTTTAATACATATTTCATGCATTTTTGTTTTGTTTTTATTGTTTTGTTTTGTTTTGTGGTTTTTTGGGGGGTTTTTTTGTTTGTTTTGTTTTTTTTCTTTTGTTTTTTTCTTCAGGGTAGTTTTTTGTGATGTCTATTCTATGTACCAGATGAATACATAAAGTAATAAAAGCATGTTAATTTCATTTTCATAAGTATAGCAATGATCAAGATGGAAGAGATCAATTAATCTTGCAAGCAGACTTTGGAGTTATAATTGTAAATGTTGACAACCCTCAAAAATAATTTTTTGGCATATAGAGAAAAAGATAATCAATTACCAAATGTTTTTCATTTTACGCAGTTTTCCATCACGCTGTAACTGTACAGGCAGCTAACCTGACATTCGGCGTTCACGGATGAGTTTATAATCCAGAAACTCTTGTGAACTGCCAGCCAGAAACAGCAATGTTGCCATTTAAGGATGTTTGGTGGAATAAATTTCTTGATATGATTATGAAATGGGACACATGGAAACCAGGTCTGCAGATAGATAGCCTGCAATTCTCAGGAAGAGAATTGGAAGCAGAGGTCAGAGTCCCTTACAACTAGACCTTCCAGACATTGTAATGTTATTTTGAAGGTAAAATAGGGTGAGTGTTGGTGGAGATTATTTGGATTGAAAACTAGTGGATTTTTGTCGCATTTTTAACCATATAGTGATTTTAATTTATGTTGTTAAATAATTTAGATTATCTCAAGAGTGAAGATTAAATTTCAGGAATCTTTCTTTTTTATAAAATGCTTCTCTTAACTGCAGGTCTGCACTTGGACCCCATTTAATGTATTATTTGGTTTAATATTACATTAGAGCATACAGACTAGCCAAAACACAGCCTCATTTAACATCTGGCAAATAACTGAGCCAAATAATGAACCTGAAGCACTCCTTTTTGGAGTTTCTCTTTCAAGTATGTGAAAGGTGATGGACTTGTTTCATGAAAAAAAAGCCAACACATATTTGCGAACAGAGAAATTACAAGACAAATGGATTGTAATGAAGAAATTTCCTTTAGGTGATGGATGGCTGGTCCTCATAATTATTTGCAGGGTGAAAAATGTCTTTCTTCGAAAGCATTCAAAGAGGGACAACATTCAGGATTGCCCCTGAGGTGTCCTAACACCGATCCTTTCTGTTCTGTTTCCCATTTCTGGTCTTCTGTATGTCAGTGATTTCTCAATACTTTTGCTTGGTGGAGGGGAAGAAATAAAAGAGATGAAAATCATCCAGTGCAGACTTGTAGAAGAGGTTAGCAAAGTGATGGTTACAAAGTCTTTGTTAACAGGCTGCATGCCTTTAAATCATACCCATTTTTTTAAATGTAATAAGGAATTTTGTTGAAAATAATTTTGTTCTTGTTTTCCCTTTGCCTCCCCCAGAAACAACCTTTTTGGAAGTCCTTTTCTCTATAGTTTTAAGATATTATTTATTTTTTTCACTTCTCCCATGCTTTTGAGATAGCTGCCACTTCTCTGTCGTTGCTCCCACCCAAGTCCATATCTCTTTGAACTCACCAGTTCTTCCTTAATTTAACCAATGCAAACTCAGTATATCATCTTTAAGGTACCACTTTTTTACTTCTGTGGCACTACTAGGTGTCTTATTGACACATAAAACCTGCAAACATACTGGACTTTCTTAAAAATTTATTTTCCCTTCATAAAATAGATTCTACAGTAAAGTTTGGGATAATTTGGGATAGGGAGACAGGAGAAAAGATGGAATGGGGAAAAAGAGAGTTTAGTAGCAGGAGAACATCTCACACATAGTGCAGTGGCTGTGTCACAACTAGCTTTAAACATTGTTCTTCCAGTCAACATTTCAATAACACTAAATTACTTTCAGAAAATATTCTGTACTTTGGAGGATAATTCTGCCTGCAGGTGTAATATTAATTCTTTTACACATTTTGCATACCTCCCTCATTCCTTTCTGACAGCATGGTTTCAAGTTTCCCAAACTTCCACAGATTCTTTCTGACTTACGTTTTTTGATCCTACATCCTTATTTCTGTATTTTTTGGATTGAAAATGATATAATTCATGGTAAATCCAAGAAGTTGGAAGCAGCACAAAAATTTCAAAAAATGGAACAGTATCTTCACCATGTTGGTATTAATTTGGACCATGGTCTGTTCATAAATCATTAGGGAACCTCATCTTTTACTTAATAGTATTCTATGAAAAATAATTCCAGTAAATTACTTCAGTCCTTAGATTTTGGGCCAATAGGAGTAACAAATCACAGACTGTGAATGTACAAATCTCCTTCAATCCTCATTGTGGAAAGTTTTGCTAACTACTGAAAAACTGCTAACTACACCTAAAGACATGATCTTCAGGGCCAGTACAGGACATTTTGCCACTCAGTGAGAACACAAATGTGGATTTTTTCCTGGATATCATTGGGATAAATCTTTACGCACAGGCCTGCCTCTGGGCATACACTGGGAGCGGCAGAGCTTACAGGACCAGTTTAGATTTGTGGTGGAGGATATCTTCTCCCTCAAACCCTGCCAAGTGATGTACGTGCAGATAACAGAGGCAAGAAGGAGAGCTCTAAGCAGATGTAGAGACAAAAAGGAAGCAAAACGCCTTTATGGGAATGGCCTTTGCCTCCTGCAGGTCTTGGAAGACCTGATGGTGCTCTGGGTGGAACCCTTCAGATCTTCTCATAGGGGAACTGAAACCTACTGAAGTCCTTTCTGAAAGGAAGTTTGCCCTGCCTTGATCAAAAGAATTACCCATGAAACAGTCTGTGCAGTCTGGGAAAGCTGCATTTCCCTACTCTAGATCTCATAAGCCTTATAAAAGCTGACATATGGATTTAGGAACCCTAAACATTTGCATAAATGTCTTTTAGTGATTAAATAATTGCCCCCTGAAGCACCCCAAAAGAAGCCAAAGGAAAGAGGAATCACCATCTACAAAAGATTAAAAAGAATTTCTGGTTTCTCAGCCAAGACATTTTGCAGTTACTATGAGCCAAAAAAAAGTTAGGAAAATTTTCAAGAGGTGAAACCACTTCCTTTTTTGAACCCTCCTGTCTCCCAAACATCTTGTTGAATTTACCTCAAACTTTCCATTAAATTTCTACTTTGCCAGAAACTTATGAAATTTCAATCAGATTGGTCTGGTAAAAGGAAAAGAGCTAAAAAATCTGTTCTGGAGTGAAAACTTGCTGCTAACTTCAGTATGGAGAGAATATAAAATGAGAAATCCACCAAAAGTGAACCAGGAGCATGAGCAGAAATAATGCTTATTTCTGAGCAGTAGTATCTAGTGTCATTTAGGCTGATGTCAGAGCATAAAACCAAAGCTTCATTTAGATCACTCTTCAGCACTTTGTGCTACCAGCTAAAACAAGCATGTCAGGAAAAGAATATGCCACCTTTCAGTTTCTTTAGTGCTGCTGTCAGAAGGAGTTGATGCCCCCCTGCATTGGCACCCCATGATTTGCATAATCTCATGGAAATGTGATTATTTTCAAAGTCTATTGATAGGTTTTATTCCTAAAATCAAGTAGCTCCCTCTACTGGGCAGTTCATAATGATCTTCTGCCACTGAGAATATAGACGTCTTGACTTAAGTAAAATGCCTGCATGATTATCTACACTACAGAATCGGAAAATGAGACATTAGTGTAGAAGTGTCAGGGTGAGTGCAAGAATATAAAAGCATAGAACCATTGTGAAAAACTATATACTGTATTTTGGGGTTCAACTCTATAAATTTCAATGAAGTTTGGCTACTTAACACCAAAATAGAGTTGGCCACAACTTTTTGGTTAGCTTCATATTTAGATTTCAACAGAAGCTGGAAGCCTGAGCAGACACCCATGTGTTCCATTTGTTGGCACAGATATTTTCTCTCCAGGTCAGTGAAGGTATACAGCTTTTTTAGAAATATTTGGAAAGTCAGCCCATGGTCCCTTCCACGGCAATGCAAGAGGTGCATATGTTGATTCTGCAGCACTACTGAACTGCTGTGGTTTTAGAGGCTTATGCACAGCTGATGTTCAGGACATGCACATACGTCAAGAAGGCAAACTAGACAGATTGCCCTTCCTTTCACACCACTTCAGAGCCCTTAGTGGGTTCTCTCAAGGTTGAGAAAAATTTGGCTGTTACTGTTTCAGCCTCCATAAATGCCTGATGTCATTTGCTCACAGAACCTGGCAAAAACCTCTGTCTGATCTCTCTCAGTTGCGCTCTCTCTCCCCCTCTCGTTCTCTCTCTCTAAGGAAGCTTCATCTAAATGGCTATTTTGTTCTTTGTATTCCATCTCCTTTTCTAGCCCTCCCCAGGAGTGCTGCGACACGACCGACCAGAAGCACCCCACCAGAGACTAAAGACAGTTTCTAAGAGCAGCTGTGCAGGATTGACCTGGTGATGTGGCACTTGGCTGAGAAATCAATCCTCTGAAAGCCAGCTCTGAACAGCGCTGAAATCAGTGAGGGTCTTCCTGTCAGTTTAGGGCAGCTTGGATCAGGCCCATATGAGCATCTGGATGCAGTTTGTTCAAAAGTGCCTGCACTCTCCCACCTTTTATCTGGTATCACTTTTTACAGCACTAAAGGAAAGCCTCAGCCTTACATCTGATGCTCTGCTGTTTCATGATTCTTTTCCAGTAATGAGATTAATATGTGACTTTCTCATCTGTTTAATTTATTGTTGCTGTAGATTTAGATTTTTTTTGTCTGCTCTCAGTATATTAACCTCAAAGAATGTGCAACAACTTTTCTCAAGTGCACCAATTGCTTTTGGTGATTTTGGTACGGGGCTTTTTGTTTTTTGTTTTGTGTGGGGTTTTTTAAGTAGGAATCTAAATTTTTGCCTGGTCTAAATATACTAGGTCACAATATTGGCATTGAATCAAAACAAAACATATTTGGGAGAAGTGAACTCCTTGGCAAACGTGATACAGAGAATTTTAGTAGAAAAAAATCTAACTTAAAACATTTTTGTAAATCATAGTAGGAGTTAGTCTGTATTTGGTAAATTCTGATGCTTTATTTCTTGCATCTATCACATGGAAAATCATGCAATTATTTTAGAAAGTTCAATTTCAAGTATTCAATAGTTCCTGTGAGAAGATTTTATTCTCACTAGTGCACAGCTACATAGACAGAAGGAGCAGAAGTACAATGTATTTGCTCTTCGTGGCTGGAAATTCCTCAGATTTCAAAGCTGGAAAATTTTAGAAGTGGCTACTCAAATGTGTCATGGAAGAGATAATACCCTCTCTGTTTGTCTTAAAAATGTGGCCCATGAGTAATGTCAAAACACTTTTATTTTACTGAAATATGACCTGATTCTGTAATTCTGGCTTTACTTAGGAAAGAATTGGTTTGTTAAAGAATTCACACAAGCCTATTTTCAGCAGTTACAGAAATGGGTGGGGAATACAACTTAAAATAAGGTAAAATTTCATCCTATGTAGAAGATTTTAGTAACACCCACGGTAGAATCAAGTTATATTTTTGTATTTAAAATGAAATACTGACATGTTTTCAAGGCAGATGTTACATATAATTTTGTATTATCCTTTGATGTTAGTACACACTGGTAAAGAATTTTCAAGAGTGCATAGACTTGGCATACTGAGAAGAAAGATTTAGAATATGATTGTTTTGAGTTGGAAAAATTTCAAATAATGAGATTTTTTTTCTATATTTGCAATTGGAAATTGGCAGGAATTCTTCACAAAACTGTTGGATTGCACACTTAACTTGCTTGTACCTGTAAGAAAATCAGCTTATTCTTGTAATATGTTAGCCATCCATCCCAAAGAGTTGTGAAATATAATTGTCTCCAACATTTCCGTATAATTCTTTTCTCCTGGACTTTTGAAAGCATTTTTACATGTACCATAAATTGCAAATTATTTTATTTAAAGCTGTACAGAGGAATGGCTTTTGTAGTTTGCACTATGATTTCAAAGTTTTTGTTCCTTGTAAACCAAAGCAGCCCTTTTCAACTTTTGTACCCTTAATGAAGAGAAATTCTAAAGAAAATACACCACCTTTTGAAACATCCAATACATGCTATTTTTTTTGGAAACGAGACAGTTTCAAACATTAATATTTTTTACTGTAATAATGTATTTTAAAATTTCAGCATTACAAAATTAACATTAAAAGAAATTTTGAAAAGAAAATTTGTATTTATCACCTCCCCAAACTTAATTAATTTGATATATATTTTTCAGTTATTTTCCTAGATTTTCCTTTCAGGCAAAATTTCTGCTTTCCTTTACACTATCTCTGGTTACATTTTAAATGGGAGAAATATAAATAAATTTTGGAAAAGCTGATATAAAGCTTATTGGGCAGGACACTTCTATTTAATAAAATGATAAGGAAGTTATGGGAAGGTCGAGAAACACTGAGGACAGAACCTGAAAATAAAGGCTGAAAAATCTGGAGAGATATGAAGGTTTAAAACATGCAAGTGCTAGGCACAAAAAGGAGATGGTGATATAACTAGTAGACAGGTGAATGAATTGAAAAATATGGCTAATAATTTAATTTTTTTAAAAAAACCTGGTATAAGTAAAAGCCTATTTGTGTGAAGAGAGAAACTAGAGTAAGAGAAAATGAAGATAGTGGAAGAGGTTACAGTGGGTAGACCAGGGAAGTAGTTGGTAACTGAAGTTATGCTGAGATAATATATAGATCCACAAATAATTTCCATATGTTTTAATGTCTTTTATTTTTCTCCCAAATGCCTGCCAGAACATCCTTCCTTTTTTGTTTCTCTTTCATGCAACAGTTTCTTCTCTGATATTTATTGCCCTGCTTGCTAACTGTCCCTCTCTGACCAAAGTTCCTGATTTTTCCTATCTGATCAGCATGGAAGAGGCACATCCACATGAACATGGAGTCAGCTGTGTGAGCCACCTCACCCTGAGGCTCTGACATACATCCTGTGAAGAATCACATGAGTCCTTTTCATGGATCTGACAAGACATACAGCAGCACAGAGCTCATCATAGCTTGGCATGAGCAGTGGTCTCTTGTTTCAGCATCAAGCTTGTTCCCTGATTTTATCCTCCTTGCTTCCAAATATTAGATTGTCTCAGAAGATGTTGCTTACATCATGCTTATCACTTTTTCTTTAATAGGAGGAGAGATAGTCCAGGCTGAATATGGTTGAAGAGCTATGCAGTCAAGAATATTCCACTTTCATGTGATAGTGTATTCAGTGTCCCTTGACATTCCCCTTAAGCATCCCTCACGACTTTCAACCCACACATCCATAAAGTTATTGCTCCAGAGACTGGTAGTCCAGTGAGTGGAGAGTTGGGAACTCCATCCCCGAAAATGCAGTGGGAGGTGTCCAGCAACTACTGAAAACAATGGTGGGAGGAGGACTGTTCTTAGGGACTAATATCTGTCCAGGGATAATCACAGGCTCCACACATCACTGAAGCCAACTGCAAAGGTCTCAGTGCTTTCAGTGGGGGAGTGGATGGTGTACTATGGGCAGGAATAGTAAGAGAATGCTTAGCATAAACCAGCCGAAACAAGTTGTCAAATGGCGTAGGTGAGCTCTTTGTATGGGAAGGGTTTTATGGGCTGCTTGAGTCAGCTGTTTTGGACAATTACATTTAAAGGCAGCAACAGGCACTGAGTCACATTTGTACATCTGAGTTCATTGCAGAACAAGTTGCTTTAGGCACCCTCTGTGCATTGTCAGCCTATTTTGCACCCTACTCAAAGGACAGATGGATTGCTCTTTGCCAAGATTGCAGCTAATGTGCTAAATACATTAAGGAGTCATAGCTTACTAGCAAGGAAGTTTGGGATCATAAATGCAACAGAAGAGCTGGTGTTCAGCAAGCCAGCACTTTAGCAGCTTGATATTAATATTATGAACAGTATCAATAATAGACACATAACAGCTTTTACTTTGGATACTTTACCACTCAAGATTTTGAACTAAAATAATCCCTGATACTTTAAAAAACCTTTATTAAAATTGCCATGCAAGTCTGTTATGGAAGAAAAGATACATAAACTGTATTTTGTTGATATGGAAGAAGTAACCAACTGGCACTCAGTGCAGTTGGATACAGTCTGCAGAAGCAAGATTTGGCTAACTTAACATTCAGCCTTCAAAATTCAGGACTAATTTTCCCAAACTGCAATTTGCAGCTGCCAGAACATGCCACTGCTTTCATGTTCCCGTGTTCTTTATACATATAATTTTCAAATTATGGACCTTACTAATCCACAGATACTGCTTCAGACAAAGCAGATAGGTGCAATAAGAAATGCAACAGTGATTGCTCGCATACAAAGCAAAGGGATTTTTAAAACATCTACATAATTAGGAAACAGAGTAAGCAGGATGGCATGCTGTGGTGCATCCTCCCCACCCCTGCAGAGCAAAGTTTCAGCATGGGGATGGTCCATGCAGTGGGAAGAGCTGTTTGGAAAAGCCCTCTTGTCTCCGGGAAGGAAGTGCTCCTTTGGGAATCTTGTCCAGGTGTTGAAGTAGGGGGAGGAAAAAACAGAGGAAGGCAGCTGCTCACCCTTCAGCAGCTGAGATGAGAAATCTGTGACATGAGGTAAAAATGAGGGTTCTCCTGGGAAAAAAAGAGTCAATTGTCCAGCCAGGACACTCTTGTATCTTTGCCAGAGTATTTATATTCATGATGCAAAGAAGAAGGTGGTGTAACATGGGAGACTCAGACAGACAAATCTTAGTCAAAATAGATCACTCAGCACATTTTACAGGTGTTAATTGTGACAGGAGAATACTTTTACTCAAAGCTGCAAGTACAGAGGATGCTCAGGGGTGCCTGTGTGTGACAGGAGCCTCCCAGTAGAGAGACGTTCCCTTTGCTGCTCAGTAAATACACGCCTGTTTATACTACTTTGACATCAAAAGTCCTTGCAGGAGTATAGCTGTAAGCCTGCTAAGGCCATTTTAGTGCTTTTGTTGGGATGATACTACTAATATAAAGTTGGTTAAAGCCCCTTTTTTCCGAAAATACTTTTCTGTAACATAGTATCTCTTACCACACACTGCATAAGCCTGGATTGCCATGAGTCTGAGTAGAAACTTTCTCAATTCCTACACGGTTTCCAGATCGGTTTTATGAATTGTTGGTGTTATTTGGCTACCTTTCAGCCTTTGAAAATATTTACAAATCAGTGGGAGGTCCGCTGGATATACACCTATGGAAATATACTTGTGGGAACCCAGCTGCAGAAGGAAATGGAGCTGCAGGAGGCTGCAGCTTAGCGCAGGGTAAGGGCACTGGTAAGCACGCAGTGTCCTGGGGCTGACAGAATAGGTAACTCAAGTACGTCTGCATGTGATGCAATCACAGCTCTCTGCCTGCAGTGTAGGCATGCCTTTGTAGTGACTGCTTCCTACTCTTAACGCTAAAAAGCCAAAGAGTGGCGTCTACAAGTCTGCCTGTGGGAAGGAGAGAGAGAGAGGGATTCATTAAGTGTTATTATCTTGTGAATAGACTTGGTCAGACAAAACAATAGGATAGCTGAAGCTTAGGGGAAAGCTCCTCTGTGACGCATTGGGGTCTACATCAATAGCGTTTCTTCAGTGACAAAGCCAAAGAAAAAAGTTCTGTTACAGCCCTTTGAAAACAGAAAAGCCAAAGAGGTGAATGCAGGGACACACATGGGGGCGTGAAAGATGGACATAAGGTAGGAAGGGAAAAGGCTGCTCTTCCAGCAGTGAAATGCTTCAATGAAATTATTTGTGACTGGAGAAGCAAAGAAGGAATCAGGTATCTGGACATCTACAATAAAGAAAGAAAAGAAGCAATGTGGAAGATGAAGGATATTGTCCAGCTTTTCAAAAAATCTAAGAACCTCAATACAGGAAAATATGTGTAATTTCACTTGGACCAATGCATTTCCCATACTATGAAAACAGAGGAGTTCTTGGGATTTCCCTAAGTGTACATATCTTCAAATATTCCATGGACTTACAGAGTGAATGTAAAATGTGGCATGACAAAAAGACTGGTGCTGTGGAATAGGATTCAGTGGAGAGTCAGGATGTGGGGACTTGTGGGTGGTACTGGGTAACTTCTGATTTAATTTGCGCGATGAGTAAGAGAGAGGGAAAACTGTCTGATAAAGACCTCAAAGATAACATTTGCTGCTTAGATCATGAGTGCTGAAGATCATCACACTGATTCCAGTGGAGATCTGGGATACAAAATATGATATTTAGTCAGAGTACAGTCATAGGAGCTTGATGAAAGAACAATGAAATTTGAATAATAGTACTATTCAAGCCTACTTACAAACAGTATTCACAACAAATTTCAAAATAAACAATATAATTGCAAAGCATAGGAAACAGATACCTGCCTTACCTACTATTAGCATTCAGTCTGTATTTGTTGGTTTTGACACACTAACAATTTCTGAAGGAGGAAAAAGAAAAGACTAAAATGCACTGCCTAATTTCACAAGAGAAGGCATATTAAGAAGACAAAGTCCACTGACTCTGTATTAGTTTATCACACTGAAGCTCTCTTTCATTTACATCACCTCCTCTGACAGCTGAGAGACGGAGGCTATCTAGAAACAAAATCTTCACTGCTGTCATCCTCCTCCTCAGATCTTCTTCCTCTCGAAGTATCTATCCACAAGTGCTGCTGAAGGACATTGCACCAGCACAGGCTAAAAAAGAAGACTTTGTAATGAAACCACATAAGATTGTTTGGGAAAATAAGATGTCTGCCTAGCATACTGAAGAGGAAGGAAGAAGGAAAAAGGAAAGCGTGCTGGCAAAGCAGACAGCTGAGGGACATGGCCCTGCAAGGGGGTTTGAGGGGAAAAGTCTCATCATGATGCCAGCCACCACGCTCTGCACAGTCTTTAAAGAACAGGACTGTGCCTCCAGTTCAACTGAAATGGACAGGGGGACCCTACTCACTGCCTTGCTAGTAAGGATAATGTGTGCAAAGCACTACAGCAGAGCAAGGAGGGTAGGCACATCTCAAGTATTTGGGCTGGTTTTGAGCAAGACTGCAGTGCCCTGATTCAATAGGTGATTTTACCACATGATGAAGTGAAATAACTTTAGCTCTTCTACTTTGACAATAGAACAAGGCCTCCTAAAATAGCAGTAGTTTCAGGCACTTAAAACAAACATGCCATTTGTCAAAATCTTATTTGCTTCACAGAGATGATTGATGAGTGTGCTATTTTGTGCTAAATATGACAACTTTCTGGAACATTCCTTGTTAATGACCTTGAACTTTGCTCCTAGAGAGGCCAGCTGAGGCTGCAGGAGTGTAACCAGCATGTTCTTAGTGGTGACATTGACATCATTACTTCTGGATAACCCTCTGCTTCTAGATAAATATTTGCTTTTTAAAAATGGGGGGAAAGGCCTTGAATGTGCCTAGAACACTTTGTCAAATCAGCTGTCTGAAAGCCAACTGTTACATCAATTAATTTTTGTTTACATACAGGAAATATTTAGCTGTGTCTGAGCCAACTGGTTATACCTTTTGAAGGATAGGAAAAGTCACTTGAATACTTGTGGCTGCATCAAAGACCCTTTACCAGTATCCCGAAATCGTCATACAATATTGGAAAGAAAACCTTTTCCCTGGCTGCTCTATCTTGTCTGGAGTCAGCTGACATCAGCAGTGTGTATAAACTTAGAGGACCTTCTGTTAAATATATTTGTTGAACAAACGAAAGTGTTTTGGATGAACAGAGAGAAGAAAAAAATATTTATAACCCCTTTTTAGAATGCTCTGCAGCATGGCACATTGCAAAAGCAAAGTAGCAACAAAGCAACACCAGTTGGTTCTGGTTGTTCCCAGAAGAAGAAGAAGCAGGAGAAAGTCCATGAGACAGAATGCATGCAGTCATTCAATGCATATTGCTGGGTCAGGTTCTTGCTTGTTTAATATACTTTCGTGTAACTAATTTATTATCTGTCATTTCCTCACAAGCCTTCAAAGGCTTAAGACCTTTGAGTGGGCTGAAGCATTACGTGCCTTGCTGGTACCAAGATCACAAAGCCTCTTGCATCTATTTTACAACATAACTGTGAGGATCCAAGCTCTTAGGTCTTTATCATGGGTTGCCATATAATTAGAGTGATGCAGTGAGTTCAGTGTCAATGAAAAATGAATGAGATGGATGTTGTTTGTAATATGCCTACTGGTAATCTTAATTTTCTTGGTATGAAGATCATTAATATTGAAAAAAAAAAAAATTTTTTCAGAACATATGGAGAGCTCACACATCTCACAAGTTCAGCTTCTCTAGTCGACAGCAATAGCATATACTATAGTAATCTACATTATTGTGCTATTCCAAGTGGATTAAATTATCAGTTTCTGTTATACCAAGATTGTTACATCTAGTTTACCTAATAATACCTGTTCATAGCACTGAAAAATTACCCACATGATTTTGAATCTTGATTAAGTAGAATTCTCCTTGCTTTTAATAAATAATTGAAATCAAAATAGAATCACAGGAAGCAATACTCCAGTAAATCCAGTTTGCATTCAGACCTGAAAAATCTCATCAAACATTGAATGGATGGAATTGCTTTTTTTCTGCTATCTTGAAATGTATACAGTTTTCTCATTCTTTCTAATGGAGCATATGGTTAAATCTGGCTCTTGGGTACTTTAAAGAAGTGGATTTTCTGGGAAGGTATTTCGTACAACCAAGGAATTAGGAAAAAAACCAACTCCTCTCAGAGATTCACTTCTAAATCCAAATGGATCACAGAGAGAAAATCTGCTTTCACCACAAGTAGAAAAAATATTCAATGCTAAATTTTTAGCCCGGAAAAAGTAACATTCCAAACATGGAACTGGACAGAAATGTGAGAGAAACAGAACCATTCCAACAACTGAGTGATTGTCCGGGTACCACCTGCATGGTCTATATCCCTCCAACCTTGTGTTACACCTGGGCGCTTAAAAACTGACCATGCCAACAGGAGAGGTTCGGCAGCAACTACTCTTGTGTTCCCACATTTCTTTATAGCCTCTCTGGATTGTATTTTTTCTTCCTAGAATGGAAATGATGGAGCAGCATGTGTTGCAGTGATTCAGTTTGCGTGGAGCCTGGACTAACTCCCGTGAGCCACAGCTAAAGGGATCAGAGAACCTTTCTGCCTGTTGTTGGCCAACAGAAGTTGTTAGTGATTTGCGCAAAGTAAGCTTTGTGCTCTTATTTGGCTGTGTCTAGACAGACGAATACTTTGCTGCTATCCAAGGAATGTGCAGCTAATGTCAGTGATGTATTCACAGGAAAGCATTGGTTCTGGAGCATAGGCTCAACACAATCAGTGCAAAGTTTAGAAGCCAAAAGGCAGGGTATTCTTCCTTGAGCAGGCTATTTATTATGGGGCTTACTTAACTTCCTCCAAGAGCAAAAAAAAAAAATTTGCAAAAATTATTTAAAATTTCCCTAATTAAAAATACAGCTAATATTCAGTTTGATAGTCATATGAGAGATTTAGTTAAGATACATTTTAGACACATAAGCATACATAAAACATATGGTCCCAGAATTACAAGCAGAAGAAGCAGAACTACCTCATGTTCTTCACTAGCAATTGGAACAGTCTTTGGATAAAGATTTATGATCTGTCATGAATAACTGTACTAACAGTTGACAGGTGTTTAGAAAAAACAAAATGACAATCCAAGAGGTCAATATGAAAAAAACCCAAACCAAACAGCACTAGCATATTTTGGAAAGGAGAATAATACCCCGGCAAAAGTTTAGTTTCTGTTAGCTCCCAATGGAGATATGCCTGCTTACAGAAATGGCCTATCATACAGCGATGGGTTATCCTCTGCTTCTGAGGGAGAAAAGTTGGCTACTACTGTTGTAAACTACAACCAATCCTATGAAAGACCAGGCAACTTTCTCACAAATAATTGAACAGATGCAATAATTTTTTCCAGATAATGAACCTTGCCTCCATTTATCAGCTGTGCAAGCAAAAGCACAGAAGAGACAACTATATTGTCCACAGCCATGCAAGGAGGGTCAAACATGGCAAACTTTCTAGGTGAAGGGTAGAGGCAGCAGAGCAGAACATGAGGTACTTGATGTTAGATATAATCCTAACATTGCAGTAGCTTTGTTTTTAACTCAGCAATGTATCTGGCACCTTGTCTCTCCTATACATCAAGTGCAGGAAGACAATATGAACAGTTTCTAACTCTACCTCATAAACTTCCCTGAACAGGCACTGGAGTTACAATAACATCTTTGTTGGCAAACATTTTCAGGCACTGTAAATCTGTCTGACTCTACAGGAGAGATGGCTGGTGTGCGGATCTCTAAGTCACTGTTGTTAAAAAACAGAGCCCCTGTTCATCCATCTTGGGCCTTATTTTATAGCACTCCATATAAATGAGAACTTAAAATAGTTCTTTATCCTTCCAAAGTGCGCAGTCACTGGAAAGGATAACACAACAAGTTTAGCCTTGGGAACCTGAATCAGCTGAGAAAAGAGCAACCGAAGGACAAATCTGTGTTTGCCTTTCCCTATCCAGAAGTAACCTCTGCAGCCCATACCTATGCCGGTGTGCTTTTACTCACTTAAGAAACTGAATCTCTTCACAGAAATGTTCACCAGACCAAGGCAAGGAGTTGCAATCTTTATCACTTAGCACCAGGGAAGTGGTGCAGTATTGTACAAGAATGTTCCCAAGGAATGTAATAACATGAGCTGGAATGATCTGGCTTCTTACCACATGATGCTGTGGAGAGAAAAATAGCTATTCTTCCCTGCCCATAAGCACGCAGGAGAACATGCATCTATCCTTTGTTATCCATGCTGTAATGTGCATTTATTAGTAACAGCATGAAGATTTTTTCCTCATGGTTTTGACAGTATCTTTGACATGGGCTAGATGAAGAGGATTTCCACTTTTTGAAGAGGTTGAAGGTTTTGAAAGACTTTAAGAAACACAAGCAAACACAGTTTGTTTTAAAAAGTGATTTCAAAATCAAGAAAAAGAAGAAAAATATCGGCGAGTTAGGGCTATTGTTTACTATAAAATCTTTTAGCTCCTCACTCTGCAGTACTATTCTGAACCTTACAAGATTTCCAGGTGAGACATGCATGAGAAAAGAGTTTCACCTCTTATTTTCTTTCCCCCAGCAGCTCCACTGCAGAGCCATATTTAGAAATGCTTGATCATAAGGTGTTTGGATTTGGCAGGGAAAGGCTATGATGCACTTTCCCCAGGGCCTGGGAAAGAGAAGCAGGCTGCAAAGACAGCTTTCACAAGTTGCTTTGAAAGGCACTGTATAATTATAGAGGCTGGCAATGAAAGACAGAGCAGCCTCCAGGGATACCCCTTTCCCATTCTGCCACTTACAGAGATTCTTGCTTTTGCAGTCAAGTTCTGTCGTGTCCTGAGTAAGAAGCTCGGTCAGCAGTGAATGAGACAGCTTGCATCATCTTTCTCCTTCAGCTAAACTATTAAAAGGAGGCAGCTCTAAGGCTTTTTTTTTCTTGACAGACCTGTGACTCATGAACGCCACAGAAAGGAGAAACCAACAAAAATCTATTACTACGTTTTAGTTTTTGAGCTTCCCTTTTAGGGATCACATAAGGTAGAGTGTTCACAGCTTTTGTTGTTAGTGCTATTATAATTTATTATTATAATTATTCTTATTACTAATACTACTACTACGATCTTGTATTTAGGCACCTTACACCCACTCTAAGAATAGGTTTAAATATACAGCAGATCTGTGTAACGATGCCTGAAAGCTTTGCACTTTTGAAAGCTCAGCACTAGGGCCACCTGCAGAGCTTTCTGAGAAATGTACACCACCTCCAAAGATTGTTTTCAAAACCAATACTGACTTCCCACAGCCAGGGCCAGTTCTGCTGAGTGCCAGAAACTCCTTGTACCAGCCTCTTGTCTCCCTTTGTGCTGTGCAGTAGTTCTACTGCAGTTTTGGTGGCAGAGCTGGGAGGGAAGTGCTATGGCGCTTTCATAAACTGCATTTTTGTCTGTCAGCAGCACCTCCTCCCTCAAGTTTACATCAAAACCAGTTCTGAGTCTGTGGCTTAAGCCCATCTCTGCACTGGACTCCCAAAGAAACTCAAAAAAAGCAAAAATTAATTGCCCCCACTTCTCTCTGCCTTACACTACCTATTTTGGGACAGATATTATGTGCTATATTCTCTTTAAGGCAATTTTTTAAAAAAAAGCATGGTATGGGGTGGAAGACACATGAGGAATGAAGAAAAAAATGGGCCAAGAAATGGTAAAGAAAAAGAGAACACACTGCAGTTTTAAAAGGCTTTCTCATTTGTTATTTTTATTGCCATTTTCAAATTAAACCTTAAACAGTTCAGCTGAAATGTATGTCAATATATATGGCCGTGTATATGTTATTAGTTCTGATCTCTCTAAAGGCCATTTCCATTAGTGATAAAATAGACAGCACTCGCTGGAAATATAGAATGCTCCCAAATTCACTTCTCCTGGTTCTTTTTTCCGGAGTGCAGGATGCTGCAAAAGACCCTCCAAAATTTAACAGTGCTGCTCATGCAAATAAATGAAGCTGAATAGAAGTGGAGTTTCTGTCACATTTATTCATTTCAGCACCTGTTTACATTCCAAATTGGAACAAAAGGTCAAAGATCACTGTTTTTGACAGAAATTATAAAACATTTTGATTTAGAAATACTAAACTAATTCTTTTGCCATTTTAAACCAAGAAGCAGCATTTTGATGTTCTATTAACTAGATGAAATCATCTAAGTCAAATTATTTTGCTTCAGTTTTCAAAAACTTTGGTTTTTTCCTTGAAAATTAAACCATTTCCATGAAAGTCCAGATATCTGGAAACTTATTTTCCTATTCTGAAAAGAATTTCTGAGCAACTCAACAAAAACCTCATACCATAGTATAGCACTCTGTCAAATGCTTCTTACATTGAGCTGTACCATGTATATCCTTCATGCATCTGTGAGGAGTTCTTACTGAGATTTCTCCTTTTAGAGAAATTATCTCCATTGTCAATATTAGAAGTTAATTCTTACTCTTAGTGATTGTGTTAGGATTCTGCATAGCACAAAGTCCTGCAGTCATGGACAGTCATGAGCGACTGGGACAGGACTTTCTGATGTCACTATTGCTTTCTATTGCAGAAGGAAGGGGAGAAATGGAAGTTGCTCAGCAGGTTTTCCTTCTGGTAAGGAAAGTGGAACAGACATTGCAATGCACCAGGTTTTTCTGCAGCTAGTAGGGATAAAGTTACAGGTTTCCCTTCAAATAATATCAAATCACACAATTATATTAGAATTACCTAAATACTGAAAAAGAAGACCTGATTGCTAAAAATTTAAAGAACAAATTTGAATGTGATTTGATTTCTCTATTAATTGACTGTTTTATCAGCTTTCTTTAGACCAGTGCCAAGTGAGTGAAAAAAACCTGTTTTCCGTATAAGATTCCTGAGATCAGACATAGATACTTTACATCACCTTTATCTCTTCTGCAACACTCCAGGAAATTCTTTAAATGGGTGTGTGGGATTTTAGACACTTTTGGAAACCTAGGCTTTACTTTACCAGAACACATAGCTGCAGTCAGAAAGATAAGCTACACAATCTTGGGTTACATATTATACTAAAGTATAATAGTAAGTTTTTAAATGTCTTCCTGTGGTGGCACAACCAGCAGCAGAGTATTTGTACATTTTCAGAGTGGAGTTGGAGATGCTGCAAAGAAGGCTCACACCACACACATGAGAAAAACCCTCATGATTTTCTTTTTCTTCACCCCTCGTCCCCCTGCCAAATCCGGCGAGTGACTTGGATGAATAGTTCAATAACCAACTATAATCATACTAATTATATGACAATCACTGCACAGATGTATTAGGTGTTTTTAATTCTCTAAGTATTTAGCACTTGCAGAAAAAATACATAAAAGGAGGGCAAAACAATGCTTTGTCCTTTTAAGACACATCCCAGTTTTCACACCTGCAGTTTGTCACGTCTAGGAGGTATAAACTTGTATATTATTAGTCAACATGTCTACTGCAAATTATTCCACTACTGTGATGTTGAAATAAGTAGCTCAGCATAAAGCAAAGAAGTCCTGATGCTTGTCTTTTATCATCACAGGAGACGTGTCTCTAAACATGCAGTGAAAAAATGACACTTATGCTAAAATAACCATTCAGAATCAAAGATAGGTAAAAAAGATTTGCTTTGGTTCTGCACCTTTTAATGAACTCATGCAGCTTAAATAGTGGAATAAATATACTCCATCACATGAGTGAGAGCTAATAATATGTAGTTCTCAACTAGTTTATTTGGCTGGAATCTGCGATACCTAAAATAATTGCAATTGTTTCACAATTGCTTAATGCGTAAACCTGGGTAGCACTTTTTAACATGTGAAATGATACAAAAACCCAAGTCATTCAGATGTATTTTAAACAGTTGAAAGCTCTAACACTATATCAATATTCAACAGCCTGTCTTAGTAGAAACCCAGCAATTTTATTGGGAAGAATGGTTGAGTTATAAGAGTAGCTATGTGGTTAGCCTAGATGAAAATAGAACTGATATGGGAGGAGGGTTTAAATAAGGGTAGGATAACTAGCAGAGACATAAAATACCAGACATCTAAATTTAGGAGCGTTCGAAAGCTCCAAACTTTGTTTTCATTGGCTTTTTTGTGGTGTTTCATAAAGTTATTTGGATGGTGCTGAGAGCCTATAGCAAACACAGTCTTTGCACAAAACTATTCTGTAGACCACCTTAAGTTTTTTTCCCTAAAAGTTGTTAATAGAATAAGAATAAAGATTTTTATAACTTCCATTTCACTTGGGTGTGGCTGTCACAACAGTCCAGATTGCAAAAGTGGCATGCGAGTTTGCAAGTAGCTATTTAATTCAAAAGGAAAATTCTCCTCATACAATTTTACCCTCTGGTGCTTAATGCCAAGCTGGTCTCTCCTGCAAAATTGTCTGATGATCATTTCTCTTTCTGCAGCTTGTTCCTTTAAACCTAACTGTGGAAAGTTAGTGCTGGAACTTTATGGCACTTTGATTGAACAAAGGAGTGAGAGTGCTTCTGTCCTCCTCAGTGAAATACATCTTGATTCCTAAAGCACACAGGAGGGACCTGTCTCTCAAAAGGAGTACAAGGAGGGCAGGTTAGTGTGGGAGGAATGGTTAAAGCTGTTTTTTGCCCTGTCATTCCTTGTCTGGGATACCACCTTGCAAGCTGAGGCTGGCCTGATGTCAGCCATGTGGAGGTTGTTCATCTGGTCTTAACAAATCACATAAGCTCCCTCTGGAGACAAGGGAGGAATATGAGCATGTCTGGAGAACTGCTCCAGACATTATAGTACTTGACTTACTAATTAGAAGGACCTCTTTCTTGCAGTCCGTAATACAACCCTCAAGGATTCTCTCAGACTAGAGACCTGTGTTTCAGATGGCCAGAACTAGGTGAGAGGATTCTTATTTTCTGTGAAGAAATATCTTATGAGTACACCAAAAGATTGTTTAGATTCACACTAGGAAAAAAATCAGGGAAAGTCAAAACTGTGCACCAAGTGGAGCTCACAGCTGAGAGTTTCCCCTACTATTCTTTCTGGAAATTTTTTTACTATATCCACTTCAGCCACTTGCTGAAGCATTTTTGCAAAGCTTGTTCAGGAAGAGATGGAAGACAAATACACAAATCTATGTGACAAGCAGCTTTAGAGAGAATACTATTCACATTTATTTCTTAGCATCATGTTATGCATCGCTCCTTATAAAAATCTCAGTCCATCTCTAGCTTTTATTAATTAATAAAAATAATTAATAGCTAATAGAGTTATTCCTCGCTAAAGAGTAGAGATAGGTGTGAGTTACCTGACATAATCCTCATTCTCAGTGATCAATTTCTTCAAGATCCTAGAACCTGATATGTGCTCACCAAAGAGAGAACTGAAAGCCAGAGATGGAGATCAATCAACTGCAATGGAGGTTTCTTGCTCAAAGGACCCAAACAAACTTACCTCTCTGTATTTTTATATTATGAAAGAGAACATACTTATTTGCCTTTATGGTGACAGCCCAAGAGATGGCAAATTGCTTCCTAAAGTGAAACTGGAAGGGAGGACTTTGCCTTGGAAGGATATTATAGCAGCTCTTTCCTGGGAAGATGTTCAGAACTGTGCATGGAAAAATCTCAAAAAAGGTAAATGAAATGTGGGGAAAAAAAGTAGGAAAATAAGACATTAAAGGATTCAGATGAACTCGGTGTGTTTACAGACAAAATGAGTCACCACTTTCAAGTTTTGCTTGTCTATAATCTGGGCTGTGGTAGCAAAGACATGGAATTGTGTGCAATTTTAAAACTATTTGCACAATTGCTTGATTGCTATAAAGGAATCCAGATTTGATCCTTCTTTGCTTTTTACAGATCTTTTAATTGAACAATAGTTCATTTTGCAGAAGTACCACAAATATTTCTCCAGACAGTTTTGGTTTATACTCTGTATTTTCATGTACACACGTGTACATGCATAGCTGTATATTTACAGATGCTGGTGGGTGGTCTGAGAATTTATGAAAAAAAATCGACATTATCTATCTGGTCCAAAAAATGCTAACAAAAAGAGACATTTTTGGATTATGAAAGATTTACATTTTCCTGCTCCACCAAATTTAAAAATCTCTTTGTTTTGACCCTTTGACAAAGACAGCAGGGTGTGTAGTTTAAAGAGGCAGATAAACCCTGAAGACTTAAAAGAAAACATTTTTTTACGTTTTGTGACCACTTAATAAATGAACTTTCCTACTGAGGAGGGAATGATAACTTGGCAGGGAGGTAGAGATTAAGAACACTTCATTTTCTGTTTTCTAATATTTTTTAAATGAAACTTTCTTTTCTTTTCAAAGTATGAGTCTCCGTGAAATTAAAGACTTACAGTTGTTTAAAAAAATTATTTTATCTACAAAATATGGAACCATGAAAGGGAATGTTTGTATAGAACAACTCTATCCATGAAAATAACTTGCTCCTGCACATATGCTAGTCAAAGAAGGGCAGTAAGTCATAGAGAACAGCTTATCATCAGTAATTTTATTTTGTTGTTGTTGATTTAACTGATTTAACTCCCTCCTAGTTTTCTTCATTGTGACATTTAAAATTTTTATTTTGGAGACTGTATGAGTTAGTTGATATGTGTTTCCAAATTCTTCAAACTGAGGTTTGGAAATGGTAGCACTTTTGTAAGTATTTGACGTGATCCCAGTTAGGGACATTTTTGCTCCATGAAGGCAATTAGATAGAATGGGTTTAGTAACTGTAGGTCCTGGTAGCACCACTTTTTATTTACTTTATTGAATAAAATTTAACAATTAGTTTCTGTTCCAGTTCTCTCCTTCTAGAGTGCACTTGCTGATTCCTCAGCCTCTCTTTTTTTTCCTCAGCTGAGCCAAGGAACCATGGCATTAGCAAAGTGCCTGTCTGGTTCCCTGTGCTTCACAGACTTCCAGAGTCTCTCTTCAGCCAGTGGAGCCCCAGCAGTGCCCTCTTGCCCTTCTGGAGTAGTAAGATTATACACAGGTGCATAGTGAAGAAGGAGCCATATAGCTCCCAATAAACATTAATCTCCAGAAAAGCAGTGGAATCCATTTTCTTAAGTTTACTGGAATCAGGCTTAAAATTACTTTATCCACAATATTTTAAAGATGTTTCATAATAACAACACTTCAGATCTCGATTTCCTTTTTTAAGCTAAAAGTTCTCTGAAATATCATACATCCTTTCCTAAAATATTTTGTTTTCATCACAAGGAAAATTGCATTTACATTGCCTACCTGAAAAATAACAAAAGGCAAAACTTCTGGCATGGAGTGACTCAGTGAATAAATTGCAGCATTACTCCTCAGAGCACAGCTTGGTTGCACAAACCCATAGGGAAACAAAAGAATTCGTACTAATTCCTCCCTACAAGTCCTTGCTTGGTGGCCCTTGTTCAGCTGCCCCTGATTTCAGTGGGGTGGAAGTGTTTATGATACGTCTGCTGGGAACTGACTCGCATCAAAAATAAGTAGAACCTTTGTGAGTCTGAGTGAAATCCTGGCCCCATTTCATCAGTGCCTATGGTGTGTGAGCATATTCCAGAAGCAAAGTGGGGAGTACTGTAACATTTGAAAGTGCCTAGACAAATGTGATAGAATCCTATTATTTTGTCTGGATTTTTCCTTCTGGTCTCACTTTAAGGCTTGCAAAAAAATTGAATTATTGGGGCAGTGTCTCACCTGCCTGCACTGGATTATCTGCTTGCAATAGAAGAATAAAGACAAAATGTTCAAAACTAAGATAATGTGGACAGAGGAAAGAACAGAGCTTTTGGAGACATAACTGCTCTGAAGCGATAAGACTTAATTTTCTGTGTTACGACCCACTGTACTGTGAGTCAAATCTCTCTTCAACAACTTCTCCATTGTCTTTTTTTCTATTTTGATATTTTTACTCTCATATTCCTGTTTGAATATTGTTTCTCAAATTCAGGGCAGTAAAACAATGATTGTCCTCCCCACCTCCCATGGTTACTTCATCAATACTACAGCTGTAGTGACAGGAAAGATTTGTAAGAACAAAGCCTTCGTACTAACACGAAATTATTTACACATTTTGTTGCCAAATGGAAAGCATAATAATTATGTCAAGGTTTGCCCTTTGCCCAACAAGGCTTGAGGTAAGTGGACAAGCTGAGCAACTCAACCAGTTTCAAAGCTGACAGCAGCTTGTCCAGTTTTTTAGGATCCTGCAGCTGATACTATGACTGAATACAAAACACAAGGCTTACCTGTGCAGCTCCCATTAATTTAATTGCAGTTTTGTAGCTAAATGCCCTAGATAGCACTAAGTTGCTCAGCCTCCATTACCAAAAGCCACAGATTAAAATCATTGCCCCTTGACTTCAGAGGAGTGATGTTTTCTTTTTCATAAAATAAATGAAATGTGCACTTAAGACCATACTAGTAGGCAACTCCTTCTTCAATTTGATATACACTTTTATTCTATTACAAGTGGCAAACTCATCTGTTTCTGAGTACAGCTATGCTATATCACTTTCTTTTGGTGCAGTTTATTATATTTAAAATTCTATGTTAAAACAAAAGACAATAACGTACAGTAAAAATGAATAAAAGAAGAATTATACCTTTAAAGGAGACATAAAAAGAATGCTTAGCTGTTACCCTAAAGGTAAGTTTTCTACTGAAAAGAAAAACACTGCATATTTTCAGCTGATGTTGCATTTTGAGCAGGTGAACATACCTTCATGCTTTAGAATTTGAGTAATTTACAGCAGAGTGCCATGGAACAAAATAATTGGGCAGAGAAATTGGTGTCAAACTTCTGAAAGTCTAAGTAGTTGAGCCAGAAAGAGGGCTATAATTTCAAGGAGAAGACAGTAGCAATTGCAGACTGCATGTTTAAGGATTGACTAAAAATCAATTAACATAAGTAGCTAAAACAAGTTTTTATAGTATTAAGTCTTTCGAGACATGTTGTCACATTCAGGATTCATTTATTTATATAATTTAATTTTCAGAAGTGTGCATCAGAGTGGAAAATATAGTGTCAGAGATCTTTGATGGAAGTACTTCAAAATCTTAAGTGTTTGAAACCTAGTATAATCAGCCACATAAACTGCACGTGACAGTGTGATCCTGTGACCTGAACACTCAGCAAGAACTATTTCTGCTTCTGAAAGGATTCAGATGAGTTGTACTGCTCTTCCATTTTTAAAATGTAAGTTATTATATTGTGAATGTGAGTGTGTGTAGAAGTAGGGAAGGAACATCACCTTGTCTAATAGTCCTGACAACCTAGTCTGAGCTTTGTGTTGAGAGCATAAAATATAGTCTTCTTCCTTTAAATGATTAAATATAAATGACAAAAAAGTAATAAAGTAAAAAGAAAAAGGCATTGAAAAACTCTAAACAGCTAAACATTTTGGTGCCTGTTGTCACACACATACGCATATATAATATGAAGTTTATGCATTTGCACACAAATGTAGATGTACACAAATTTATTTATATATGAACTGGATCCTCAGCTAAGTGAAACAGTGAATCACAGTTCTTTTTTTTTTTTTTTTTTTTTTTTTTTGTAATTGTTTGGGTATCATCTTTGCTTTCTAAGCAAGAGAGCTTCTTGCCCTTACCCATATATACCTCAGCAACTGTAAAGTCAGCAGATGCCTTTGGGAAGGAGGACTTTGATCACTAGATCCATCCAGGATGGAGTGAGTTTCTGTCTTCTCACAATGTGAAAACAACATTCCTTGCAGCACCACCTCCAAAGAAGTTCAACAGGGAAAGATGTGACTGAGCAACTCTCTCAGACATAGATGTAAGATCCTTACTCAGTAAATTCTAGTCCATAACTCTCTGATTCAATGTCAGTACAAATGTATTAATTCTATTAGTAGTGTTTTCGCTGGCAAAGCTTAGATGTTTTTCTGACTTCTGTTTTTCCTCTTTCCATGCTTTTTATTCTTTCTTTTGTCATTTATGTTTAATCCCATTTACTAGATTGTAAGATAAAACAAACAAACAAAAACTCAACATGGTAAAGATGTAAACGTGTGATACCAAGGCAGGTGAATTTCTATCAAGAGCATGGGAGCTTTGATCATCCCTTCTCAGGAACTCAGAGTTCAAGAGAGGGTGCCAGCACGACTCTTGTTAGTGTTGTCCTTTGGGCTTGCTCAGGCTGTGCAGTTTATTTGGTTTCTAGGAGGTTCAGTACCTTGAACTTATTTTAACTTGGCAGGCTGTGAATCAAGGTAGCCATCAGTCTTCCCCTATAATGAGTGATGTTTAAATAGTTCATTCGTACTTATAACCCAGACAGCTTTTAGTTATAGTCATTAGGCAGCTCTGCCTCCAAACATCATAAAATATAAAGAATGACTTCTCCAAAGAACAATATCTTTTAAAGTGAATGGCACATTACACTGCATTAAACTACTTCCAATCCCAGGCACTTGATTTCTATTCATTTGAACTGTGGACTTAAGCAGTTTTAAGCTTGCTTTGGACAGAGGAATCTGTCAGGAATATAATCACATCAGTTATGCTTTCCTTCCAGATTCTGAAGGTGCTTTCATGAGCCTACTTAATTAGTTACTGTACCCCTAGCATGGAGAGGATAATTACTATCATGAGTCATGCATTAAGTGGGATCTGGAAATATCCCAGAAAGCATCAAGTTTTCCCAGATTTTCAATATTTGATGTTTCATGACTGCTGTGGGCTTTTTAAGGATTTGTAATTTCCTCTAGGTGTGAAATGAGGCAGAATATCTCACAGCTACTCACAACAAACTAAGGGCCTCAGAGGCCCAGAGCAAGCTCCACAGAGATGTATCTTAGTTTTCCTCTCTCTTCCCTCCAAAATTTTTTGAATTATGTTAATTTCTTTCTACGTCCTCTGCTCTGGAGCACATTTTTATGCTATGGTACATGAGAAGTTCTTCCTCATTTCACATGTACCCAAGAAGATTTAGTTCCTTTCCTTTGAATGAATGGTTGAATCAATGGCTATTAGGAGTTGACAGAAAGCACTTCCTTCTGCTTGTCACTTCACAGCTCACTCATCCCTGGAACACCTCTCAATGGAAGGAAGTCCTATTAAACAAGAGGTTTATTTGATCACCCATGTAAAACTTTTTCTATGTAGTACATGTGTGACAAGGGTGAATTTATAATAAATACCATTATTAGCTTTTAACTTTTCAGGGCTTGACTTTGTTTTAGTAAATTTAAATAAATAAATAAAATCTATGCATTGACTAAGCTATCTCAGTGTCTACAAAATATGATAATTATTTTTTTTCCCTTTCCTTTTTTTTTTTTTCCCACTATGCAGATTCTCCAGACCCCTGCCCCGAAAGACAAAAAGTCCTTGAAGTACAAAAAGGCTGGACACTGCAAGTTGATGTTGCAACAAGGGTGGAGTGTCACATAGTTTGCATTTAACAAAACTGAAATGTGCAGATGACTAATATTAGCAGATATTAAGACTTATGGACTACCATCAAGACAAATTCTTCTGATGTTTGCTTGGGTTTGAATATATTCATGTGTGCTGGCATGTAATTTCCTATGAAAATGTAATACATATTGTGAGTACCTAAATATTTTTTAAAAGCTGTGGAACTATTTTTTAAAGTACCAAGGAAATTTATTTTTTTATAACTTCTCTGAATTCACATAAACATAAGAGTTGTGTCACATTTTGGCATGTGCTATTTGGATACACCTAAAAAAAAAATCAGTAGAAGAAAAAATCATTTCTCTTTTCCAGGCCCAGATATTATTTATTATTATATGGGGAGAGGCAGTGATTAAACAGCCTGAAACACCAATTGTGATGAGAAAACACATGCATTTAATGTACTGTCCTGCAGTAGTGCTGTATGTGCTGTAGCGTCCTACTGCTTCATTCCTTCATTTTGGCTCAGTCCAAAAGCTATTGAATTCAGTGGAAACCACCCACTGGCTTCAGTGAGGAGTAGATCAATCTCAAAAAACATTTAACAGTACAGGGTAAAAACGGATTTAATGCAATGTGTTATAAATCTCTCTTCCACAGCAGAACTTGTAGCTCTGTCTCAATAGCACTAAACCAGAGTAAGAAAGGAAGACGCAAATTAACTTTCAGCTGGGGAGATCTTGGGCTTTCAAATGTCACAAAAAAAGTACCTTTTTTTTTTTTGCATTGGATCCGGTACCCACACCATGGAGTTATGGGCAGGGGGGCTGAGTTGGAGGAGTTGACCAGTCACCCTACAGTAGCTGTGTAAAAACAAGCAGGTTAAAAGGTAGAGATTTGAAAAACAGATAAAATTGCTCATCATAATTTTGCAGGGAAAAATATCACTGCTGGGTAGGTTTATGTTGCCTTTGCAGTGTTGAGTCATAAAAGTTTGTGATATTGTTCTGCAATCAATGTAACTTGATTTACCAGCTTTTCAGCTGTCCATCCCTTTATTCACATCTTCCACTGGAGCTTAAATTGTTAAAGAAACTGGGTAAGATTTCAAATATCTCTCTGTATGATAGACTTCATAACAAAATGGGGGAAAAAAAGATTAATGTAAATGTAGGCTGGAAATGTTGCCTCAGCAGCCTGGGCATGTCATGCAAAAAAAGCAGCTGTCATAGGTTATGAGGTTAGACAGATAATAATTAAAAATTGAAAATTTGTAATTTTAATATTGTCAGTAACATGAGGGATTAGCAGGGCTTTCTCCTTAGTGTTGTTAGATGAATATAACTCCACTAATTTTCATGAGATCTCCATTCACACATTCAGGGGAAAATGGCCTGGAGAACAACAAAAACTCAAAAGTCTTTGCACTTCTAGGACCATTTAATTTCCAGAATTTCAGCAGAGATTTAGAAAGTAACATAATTGGCTCTAAATTCTGAATTTACTTACCTTATTTTTTTCAGCATTTTCTGGTTACTCAGAAAGAGCAGTCAACAGGGAAGGAAAGTTTGAAAGGTATATCACTCTTTGAGCAAGGTTAGGCTTCTGTTCATGTTGCTCTAATCAAGCAAGAAACCAGATCCAAGAGAAACTGTGCTATACTGGAGTCTGGAGCTCTGATGGATGGTGCTCTTCATGGGTTGAGCCCTTCATGGATGGCTATACTTTGCATGAGTGAACTCACAGTACAGATGACACAGATAAATTGTGTGCACTCATTCTACCTGGACATTATTAATCCTTGATTTTCACTTCCATTCTCTATTCTTAAATATACTAAATCAAGATCTCTTTGTAATCGCTGTAGAGTGCTTCTCATTACAATGGGAATTACAATGAATTAGAAAGGATATTATTGAGGAAACTAATCTGGATGAATTCCTCCCCTCTGCTAGGCTGTTGGAAAGCACCAGCACAGGTGCAGCTTGTTCCTCCTGCAGCTCACACTGCTCCCACCTGATTAGTCTGGCTGATGTTTGCTGGTATAGCAGTAAAAGTTCTGGACAAGATTTTTGATTCATCTGCTTTCACATGGGGGGAATTTTTTGTCTCCCTAGTCACAGTCTCTGGTCTTCAGGCAGTCTGTATGACAAATACCTCATGGAGACTCCTTCACCTTGGGAGCTGCTGTAATGGAATTTTTAAGAGCCGTCTAGCACAGTCCTCAGCTAAACTTGCCTCAGGTACAGAAAGAGAAAAGAAGAATAAATTACCAGTGTCCATTGACAAGTAGCAGGGGCAACAGGCTGTCAGTACGATGTAACTTACCCCAGTAAAACACAAGACTTATAAATACTGCATGTGTCTTGAGAGAAACTGAGGAGCTGCTGGAAATCACAAAAAAATCCCAATTCAGATCCTGTCCTGCCTAGTGAGTCTGTAGTAAAGCAGTCTTAAGTGAAGAACAAAAAAATACTTAAAATTATGTTTATGGTATTTATATTTTAAGTACAGGTCTCACCGTTATCTATGAAGAAGGGAATTGAATAAAAATCAATGTAGATTGTAGCAGTGTTTCTACTGCCAGGAAAGCAGGAAAAGTTTCTGGAAATGAACTGCTGTGATCTATATTGTGGTGTGAGAGAAAGGACTGCATTAGAATCATAGAATCAGGTACATTGGAAAACACCTCTAAGATTATTGAGTCCAACCATTAACCCAGCATTGCTAAATCCACCACTAACTCAATAAGAAACAGGTAAATTCATAAGAAACATTGAGGTTATCTACATTCTAGAGATTGTTGCCTGTTTAATCACTTAGTTCTAAAATGTCATGAATGTTGTGTAGTGCATGTCCAGAAATTTCAACAAAACATTGTGTTTAACACTGTAGATTAGCGTACAACTGTGGAAAATGTAGCAGTCAGAAAGTTCACAAATAGAATCTTAAGCAGAATAAACTGCTTATCAGAGATAGAGGAAATGCAAATCTGGATGTTGGCATTCATTTCCATATTCTTTAAATAAAAGTGACACATGGGGAAACAGCAGAGATGTGTAGACATGACCTTAGTCTGACAGCCATTCCCCAAAGACAGCACCTCTTCCAAGAGCAGTGTTTAAATAGTGTTGAAGAGCACAGTTAGCCCTGGGCACACACCTGCTTCCTAGTGGGGAGCTTGAACTCTCAGCTGAAAGGGAAAAGGGTGGGTAGAGCCATCTCTAACTTCATTTTTACATCCCTTTTTTTTTGTTTTTTAAAAGGGCCTCTTGAACATAATTTTTGTTGCTGAAAACTGCACAACTCATTGTTCTATTTCAGGGTATTTGGTTTTTTTACATAGTGAATACAGTGAACAGTCTGTGGCATGTGCTAATGAAGTCCTTGGATAACTCAAACCCAAATAATTTTATAGCTGATGTTGAATTTACCTTTTGAAGTGTTTGTAACATCAGTGAAGGAGTCAGGCAATTAGTACTGATGTGATCTAGGAAGACCAGCAGCAAGCTGTGGTGCAGTGTCATACTGGAACACGACTAAATACAGGTAAGTTTACTTAGAGCCCTAACCTCAGGTTGAGGTGCTAAAATTGCCATGGTTCTAATGAACTGTTAGTTTGGGCTTGCAAATATTCCCTTTTGTCTTCATTGAAAATACAGTAGTGGCTGAAGCCTGGAAATAATTGCTGTCTACGGCAATGGTTAAGGCTATGAAGTGGCCTGAGGGCTCACAACACAAGAGAGGGTTACAGAAATGGGTAGAGAGGCTGTTAGAGCAGCTAAGCTGTCTTTTTTACTTCAGAGGACAGTACCTGAGGTCTGAGTGACAAATGTGAAGTAATCTGCCCTAACAAAGAGCCTGACCCAGGGCATTAAGAGTGAGACTGTAGGTCTCTATCAAGCTTTTGTTTCTGAGAGGTGACAAGCCTTCTGGACCATCTTGTAGTCCTGAAGGTATCTATGCCATCCTTTATAAAGCCGAAATGCAGTCAGGCCTCTCTGAGGGCTTGTTGTAGTAAGTTTCACAGAGTCCATAATTTTTTGGATGGAGGAAGGAATATATTAATGAGATTTAGAAAGGGAAAGGAAGGTCACAGTGGCTCACAAGGCATCTGTGCTACCACAGAGTGAAACTAGTATGAGTTCAAATAGAAGGAAGGAAGAAAAAAAGTGTGAAGGTTATTGAGACTGATAAGTTTATCTTGGCCTCATGTAATTTCCACTCAGGGTCAAGCCTTTTGTTGACTCAATGACAATCACACAATAACTGTGGGATGCGGTTGGGCTGGACTTTTCCTGAATTACCTAGGGTACTCTGTCACAGAAAAATTCACAGGGAACTTGAATCACCTTTGCTGTTACTGTGATCTAGCAACAGTATAATTCCACTTAATTAAAGGAAAACACATAGCAGTCTCACAGACATAATATGTATATATACCTCAGCCACACAGTTTGTCAAATACGCCGTTTTAAAGCAGAATACTCACCTGGTATGTAAAGTTCACTTCAAGCAAAAAGAAATATTCCCATCCAAAATTATTCTTGGAAAATAAACCCTGCCTTGCCAGCGGTAACGTCAAAGACCCAACGTCAACCAAATGACGTTCAGCGACACGCAATCTATTCCTTGATAGTAGCTTGATAGCTATGGATGTCACATATCTGGATTTCTGGTTCCCCACAACATCCCGCTCTCTAAATTGGAGAGATATATATTTGAAGGATGGACTGCTTGGTCGATGAGGAATTGGTGGATGAGGAATTGGTTGGACGGTTTGGACAGTTTCATCCAGAGTGTAGTGGTCAATGGTTCAATGTCCTGATGTTCAGCGGTGACAAGTGGTTTCCCTCAGGGGTCCATGTAGGGGTCACTACTGTTCAATATGTTCATCAATGATGTAGATGAAAGGACCAAGTTAACCCTCAGCAAGTTTTCAAATGAACCAAGATGAGTGGTGCAGCTGACATGCCTAAGGGGTGGAATGGCATCCAGAAGGACCTGGACCAGCTTGAACAGTGGATCCATGGGAACCTCATGAATTTCAACAAGGCCAAGTACAAGGTCCTGCAGGTGGGTCATGGCAACCCCTGGTATCAATGCAGACTGGGGGATGAAGTGATGGAGAACAAACCTGCCAAGAAGAACTTGCCACTACTGGCGGATTAAGAGCTGGTCATGAGGCAGCAATGAGCTCTTGCAGCCCAGAAGGGCAATCTTATCATGGACTGCATCAAAAGAAGCGTGTCCAAAAAGGCTGCGGATTCTCCCTCTCTACTTTTCTCTGGTGAGACCCCATCTGGAGTACTCAGTCTGACTCAGGTCCTGAAGAAAGGCCAGAGGAGGATTATCAGAGGGCTAAAATAGCTCTGCTATGAAAACAGGCTGAAAGAGTTGGAATTGTTCAGCCTGGCGAAGGCTCCTGGGACAACTTATTGTGGCCTTTCAGTACTTAAAAGGGACTTATGAGAAAGATGGAGAAAAAAAACATTGTACCAGGGCCTGTTATGATAGGATGGGGGGTAATGGTTTTAAACTAAGAGAAGGTAGATTTAGACTACATATAAGCAAGAAGTTTTTTACAGTGAGGGTGGTAAAATACTGGAAGTGGTTGCCCTGGGTCACTATCCCTGGAAACACTGAAGGTCAGGTTAGATGGGGCCCTGAGCAACCTGCTCTAGTTGAAGATGCTCCTAGATGGACTAGATGACCTTTAAAGGCCCCTTTCAACTCCAGCTATTCTATGTTTCTATGATAGTGTGCCAGCACTCCAACTATCCACTAAAACGAGGTTTTAGAAAACAAAGTTTTTATTTCTGTTCCTACAAAGTTATTACATACATACACTAAATCAAGAAAGATGCATCAAAATTCTGAGGCATGTGCCAGGTTATTGCATTGCTCCTTTGGGTTTCTCTTTGTTTGACATTACGCGTGTGTGTAAATAATTCTTCAGTGAGAAGGTCATATGTGTATTTCAGCTGGATGGGGAAAAAATTAAAAAGTGTGTAGAGTTAATTAATTTTGGCAACAGCTTTTCCCAAAGCCCTATTCCACACAAATTCAGTATTCATTGCCTGTTTTTGAAAGTGCATGTAGGAAGGAAGATCTGTTTACTATTTGATTTCATTACTGACTTTACTTGAAGAACAAGAAAAGCAGGTTTTCAGCTAACTTGCTGTTCCTTTTTTATTGCATTAATTTAAGCTCTAGATTGAAGAATTTGTTTTCAGCTGTAGTTTTAGGGGCTATTAAATCTTTTTTTCCAAGCATTTAACTATTTTTATATATATGAGAATACTTTTTTCTCCAGTAGAGATAATCTTTGAGGCTTATAGCAACTTTTTTTGGTGTAGAGTTCTACCCTCTATGTATCATTTCACATGGTGGAAAGAATTTTTAAAGTATACATTTTACTTAGTAGCATACAATTATAGAACTTAGTTTAAACTAGTCCTTTTCTTTTAATAATGTGTTGTGCATGGTTGTGGCTACTGCTGTTTTGGCTTCAAGAACAATGGAGAGGTTGTGAGTGATCTATAATCCCAAATATGTTTGGAAAGGCTTAATTAGAGGTAACATTTAAACAGAAGGAATGTGTATTCCAAACTTCATGCAGTCTTAATACTACATGGCAAATCTAGATTTGCACACTCAGGCAAAATTCTGACCTTTATTTGTGAGATTTGTGTGACACACAGAGGTGTCAGTGTTGGGGTGGTCACGACACACACAGTGCCTTGGAAAAAGTGCAAAAAGCCATTTATTAAAACAAAGCAGCCTCTTTTATACACTTTTTGTATGTTGTCATTTGTGTTACAGATTCATTGGCTGGTAAAATACTACAGTATACTTACTGGCTACTATTAAACATATAGTCATTGGCTGCCTATGGCACAAGCGTTCAAGCATTCAGGAAAATAACAGGTGTTGCTGTTTTTCTCCTACTGTTTAACTTTTATGCTTCTGATTATACTGTATTCTCATGGATAAAAACTAACTGCTTTTCTTCTCACAGGCTTTTCTCACGAATAGCGGTTAACCATGTCCAAATTAAGGTCTGTGAAGCCTGCAGACCTGCTGTTGGCCTCAACACAGAGGCATTGACACCCCAGCATTCTTCCATAGGAAGGACTCAGGGATGGGACCAGACCATTTCCCTGACCATCACCATGAATGGAATGCTGCAGAAGGTGGCACAGGCCACTTCTCATGGCACCAGATTTCTTCTTACTAAAAGTGGGTGCAAGGCTGAGGTTAGGTTTGGGCTCCACAGTCTGAAGATAACTTACTTCTTAGAAAAAAAGAGCATGCTAGTTTTAATGATTTTTTTTTTTTTTTCCAGTGACCCAAAGTATGCTTGTGTAGGCAGCAGAGGTATCAGTCAACTCATTTTATTTTTCCCCACTAGGGAGGATTTCTCTCTCTTTATGTTCCAATTTTTCATTCCTGGTCATTCTCTTGAGTGCTGTTAAGTAACCACTGAGGACAACAGGAGTGCATTGTAGGTCAGAGGAAGAAATGAGAGGAATGAAGCCTTAATCTGTGATCCTCTTTGGAGGGAGCTGGAGACTGGACATTATTCTCCTTGAGGAGACTACATTGCAGGTGGGAGCCAGACAATGTACATACCTTGGCTGCAACCACAAGGAGACAAATGGAGGAGATAAGCTGTGCAGCTGCCAGGACCATTTGATACTGAGCTACGTTTGTGTCCCAGTTCAGTCTGTGCACTTCAAGCCATATAACATTCAGCCTCAAACGAGAAGGCCCTGGGTTTTCTCCATGTAGGAAGCATGTTATCCACTATGATACACACTGAACTCAATATACAGAGGGAACAAAGGGCAAATGTTTTGTTGATATTGTTTCCACGTCTGCAAAGCCCACGGTCCAGAGCACTCAACGGTCTGACACATCCAAAAGGTGATGACCAATTGTTAACAATCCTGTGAGCAACTTCTCCCGGCAGTTCTCAGATAAAGCAGTGCTGTGACGACGGAAAGGCACAGGATGTTACGGGATCCGTCAATGGCTTCTGGGATGTGGGAAGCAGAGAGCACTCTGTTTTCGGAGGATGCATGGCTGTAAACAGGAAGCTTTGCAGGGCACAGCTGAGTCCTTGGGCTCTGTGCAGGACGGGGAGAAATCTGCTGAAACATGTAGTGATAGCCAGCATGGAGCTGTCAAAGCATAGACAGCATGTTCGGATTTCCTGAAAGTACATCATCCAGCCTTGTCACAGATAGCTCATGAGGCCAGCTTAGGCATTGTTGTGTTTTCAAACCACCGAAAAAGAGCTGAGCTCTGAAATCTAGGGCATTTTGGAAGCACTCTAAAGGTAAACACATGCTCCCTTAAGACTTTCCACTTTGGAAAGCACCTAAGTTAACAGTGAGTTGTTAAACCAGTATTATGCAGAACTACTGCCAAAATTTCATTGAATTAATTTATTACTAGTTCAGTTCAGTTAAATCCAAATCATTTCAGCCAGCCCCCAACATAAAAGGTTTGACCAGCTGCAGGAAAACTGCACAGGGAAGGGGAAGGAATGGGGTCCCTACAGTGCTTGAGCAGACCTCCTCTGAAACACCCAGCAGTCAAAGAATTCAAATAAAAATCACTTGTCAGAAGAACCTCATATTTTGGCTCTGCAGGGAAAAAGAGCCAGGGCACTTGCACAGCACAGATTTAACCTTCTGAGCCCTGCCTCTCCCTCTTCCTCAAAAATCATGTTGCAAAATCCATTCCCCAAATTATTTTAGTTTTGCTGGCACTAAGATGTATGAATTTAATAGGCTGACAAAGGATCATGGGAAAAGATAAGTGCTCCAGCACGTCCACTATTGTGTTTTGTGGTTTGGGCAGTCACTGTTGCCAAATGTCCGCTAAAGAAAGCAGCGCATCTGACAACAATGTTATGCCACAGCATTAATGAGCAGAGAAAAACACATCAGTTTTGGAGTTTACATTTTAATCATTACCCCAAAGACAATCCCCTAGGACTAAGATAGGAGAATCCAGAAAGGTACCGCAAGGTTATGTCGTATAATTTGAGTGCATTCACCACAATGCCTTGCATTTTTGCCCTCTAAGGCAAGTAGCTAAAACTTAAGGGTCTGAAAAGACCTTCATCCTGAGCTGGCCACTTCTTACCAAATCTTCAGTAACAAAGGCTGGCCCGGGGAAGGCACTCCTGCAGGTTAGAGCTGAGTAAGTAGAAAAGCTCAGTCCTCTCACCTGCAGCTCTGCCATTACTGTTACCATGGAGCCTCCAGAGGAAACCTGGCAGAAGCTGGCACCCAGAATCTCTCCCCACTACTCAAACTTCATAGGCTTTGTTGTCCTTCAGTAAGACCTTGAAGAAATAACTCAGCCTGTGTTATAAATAAAAAGAATATATTACTTGGGCATGGAAATAACAACTAAATTGTAAAGTAATTTTTTCTATAGGAGGTAGTTATCCACTATGATTTATATACTTTTCACAATAGATTTTGAATTGGGAAATAGTAGGCAGAGAGGGGAGCAGCAGACAGCCTAGGAATGGGAATAATGATTAATAATTCCCAGCTCGCTCTAACAGAAACTGAGAAACATATTGTCTTTTTCAGGCAAGAAGTATTTTGCAAAAATAAAGTGTTTCTTCATGAGTAGTTTTTTTGGCCAGATCTGCCTCCTAAAAATTGCCATACCTCTTGAAACTCAGGGGTATTCCTTAAAACTTTTTAAAAGTGTAACCCTCAAAAGGCAAACAACAAATGGGGACAGGGGCATGAGATGAATCCTGGAACACCAGGAACTGCATGAAGTGCTTATTAACTCATGATCCTTTCTTCAGTCTTAAGCAAATATGCAGGCACCTACATGCTATTTTGGTATTTTCTGAACAACAGCTCTTAGCTGGTTTAGGCCCTACCGGTATGTCATTACTTACAGATGGAAGAAGAAAGGAGGTTTTTGTCTACTGAAGGAGCCTATAAATCTCCTCTCTCTCCATGACTTCAAACACCTGGCTCCGCTTACTATCCCGACAACCAGCCCAATGCTGTCTCTAGCTCATTCTCTCCTACACTATAAAACTTTCCTACTTTATCTCTCACCTGTCTCTCATAACTACTCCTTAATAGGTACCAGCTTGAGGACAGTTGAGGCTGACTCTTCCTATCACAGATATTAACTCCTTCCTTCCTTGCTTGACTTGACATTAGCAGTCTGTGGATTTGGGTATGTTGTCCTTTGATGAGACCTAAAACAAGGTGAAGAACTGGGAAGAGTCTTATGACCCCACAAACAAGGTGTTACCATCCTCCTTCTTTCCACTTCAGACCAGAGTAGCGAACAGAGGAGTGGATTCAAAGGCATGAAACCTCTATTCTGTTCTCTGTTCTGCCACTGAACGGTATGCAACACTGTCATTATGGAAATGGAAAGATTTGATCAAAGAGAACATTTATAAATTAAACACTATTTTAACACAAATTAAATAAAACTCAATAAACCAGTGGTATGGGAACAATAAAATATCCTGAATAAATATATGTTCATGATCCACAACAGTGACAAAAAACCATTACCAACAGGAGAAAACAAACAAACACAACAAAAACCAAACCCAGAACACTAAGATAGGATGAAAAAGCATGATTTGGGCTACAAAATTACAAGGGAATTTTTTTCAAGTAATTGTAGCAGTCACATGCTGTATTCCTCACAACCAGCTTCCATTTCCTTGTAAATTGAGAGACAAATTAATTTTTAGTTGTGAAGTGCAGCTGACATATCCAGGACATAAGTGATTTCAGTTACACCTGTACTGACCTTTGTCAGATCCAACTGAATCCATCCATGGCATCCTTTTCTTGCTATGTTTCACCCTGTTTTGTGTTTATGACGTTACAGTTAATTTTTATTCTATGAAATCAAAATGCTTCTCTCACTCTGCTATCTTTGTGTTTAATGAGGGTGAACCACAAGAGATCTAGGAGACAAATATTCTTATAGAATATTTAAATTGTTGTATATTTAACAATTTCCAAAATAAATTACAAGAAAAAACACTTTCTAATACTAAAACAAATAAACAATAACTTGATTTAAAAACCTGGCAAATCACAAATGAGCTACAGTGAGCATTTTCTCAATGTGAGTGAAGTACAAAAAGTAGACACTCGCTGAGGGTGAGCCTTTCTGCAAACATGCAGAAGGAAGAGGTGCAATGGGACTGCCACAGACCCCAACAGCTGCCAGCCCATAAGCTGGTTCATGTGGATAATGTGGTGCTTTCCTCTCCACACCTGACTCATTTCCTCCAAATGTGAAGAGGGCTATAGAATTATAGTGTCCTTGAACCCTGATATTAAAAGTCACTGGTCTGATGGCTTGTGAAGTTTTTTTGGCTTTGGCTTAGTGGCATAAACCACCAAAAAGGTGTCTTGAATGACCACTTTCTTTTCCAGTGTGAGTCTGTCATCATGGCAATTAGACAAGGCTCATGCCTGGAACCTGCTTAGCATAGAAAGTATCAGACTGCTAGCAAGCCACTGGCTAGGATGGACACTTGTTTGGAGTGTATTTCATCTTTCTTCTGAAGGTGATCACATATATTGTCCCTCTCAGGAAAATCATGAAACTCTAATAGTTTTCCCCTGGGTTTTGGGGGAAGAGCATGGGAGATGTGTGGTGAGGCAAAGATGATTTTTAGCCCCTTTTATTATTATTTTTTTATTGTATTTTGCAACAACTTGTGGAAATTCAGTGGTTGGATATTAAAAAAAAAAAATACAGGTTCCTCTTACATGCTGTTTGCTAGGACAGGAAACATACCCATGCCAAAAAAAAATGGAGAGTTTTAAGGGAGGAGAAAAAAGAATTCTAAACTCAGAAACAGTTTAGTTCAAACATATAACCTGATACAGGGGTGTGTGTGTGTGTGTGTGTGTGTGTATGTGTGTATACCTACACAGGTCTGGGTTTGTAATTTATGTCTTTCTGTGTATTTGACCACCATCCTTAGCTAGAATTTCATGTGGTGACCTTGATGGAGAATATTTGTGTGACTGAGTCTTTTAAGATGCTTTTCTTTTTTTTTTTGCTTTGGGCTGGAGTTTTTCAGTTTCAGCTTTGTGTAGTACCTTACATAAGCTCTTGTGTTCTGTCTGATTGTGTTAAGAGACAGAAAGTCAAGGTTCCCCTAGCTGTATGCCAGACCTACATCTATTGTTTGCTGTCATGTGCTGTGCTCCAGGTATCCAGGTATCTCATGTAGCAATGAAGATGGAGAAATGGAGGAATTTACACTATCCTGGCCAGCTGTCTTGTAAAGTTGTATATTTCAAGTCACACATTACCTTAGAAGTGACTAAAGAAGAAGTCTAGTGTTTTCCATTAAAGCATGAGGTTAGAACTATGGCTGGTCTTTAGGGTTAATTGATTCCATAGAAGGCACAGAGCCTCCTCACAGATCAGAGACCAAATGGCACAACATGAAAAAAAATTACATAATGCATCTTAAATCATAATTCATTCTGAAAAGACAATTGCTATTTAACAAAACCATTTGCTTTTGTGTGTGGTTAAAGGAAGCTGGATTTATATGTTCCTGTACAATCTTTATTAATGAGTCCCAGATATTTCAACCAAAAAAAGCCCAGTTTTCCAAAGAGAGGTAAAATATAGGGAGAACTTTGTGACATTTGGTGTAACTAGTTGTAGCAGCTACCCACCTAAACTACAATGCCTAGTATGTAAACATGCAAACAAGGTTAACTATGTAGTAAATTTTCTTTATACTTGGGTGCAACACAACTATGTTGGACTCAATGATCCTTATGGGTCCCTTACAGCTTGAGATATTCTATTATGTTGTATATTTTGCATTCCATTCCAAAGCTGTTCATTGTTATATATGTTTACTATGTCCTTAATAAAGGGGACCCAGAAGACATTATCAATTTTAGAGGAGTGGGGGGACAAAATTAACTTTTTCTTTTGTATGTTTTATATTTTCACTTAAAAGCAAATCCTCAAAATGGAATTGTATGACTCATAATTTACTGTATATTTAAATGTAAACAAAAACGTAGAAGCAGATCATTTCTCAATTCATAGTTAAAAACTCAAGTGATGGGTTTTCCTAGATGCTTTTCACAGAAGCTGGGGAAAACCACCACACTTGAACCAGCAAGGAATGGGTGAAGAGGGCATCACTCTGCAGACAGCTTTTGTAGTAACTCATGCTTTTCTCTGCTGCTTACAGTTAAAGGATGTGAGTATGTGAGTAGTTGTGAAGTACCTGTTCCACTGTATCCTAAAATGGAACCAGCTGTAGGATTTTGCTGTTGTACAGACATAAAATCTCTGCTGTTTTGAGGTATTTTCATACATGTGCACAAAAAATTTTATCCTTGAAAGCATGAAGTTTAAAAGATACATTTGTTTTTCTTAAAAAAATACATAAATAGCCTTACTCTTTAGAATAAGAGATATAATGAGGAGTATTAGAACAACGGCTTATAGCACCATGAATATTAGTCTGTTTTCTTTGTAGAATAAAAGAATTTGGACTTTTACCTAGTTTCAAAAGCATAAATAACATTCATGATCTATTAAGGTAATTCATCAGTATATACTCGTATGACCAAGTGTAATGAAAAAGATGAAAACAAATATTTTTTTTAAATGACAACTTTATAAAGTACAGTTTGAAAAGGAAATCACCTAGTTGACACACTAAAACTAAAATCAATATTTTATAGCATCTGATCTTATATACTCTATGTTACTACTGAGAATTAAGGGAACAAGAAAAGCCATCATCCAAAGTAAGGGAGCCAGGCAAGCAAAACCTGAAGGAAGGCACAAGCTCCTTGACCACCACTGAACTGGTAACACGTAATAAGTGTGTTATTATGAAATACTGAACAAGTCCCAGACCCAACAAAACTCTACCTTTTAATTTTTTGTGTGTGACTGTCTCCTGCCAACAAGGGACAAGCTATATTAACCACTCACTCTGTTTACATATTATGAAAACATATGGCTCTCCATGCTTCTGTTCATTTCTTATCCATTTATTTGAGAAGCTG
Source organism: Corvus brachyrhynchos (assembly GCF_000691975.1). NCBI lineage: Eukaryota > Metazoa > Chordata > Aves > Passeriformes > Corvidae > Corvus > Corvus brachyrhynchos. Next base: position 12,925,779 of record NW_008239110.1, read on the forward strand.
CTTCTTTCCTTGATTCCCTGCCACAGTGATGGGACAAAGTGAATGATCTTGTTGCCTTTTGCCATGGTAGAGCTGTTCCTGTTCATTTGTGCCTTTTGAGGAGTGAGTTCCAGGGTCACAGGCTGTCCTTTGGGAAGCTTTTTTTCCTGCACTCACAATATTTACTTGAAGATGACAAGTCCTTCCTTCCAACAGGATGTAAGTGATGTGGGAGTCACACAGTATGAAGTGCACTTGGTAATTGAAGCCAGTCCTGCTTGGGGCTTTGAAAGGAAGCACGAAGCCTTGCGTTCAACTGAGTTGTCAATGGGGCACCAGTGAAGAGAAAAAAGACAGACTCACATGTTGTCTGTGGTCTGTGTCACTGGGTAGATGGGCTGCTGTGATTTGAAACAGCTGTAAATGTGATCTGAATGCTGCAGAATTCTGACTGCAGTTTCAGTCTCTGTCTGGCTTTTCTCTGCAGTCTTACATCAAGGCAAGACGTTGTGAAGCAGGAAAGGAATCCATGGACAATAATGAATGCAAGAACAGGGGCCCAAATCTCAGCTGACAGCTCTTAACATATATCATGAGATATCTTGTCACCTGTTTTCAGACTTCTATGCAGGCAGTCTATAAAAATTTACACAGAGAAAATAGTTGTTCTTCTTCTAATGAAGATTCTTTTCTGAAAAAAAATGGTGCTGCTTTTAGTGCCACATGTACGTATGCAGTGTATCATCCACATTATGTTTGTTGTTTGTTATTGCCTTGCTGAAAGCACTAACTACTCAGAGTAATTCAGCATT